>NC_138188.1:82887559-83200059 GCF_964194105.1 Spermophilus citellus
TAAAAGAGAAGGTCTCTCAAGCTAGTCAGACAGAGGAAAAAATTCAAGTAAAAGAGAAGGCCTCTTGAGCTAGTCAGACATAGAAATAAAGTTTAGAGCAGGAAAAGCCATCAGGGGAAAAGTTACAACAGGAGACAGCTACTAACACCTTTCTATCACCAGAGGGCGTAAGTGTCCAACGAACAACACCACCTCCATATGCTGGGAGGCCCCCAACCCCCGCAGTTGGTAGTTGGGATCCTGAAACAGGATCTCAAATATTAACATGCCCTGTATTTGAGGCAGGAGGGCAGCAAATTCACCATGCTTTAAATTTCAAAACAGTGAAGCAGCTAAAAGAGGCAGTAACAACCTATGGTCCTCAAGCACCCTTCACTGTAATCCATTACAACTTGAACATGACGCCAGCAGATTGGGCTAATATGTGTAAAGCTGTGCTAAATGGAGGACAATACCTGTTATGGAAGGTTGCCAATGAGGAATTTTGGAAGGAGACGGCTAGACGAAATGCAGCAGCTGGTTATCCTCAGAGAAATCTAGATACATTGTTAGGAAAGGGACCTTATGAGGATCAGCAGCAACAAATTGAATATTATCCTGGCATATACGCACAAATTGCTGTAGATGTGGTTAGGGCATGGAAGACTTTACAAGGACATGGAGGTTTACAAGGTCAATTATCTAAGGTAATACAAGGAGCTAATGAACCTTATGCTGAATTTGTAGATAGGCTTATTCAAACAGCTACCAGAGTTTTTGAGAATACAGAACAAGCAATGCCATTAATAAAACAACTGGCTGATGAGCAAGCGAATCGTTGGTGCAGAGAAGTCATTAGACCATGGAAACATGAAGATTTAAACACATATATTAAATTATGTAGAGACATTAATGAACAAGGGCAAGTCATGGCAGCTGCAGTACAATAGGTTTTAGATGCCAGGCCAAGAACATGCTACAATTGTGAACAAACAGGACATTTTAAAAGGAATTGCCAATTAGGAGGAGGGTTTAACAAAACTAGGTATAAAAAGGAGTAGAATACCGGGTATTGCCCATGATGCCATAGAGGGAGACATTGGGCTAATGAATGCCATTCTCAAACCACCATAGAGGGTACTCTATTATCAAAAAAAGAACAAGGACCAGGTGTTTATCCACGATATCATGGAGAAAGGCATCGGGCTCCATTGCCAAAAAATGGACAGGGGGGCCCAATGCTCCAGGGCCCAAGACCACAAATATACAGAGCACTGGAGGAACCCAGCAACCCTATCAGGGTAGTGCCCAGGACAAATTGTCCATTACATCTCTCATCAGACAAACCAGAGGGAGCACAGGGTTGGACATCTGCGCCTCCGCCAGAGTAGTACTAACTCCAGAGATGGGAGTTCAAATCATTCCCACAGGGGTAAAAGGACCTCTTCCCAAAGGAACAGTAGGCTTATTATTGGGACACAGTTCTTCTACTCTAAAAGGACTTATGATAAGTCCTGGGATAATTGATCCCGATTATGAAGGTGAAATAAAAATTATAGCCAGTTCTCCAAAGGCTATATCAGTAATTTCACCAGGAGATAGAATAGCACAGTTACTAATAATACCCAGCCTACATGATAAATTTTCCAGTCGTACTGTAGAAAGAGGTTCCAAGGGATTAGGCTCCACAGGTGTAGATTGGGCTATGCTGTCTTTAAATTTAGTTTCTCGTCCCATGCTAAAACTAAATATTCAAGGACATGAATTTAATGGGCTACTGGATACAGGTGCAGACCTTAGCATCATCTCTAGTCAAGAATGGCCAAAACATTGGCCATTACAACAAGCCACTCAAACACTTTGAGGCCTAGGAGTGGCGACTAATCCCCATAGAAGTTCAATGGTATTAGATTGGAAGGATCCTGAAGGATGTGAAGGAACTCTACAGCCATATGTATTGGATCATCTTCCCATAAATTTATGGGGATGAGATGTCCTAGATCAATTAGGTTTGACATTAACAAATAACATCAACAAAAATTCACCCACTATTATGACTAGACAAGTTTTTAGGAAAGGAAAAAGATTAGAAAAACAAGAACAAGGTATAGCAGCACCAATACAAATAGATCAAGGAACGGACAGACATGGGTTGGATTTTCAGAAGGGGCCACTGAGACATTAAAAATTACTTGGAAATCAGAAAGACCAGTATGGGTTCCTCAGTGGCCCCTGACTAAAGAAAAGATACAAGCAGCCCATGACCTGGTCAAACAACAATTAGTGGAAGGACATATACAACCTTCTGTATCTCCCCATAATACTCCCATTTTTGTCATCAAAAAGAAATCTGGTAAATGGAGATTATTGCAAGATTTAAGAACCATTAATAATGAGATGGTTATTATGGGACATGGTCAATCAGGTTTTTGCTTTTCCAAAAACCTGGTATGTTTTAGTTATAGATATTAAAGATTGTTTTTTTTCAATTCCAATTCATCCTGAGGATAGTCCACGTTTTGCATTTACTATCCCTGCACTGAATCATGAAGATCCTGATCAGAGATATGAATGGAAAATACTCCCTCAAGGGATGGCTAACAGCCCAACTATGTGTCAAATTTATGTTAACAAAGTAATCCAGCCACTGAGAAATCAAAATCCTGAACTACAAATATTTCACTATATGGATGATGTATTATTAGCACACAAAGCTAAAAACATATTGCTAGAATGTTATGTCACACTTACAAACTGGTTAAAAAATTATAATCTAGAGATAGCAACAGATAAAGTACAATTAAATTTTCCAATTAATTATTTAGGAGTTCTATTATCCTCAACCATGGTCCGTCCACCAAAAATTCAAATACGAGTAGATCAACTCAAATCACTTAATGACTTTCAAAAGGTATTATGAGACATAAATTGGATAAAGCCTTATCTAGGTATATCAACAGGAGAGTTGGGATCTTTATTTGATATCCTAAAAGGTCCATCAGATCCAAATTCACCCCGAATGTTAACGCCTGAAACAAGAAAAGCATTAAAAATCATTGAGACATATATGGAAAATATGCATTTGGATAGAATTGATATAAGTTTGCCTTTATTATTTATTGTACTACCAACAAAAAATATTCCTACAGGAGTATTTTGGCAAGAAGGTCTATTATTATGGATACATTTATCTTATTCTCCTAACACTATTCTTACTAGGTATCCTGAGGCTGTAGGACAATTAATACTCAAAGGAATAAAAGCAGAAAAGGGAGTGTTTGGAATTTCTCCCAATAAAATTATTACTCCATATACTATGAGTCAAATTGATGAGTTAGCTAATGAGTTAAATACTTGGGCAATAATCATGAGCAAATCTAATGTTTCATTTGATAACCACTTACCATCTAATCCTTTATTGTCTTTTTGGTCATTGCATCCTGTAGTTTTTCCAAAAATGACAAGAAAAACACCTACATGAATGCTCCAAATATATTCATTGATGGGTCAAATATTGGTACAGCAGCAATAGTTACACCTGATCAAACTTTTACATTTTTAGTACCCAAACAATCAGCTCAAAAGGTAGAGCTTAATGCAGTATTACAAGCTTTTGTTATGTTTAAAGTTTCCGTATTTATTTTATTTTTCTGATAGTCAGTATATAGTTAATGCTATAGTATCCCTTGAAGATGCTGGTAGGATTTCCCCTTCTTCTACTGTTTTCTCTTTGCTTTTCACTATACAAAGTCTAATCTGGGACAGAAAAGGTCCATTCTTTATAGGACATATCAGGGCACATACAGGATTGCCTGGAGCCCTTAGTTTGGGCAATGATTTAGCAGATAATTCTACACATGACATACATATTTTCTCTACACTAAAGGAAGATACAAATTTTCATAAAATGTTCCATGTCAATGCTAATACTTTACAAAAGCATTTTAAAATAACTAAGGAACAAGCTAGACAAATAATAAAACAATGTCAAAACTGTGTGACCTTTTTACCACAAGTTAATCTTGGAGTCAATCCTATAGGACTGATACCTAACTATATTTGGCAGATGGAGGTCACACACTTGCCAGAATTTGGAAAATTAAAATATTTGCATGTGACAGTTGATACTTCTTCTGGATTTTTGATGGGCTCCCTTCATGCCAGAGAAAAAACTAAAGATATTATAGATCATTGCTTACAAAATTTTGCCACTGTGGGCATTCCAAAACAGTTAAAAACAGATAATGCCCCTGGTTATACTTCTACCTCTTTTAAACAATTTTGCTCATCATTTGGCATTACTCATATATCAGGAATCCCATACAATCCACAGGGACAAGGCATAGTTGAAAGAGCTCATCAAACTATTAAAATGTACTTATTAAAGCAAAATGAGGGAATTGGGAAGGGGTATATATTCCCCAAACATAAATTTAAAATAACACTTTTTACTCTAAACTTTTTAAATTTGGATTCATCAGGACTTAGTGCTGCGGAAAGGCATACGTGTCCAAAAAATGTACATAAGCCCAAGGTACTTTGGAAGGATATTCTAACAGGACAATGGAAAGGTACTGACCCAGTAATTGTCTGGAGTCAGGGGTCTGTTTGTGTGCTTCCACAGGGAGAACAGCAGCTGATTTGGATTCCAGAGAGATTAACTAAAGCGATTTCTACAGACCAAAAAGAAGATGATTTGGCTCAAATCCATAACAGATGATATCCAAAACTCCAATTTGGCTATCCTTACATCTTTGACAGAACCAGGGTGCTTTTTTTCAATATCTATTTTATTACTACACTTTCCCACATCATGAAGTTCTATTTTGTTTTTTGAGCTCATACAGACCTAGGTTAATGTTTTGCTGTTCAGTTCTATTTTTTGACTATAGAGTTTTTAAACATTGCAATGGAGATTTCACCTGTAAAAAGTTATAAGGCCTTTACTACTATGTTGTGTGTTTTATGTATTATATTATGTGTGCACACTTGTGTTTTATGTTGTATGTTTGTATGTACGTATGTCCATATATCATATATGATGAGCGCTCATGAAAAAACGGATCCAAATATTTTTTTTTTATTCACGTGATTTAAATGGTTTAATTTAAATTGGATAAACAGCTGTTGAGGATTGTTTTAATATGTGAACAAAAAAGGAGGTTAACAGATCTGTTTGTTTACTTTCACCTTTCCTTTTCATTATATTTAATAATTCTGTTCAAGGTAATCTAAATTGTTCAGAAAATTGTTTTCTTTTAGTGCCTTTTGGAATGTTACATAATTTTTTTCTTTAGCCATTATTACCAGAATTCCTATCTTCATCCCAGTGCCAGTGAAGACAAAGATAAAACCAATCTACAGCTTTTGCAATAGCCATCACTGAACTGCTTGCAGAACTTGCCTGGACTATGTATCACTTGTATGCATTGTGAACTCACTTGTATGCATTATGAACTATCTGTTGGTGCAGCGACTTGTGGTAGTGTTGGGGTATTTTTGCTGATGGTGTCATCAGTGGTACAATTTTTTCTAAAGGAGCTGTAAATTGGCTTGGTGTATCTTCCTCCCTTCTGCTTGTCATGGTCGTTCAGCTAAAATTTGGGGGCCAACAGAGGTGAGGCAAAGAACCTCACCCCCCGCTGGTACAAAGACCTATCCACAGGTGTGGCTGTATGCTGGACCAGTAGTCAATGACGGGTAAGATCCAATTGCAATGGTAGCAACTTAAGACAGGAGGCTGACGCCTTGAGGTCAGCTCATCCGATGATGGGTAAGGACCATATGTACTATTGGACAACCTAAGGCAGCCACGGTCCCTAAGCCATATGCTTGTTGTTTAAACAGAGAGGGGGAGATGTTGAGAGCCACAGCCGAAGGGGCCCCAGCAAACTTCCAGCTGCCATCAAACTTCCAGCTGCCAGCTGATGATTGGCTCACAGTGGCCCCAGCAAACTTCTAGCTGCCAACTGATTAGCTCCTCTGCTGTGATGCTCATTGGGCTGTTTCCCTGCCCTTTCAGACCACAGAGCTGCTCATTGGGGGACTTTTTTGGCCCCGCCCACATGACCCATCCAGTTGAGAGGCTTGTGGGAAGCGGGTGGTGGCAGTTGGGCTCTGAGGGTTTTTCCTGAGGAGCTGTGTACTAAAAATAAAATTTGTTTCTTTTGACAAGAGGCTCCTGAATTGTGCCCAGCCAGACTGCGGCAGCTGTTACTAAGGTTGATTTTCAACTTGTGATTCTCCTGCCTTAGCCTCCTGTACTGCTGGGATTACAGGTGTGTGCCACAGTGCTCCACAATTTTTCTTTATTTTAAAATTCCTTTATTTGCTGGCCACGCATCTCTTTTGTCTGCTCTCTCTGCTTTTTCTGCTGCCACTGCTGGCGACTGCAGCTGATGTGTCTCTAAGGTATTATTTCTTATGCTGAAGTTACTGACTTCCTGCAACTCTATGATTTTTTAAAAACCAGTTTAGTATTAAGTTGCAGTGAAGTTGTTAGTTACTCACCTCCCTGAGAGGCAGTCTTCCTGCTTCGTAAGTCTGGTACTAAAGAAGTGCTAGGACATGCTTTCTTTCTCCACTCAGCATCTTCTCCTTCACCCTCTACTAATTTATGGTATGAGCTGGAGATAGAGAAGTATTACCTGCTATATGCCTTTTTCAACCATAATTGTATGAGGCAGGGCTTTCATCCTGCTGACTCCCAGATGGAACACAGGTAGAATCTTAGTCAATGGGAAAATATCTTTGCATGTATTCAACAATGGAAATGTAATTTCCAGTTTTAACAAGTTTCTTTTTATGTTTTATTGGATGTGAAAAAACTGGTACTTCACTTTTTTTCAAAACAGTGAGAAGTAGACCTAATTTTTTTTTTATGTCTTCTTAGTTATATCTTTAATTGAGTTTTGGGGAACTGCCTTTTCTGGTCTATGCATGCTTAGCAGACTTTAAAATTGTCACTCTGTTAGAAGCAGAATTTGATACTACAGTAGTAGGAGGAAATGTTCACTTCTAAAATTCTGGAGAGATTATGAGAAGAAGACAGAAGATGACAGTAATTGGGAGAATCAGACACATGGACTTTCAATTTTGCCTTGAAGAAGATGGGGATTTTGAAATGGGGGAGGCAAATATGATTGGTGTGAGGCAGTATCTTTTCAGTTATTAATGTTACCAATTAGTACAAATTTTTCAGGTCATGTAACACAAATTTATTATATTGCAGTTCTGGAGGGCAGCATTCTAATGTGGGTCTCTCTGGGATTGTATTAGTTGGCGGCAAGGCTGCAGTCATTTCTGTAGAGAAGAATTTGCTTTCTTCCTTTTCTAGATTGGCTGAGCATGCACTTTTGACTCATAAACACATTTCTCCATTTTCAAAGCCTCTCTCTGTGCTGGCCTTTTGTCACCACATCTTCCTTTGTGAGTCTTCTGCTACCCTCTTCTACTCAAAGGCTGCTTGAGCTGACTTTGGGGTCACCTTGATAATTGAAGATACTCTGTGTAGTTTAAGGTCAACTTGTTACTAATTTTAGTGGAATCCAGAAAATTAATTCTCTTTTCTGACATGTCACCTCATGTATTCCCAGATTGGGGGGATTAGGATGGGTCATAGGTAGACTTAGTAAAGAGTGTCATTGTCTAGATACCAAATTACTGGGCTGGAGAGGAATAATTTCTGCCCTTTCCAGAATAATAATTTCTGCCATGCACCTTCCTTTCCTATCTTGAAATAAGCTTGTTCCCACATGGTACATAGGCAAAAGACCCTTGTGTTTAGCTTTGGAGGCTGCTCCCCATATTCACATTACATGTTAAATCCTAGAAATTCCTTCAGTGATGGAAAGCTGCCTGGAGACTCACTTGCTCAAGAAAGGAGGAAATTGCATCATAGTGGATGAGTTAGAACATGTGGGTGGAGGACATATTAGAGAGCCTGAGGGGTGACTTCATGAAAAGGAACTGAGAGAGGACAAAGAGCTTTGGAGGGAAGTCAAGTCAGATAGATCCCAATCAAGAGAGGCCTGTTTGCAAATTCTAACAGGCACTTACTGGCTGTAAAATTGAGTAGCATTATCAGTTCATAGAATCAGATAATGCAAATGGGAAAAAAATTAGTATTAGGGATCTTCACTCTGCTCCCAACAGACCACATGCCATTTCTTGTCCTATGTTCTCATATTCTTCTCAAAGAGTTACATGAAATGATTGAAACTAATAATTCTCTTCTTCCATCAAGAATGTGCTAGACCATATCAAAATATTCCATGATGTTAAGAAACTCACTGACTAGTATTAGAGATCCAGGTCATCTGAAGGGCTAAGTTATAACCTCATGGGAGAAAGGAGGGGAAGTAGAAGATAAGAAATTGGTTCTTTCCTCTTAGACTCTAAATTTTTGGAAGAATCACTTTTCAGTGAGAACAGCCCATGTCCAAGAGGGATGAGTCAGGTCATGAGAGGTGATCCTGGACATACTAAAGAGACCAGATCCAGGAACATATTTTCAGAAGTTCTAGGGAAGTTTGAATGAGAACCTGAAAATTGTCATATTGGAGCAAACTGCAGCATGAGAGATTCTGGAAGATGGGAGAGTAAAATCACTCAGTCTTTGAGGAATGAGTTTATGCAGCATCGACTTTCCCTCAAGTCAGATAGATAAGTCAGAGATAGAAGTACACATAGACAGTGGGTGTGGGTGTGTGGATGAGGAGCAAGAGAATAATTGGGATGGGATGAAAGTCTACACTTTCGGATACCCTTACACATGTTAACTAACAACTAGTTGATAACCACCCTTTATTTATATCTACAGTAGGGACACCTTGCCAACTGTGTGGTTGGGATCTCTGGGACTGGGTGTACTGAACTGTGGGTGAAGAAGTCAGTTTCCTACTATGAAAAAGACTTTCATTCAATTTCCTATTTTGCATACTCAATTTTTAGTGTAATGTAGGACAGAAAATTAGATTTGGGACATAGGTGCTCTTGAAAGTTGGTGGACCCTGAGAAAAAGATGACATCTCCTGAGTTGATTCAGGTTATTAAGGAGAAATAAGGAGAAATATAATGAGGTGAAGAAGAAAGAGGACATGAAGTTTCTCTCTTGCCTCTCTGACTATGGAGTTGGCTCCACTGTTGGCATAAGTTTTATATTGGTCTGGATTTATGTTTAAATTTTTTATGGAATCAGTGAAAAGATAAAGAAATAATCCATCTTCTGACTTCAAAATAAAAAATCTTTGTTCAAAGAATATGTATTGAATTCTGAAACCTAGCTCCTTAATAGGTTAAGAACTAAACTGGAGGATTTAGCTTGCAGAATTTTATATACCTTTAAATGTGGTTCTGCTTGCTTCCTTCTGCTGCTTGCTTCTCTACAGTATAAGGGATATATGAAGTGACAAATATTTTTTTCACTAAGGTGAGAGGAAAAGAATATGGAGATAGATAGGAAACTGAAGACTATAGGTGACTATGTCCTCTGTTGGTCTTGCCAGGCTCCAATCTGCTATCAGGATGTGTGTGGATAATTCTGCTGGAATCTGAGAAGAGTCTTCTGTTCAGGGTATTGTTTGAGAGTGTGGAAAGAGCCACCAACACGTTTTCTCTGTAACTCTTGGGCGTGACCAGCAGCACAGAAGTCAGAGATGGTGTTCAGCCCTCTCCATTCCCATGTGTGGTGAAGGGATCAAACATCTCTGCCTTATCAATGAAGGGTGGTTCCAGGTTGTATGTGACTTTCTACTGGGTTGATTTACTGAAGTTCTTGAATTTGCACAAAATTTAATTTGTTCTTGCATATACCTCATTGAATCTAGATATTTATTTCTTTTGCAAAACACCAGACTGTTAACATTTCTGGGGAGAAAAAGTTTAATAGAAAAATCCTCGTGTTTGTTTTCACTACTGGTAAAAAAAACAAGAACAAAACCACCAAAATTAATGAAAACAAACAAACAAACAAGCACTTAATACTATGTAACATTTCCTTCTTACCCTTGAGTGATATCTTTGGATTTGATTTTCAGGCTGCTGCTATGCTAAAGAGCAGGAAAATCCATGGCCTTGAAAGCACAAACGGTGAAAATCCATGGAGAACAAATTTCATTCCTTCACTGAGAGAGGCTCATACAAGATTTCTGTATGTTAAATCTTAGAGGCAAACTTTGCTATTCATGAACATCTGTTGTGTGAATAACACTGTCTGTTTTATTTTATCACAGATGGTGTAATTTAATATTTTTAAGTAGTCCAGTTATTTCAAGATAGTCAAAGCATTTTCAAAAAATATGACACTGGGTTCAGAGGACTTGCCCTGGTGTTCAGAGGACTTGAAAACTCTGGTGGCCTTTATTAATATAACCTTCTTTAGAAGAAACAACTTTCACCAAATTGTCCCTTGGGGTCTTCTGTATGAGAGCTATGGAGTCTGACATCTTTAGTCCCTGAAGATGTTTGTGTCTTAGAGCACATAACTTTTAGTATATTTTAGAGATTGGTGTCACTCTTGGTTATGTGGTCATGTTCAGTAATGATAGACAACCACGTACTTAGTCATTGCTATTTTTTTTCCAAACATTACTTGGACACATATCTGGCATGAGATATGTGATCATTGCTTAGGAAATAATTGAATTTCAGTTCAGATCATGAATGAGGATGAGAAACATTTTAAATTCACCTGGGATGGGCAAATATGCATGTTTGTGGTCTCGCCTCAGGCTGCTTTGCTCTGTGAATGAAAGAATCCTTTTACTCTTTATGTTGCAGAGCAGCATGTTGATCCATTCTATAATGATATCACATCATACTATTGGGACTTGATGAGTATTCTGAATAACTTTGTACAGTTTTTGAACTCCATAAGGTGATATAAATACTATCAAAATTGTGTAAGGGGAGCAAATGGCAAAAGTAACATTATTATTATTTTTTCATTTCAGGGATTAAACCAAAGGCACTGAACCCTGGAGCCATATCCCTAGCCCCTTTTATTTTTTATTTTTTGGGGGGTCCAGAGGATTGAACTCAGGAGCACTTACTTGACCACTGAACCACATCCTCATCCCCATTTTGTATTTTATTTAGAGACAGGATCTCAATGAATTGTTTAGCACCTTGCTTTTTGTTGAGGCTGGCTTTGAACTTGGGATCCTCCTGCCTCAGCCTCCTGAGCTGTTGGTATTACAGGTGTGTGCCTCTGCTTCTGGCTTCCTTTTATTTTTTATTTTCAGGCAAGCAGTAACATATTTAAAGGAAAATTTTGGTACCTAGGCATTGACCAACCACAGTAGGATTTCACTCTAGGAGACTGTCACCTGGAGATTCTAGTTTAATTAAGACTAGATTCTAGTTTAATTAAGACTAGATGAGAATTGGATTTGATTATCTTTGAAAGATGTAAAAGTGTCTTGTATGTGTGACAAGGGCTAACAGATGTTAACCAGAGGAGGAACAGGAGAAGAATCTATTATCTGTTCACCAAATGAACTTTCTTTATAGAAACACAATCACCTCACCCTTTGATTTAATTGTGGTTATATGAGTTTCAGATTGAAAATATTAACATCACCAAAATTTCTGGGTCATAAGTACTTAACTTTCAAAATCCTCTGAGAACTTTTCCTTCAAAGCTTGACCCCAAAGAAAGCATAGACATTAATAGATGTTTACTGGAAAATTCTTAAGTAACAAGATAGAAAGAATCTAGGATTTGGGATCCCTAAATAATTTTAATATTCTTTTATTTATGAATATTTGCTTTATACTTTACATGAACTAAATTTCTATTGCATCCATTCACTAAGATATTGTGGATTAACTGCGTACAGTCAATTATTGGAGTTGTTTTTCAGTATAGGAACATGGATATAAAGTCTAAATATTTTAAAAATATTATTCTATGTTCATGGAGTGGTGGTGAAAAGATGTCCATTATTTAAAGATAAGCATAGCATCAGTGTGGGAAATAAATTTAATCATGGTAAGCAAATGCAGATGTTGTACTTCAGAGACTATTTATTAGGTCCAGGTAAGAGATCAATGTTTCTTTGATTATTTTTTTTTGTGGAGGAATACGAGGGGTTGAGCTCAGGGACACTTGGCCACTAAGCCACATCTAGCCCTATTTTGTATTTTTATTTAGAGACAGTGTCCTGCTTTCACTAAGGCTGGCTTTGAACTCGTGATCCTCCTGCCTTAGCCTCCTGAGCTTCTGGGATTACAGTGGTGTGCCACCATGCCCCACTGTTTCTTTGACTTTGAAAGAATATGTAAAAATGGAAAAGATTAGCTGTTTTTAGTAAGTCTTTAGGAGATAAAATCTAGAGGAGTTGGCAGTAGTTAAAATAATAGGGTTGATAATGAAGGTTAAATCAAGAATGTAGATGTGTCTTATTATTATATAAGTACTTCTTTGGTTATTCTTTTCCCAGAGAAAAGGAACACTGGTTGAAGACCAGGCTTGAGATTTGGACATATTAATGCTAATGTGTCTTTGGGAAATGTCTGTACAAATCCTTTGCCAATTTTCAAATCAGATTATTTGTTTTTCTTGCCATTGAGTTGGTTTGGTTCCTTATATATTTTGTATATTAACATCCTATGATACATAAAAATATCTTCTCTCATTTGCGGGTCACCTTTTCCCCACTTCTGACTGTTTGCTTTGTTGTTCAGAGCTTTGTATCTTGAAGCAATCCTACTCATCTAGTTTGGCTGTTGCTGTCTGTGCTTATAGTTCAGGTTCATAAAGCCTTTGCAAACGTCAAAAAGGTTTTCACTATTGTTTTCTTCTAATATTTTAATGTTTTAAAAAATTCATATTTAGCCTTTAAACCATATTGAGTTTTTTTATATGATATGAAATAACAGTTCAATTTCATTCTTTCGCATGTGTATATTCGGTTTCCCTAAAACTTTATGGGAAGAGACTGATCTTTTCCCATTGTATGTTCTTGGCACCATTGTTGAAAAACCAATTGTTATAAATACCTGGGTGTTGGGACAAGTACATGGAGTACTGCATACATGGCATACGTTAAGGGCATCTGAGTGGTAAACCACTCCCTCATGCTAGGTGTGTAAGCAGAAAACCGCTTACCCCGCAGGCACATCACTTGGTGAGAGGCTGCATGTTACAATCCCTGCACTTGCTCCATGGCCCATGCCTCAGTTGGTTGCTGCAGGGACAGTTGGCCAGAAATTGTATTGGTGGCTGCTTCTAATCTGCTTAGCTGCTGCCTGAGTATATATACATGGTAACTGCAGCAATAAAATTAGACCTGCTTCCTGCTTGGTCTCTGGAGGTCTTGTTTAGCAACTCCACAGCCACACTCTCCTGTACCCAGTTCCGTGGACCTCCTCACTGGATGAGAGAGAGAGCCCAGGCACTTGGGTGTATTTCTGGGACTTCTTTTTCTTCTATTGATTGATGTATGTGTTTTTCTGGCAGTACCATTCTGCTTTGATTACCATAGCTTTATTAAATGTTTCAAATTCTGGGAGTGTGGTTACTTGAACTTTATTTTTATTTATTTATTTTTTCTCAAAAGTGCTTTTTTTTTTGAGGTTGTTGGGTTCCATACACGTTTTTGGATAGTTTTTCTATCATCCTAAAAAATGATTGGATTATTTTAGAGATTGCACTGAATCTTTAGGTTGTTTTTTATAGCAAGATCATTTCCATAATATTAATTCTTCTCATTCATAACCTTATAGTGGCTTTCATTTACTTATGTATTTTTCAATTTCTTTTATCAATGTTTTATATTTTATAGTATCAAGGTTTTTTACTCCTGGTTAAATTATTCCTAAATATTTTCTGCTGTAATTGAAAATGGCATTATTTTCTTATTTCTTTTTTCAGCTAGTTTCTTGTTAGTATATAGAAATGCTACTCATTTTCATTGGTTGATTTTGTACTTGCAAGTTTAGTGAATTGCTCTATGAGTTCTAATAGTTTTTTATTGGGATATTTAGTATTATTTCCTTATAAAATCACATTAGCTAACAGAGATAGTATCACTTATTTCTTTCTTATGAATTCCTTTTATTTATTTTTTCAGTTTTATACTGGAGCATTATATTTGTACATAATGATGGAATTTGTTGCCATGTATTTGCACATGCACACAATATAAAAATAAATTTTTTTAGTATCACTCTCCAGAACTTCCCTCCTCTCTTCCCACCTTCTCTCCTTTAGTCCCTGTCCTCTACTGATCTCCCTTTGATTTTTAGGGAGATTTGATTTTCCCTCTCTAACTTTCATATTTGAAAGAAAACATATGCCCCTTATCCTTCTGAGTTTGACTTATTTCACTGAACATTATGGTTTCTAGTTTCATCCATTTTCCTGCAAATAACATGATTTCATTTTTCTTTATGGCTGAATAAAACACTATTGTATAATACTATATTTTCTTTATTCATTCATCCATTTATGGATACCTAAACTGGTTCTATAGTTTTGCTATTTTGAATTGTGGGTCTATAAACATGGATATGCAGGTTTCACTGTGGTATGATGACTAGTTTCATTTTTTTTTTACATATGGATAACCATTTTCCCTAGCACTCTTTGTTAAAAAGGCTGTCTTTTCTCCATTGTATGTTTTTGGCACCTTTGTCAAGAATCAAATGACTATAGATGTGTGATTATCTCTCTGTGTCTTCTGTTCTATACCATTGATTTAAGTGTCTGTTTTCATGCCAGTATCATGCAATTTTTACTATAGTTTTGTAGTATAATTTGAAAACAGATATTGTGATGTCTCTAGAATACATTTCTTGGCTTAGAATTGCTTTGGCTCTTTCTTTTTTATCTTTTTAAATTTGTTCTAATTAATTATACATGACAGTAGAATGCACTTTGACATATCATACATAAATTAAATAAAATTTGCCATTCTTTTGGTTGTACATAATGTAGAATCACACCAGTCATGTAATCATATATGTACATAGGGTAACAATGTCTGATTCATTCTAGTACCTTTATTACGCCCATCCCCCCTCCTCTCCCTTCATTCTCCTCTACCTAATCCAAAGTAACTCTATTCTTCTCTAGATGCCCTCCTCATCTTATTGTGAATTAGCATCAGCATATCAGAGAAAGCATTTAGCCTTTGGGTTTTTGGGGATCAGCTTATTTCACTTAGCATGATATTCTCCAGTTCCATCAATTCACCAGCAAATGCCAGCATTTCATTCTTATTTAAGGCGGAGTAATATTTCATTGTGCATATATACCACATTTTCTTTATCCATTCATATGTTGAAGGATGCCTAGTTTGGTTCCTTAGTTTGGCTAATATGAGTTGAGCTGCTATAAATATTGATGTGGTTGCATCACTGTAGTAGGCTGATTTTAAGTCCTTTGAGTATAAACCAATGAGTGGGATAGCTATGTCAAATGGTGGTTCCATTTCAAGTTTCTGAGGAATTTCCATACTTCTTTCCAGCGTGGTTGAACCAATTTTCAATCCCACAAGCAATGTATGAGTGTGCCTTTCCCCAACATCCTCACCAACACTTATCGTTGCTTGTATTATTAATAGCTGCTATTCTGACTGGAGTGAGATGAAGTCTTAGTTTTGATTTGCAGTTCTCTAATTGTTAGAGATGTTGAACTTTTTTTCATGTATTTGTTGATCGATTGTATTTCTTCTTCTGTGAAGTGTCTATTGAGTTCTTAGCCCATTTGTTGATTGGGTTATTTTGTGTGTGTGTGTGTGAGTGTGTGTTTGTGTTTTGAGAGTTTATGTATCTTTGAGATTAATGCTTTATCTGAGACTCATGTGTTAAATGTTTTCTCCCATTTGATAGGTTCTCTCTTCATGTTATTTACTGTTTCCTTGATCAGAAGAAACTCTGAATTTCACTCCATCCCATTTATTGATTCTTGATTTTATTTCCTGCACTTTAGGAGTCTTGTTAAGGAAGGATCAACATATTGAAGATTTGGGCCTACATTTTCTTTTATTAGGAGCAGTGTTTCTGTTTTAGTACCTAAGCCACTTTGACTTATGTTTTGTGTAGGGTTAGAGGTAGGGGTTTTCATTTCATTTTGTTACACGTAGATTTCCAGTTCTCCCAATACTATTTGTTGAATAGGCTATCTTTTCTTTAATGAATGTTTTTGTGTCTTTGTCTAGTAGGAGATAGAGAAAAATAACCAAAACTCAAATATGTTTTGTTTGACTGAAGTATTAGAGGCAATTCACCTAACACTTTCAAAAGTGTGTGCTCTCATTCAACTTCATGATGTCTAGAAGGAGGTGCTCAAATTTTAGTGAATTGATACCCAAAGCATTCCTTGATGAGTTGAAGTGTATTTGCAATTATTAAAGCTAACTTTATGACATTAAAAAATCTTGCATAAAACCTCTGCTTTGTTTATTTCTAACAATGTTGGGTTTTATTTATTTATTTTAGTTCATCTTCCTTACACATTAGTTCAAATTTTCTAGTTAAATTATCTCTGTATCATTTTGTTTGAAATTGTATCAAATTTATGTATTAATTTGTAAAAACACTTTATGATATCAAGCTATTCTAAATGGTAAAATTAAGAATTTTCATATATGATACCTCTGAGTATGGGTTTATAATTTTTAAAACAAAATCTGTCATATTTCTTGCACAGTTGAATCATAGCATCTCTGCATAGATACAGATATAAGCATATTAGTATCTGAATAATTAATTCTCTCATCTATGAACATAGAATATTTTTCATTTATTTGTATCCTCTTCAATTTCTCAAATGTTTTATGTTTTTTCAGTGTTCAGATTTTACTACTTGGTTACATTTATTCTTAAATTTTTTCTGATGTGATTGCCAATAGGGCTATTTTCTTAACTTCTTTTCATATCGGAGTATATTATCTTTATATTCACATATATGTGTAGATGTATAGGTCCATCCGTCTCTCTCATTTCCAGTTCCTTATACACTTGCCCATTCACATACATACATATTTTCATTTCTTTTTGTTAATGTAAAGTTTGGGATATATGCAATGTAAATTGGTACAATTTCCCCAGAGCGTACACTGCAAATTTGTAGCAAATATCTCAATAAGGTGCACATACTTTGACAAATTATGTGCAAATTTAAGAATTTGCAGATTTTTAAGAAAAACCACCAGATTGGGTGGGTGTGTTGGCTCATGCCTAATACCAGTGGCTTGGGAGGCTGAGACAGTAGGGTTGTGAGTTCAAAGCCAGCCTCAGCAACATTGCGGTGGTAAGCAACTCAATGAGACCTTGTCTCTAAATAAAATACAAAATAGGGCTGGGGATGTGGTTCATGGTTGAGTTCCCCTAAATTCAAACCCTGGTAACTCCCTCACCCCAAATCACCAGATTGGAAAAAAGAATCACATTTGCAAACAAAAGATATAAATATGTAAAACTTGTATTAACTAGTAAAGAAGACTTTATGAAAAATTATGAACAGTGGTATAAAAGTTTTGTTTTTAAAAAGCATATGTAAAAGCAGTACAAATACATGCATAAGTAAAAGTGTAATAAATAAACATGAAAAATTATCTATTTACCAGTGATTTGTGAGATCATTGCCTTTTATTTTGTTTGTACTCTTCTAAATTTTCAAATTTTCTACAATTAATCTGTAGTGCTTTTGTTTTCAGAAGAAAGAAAAAGAGTTATAAAAATAATAGTTGAAATTGGGTAATGGGTATCAGAAGTCATTTGTTGATTAGTCTACAATGCCCAATAGATTGACCTTATCCTACAGGGAAATTTTAGGTGGCATTGAGGGACTTTCGGCATTAAAATCACAAGCAGGGTTGAAGATGGAGAGAAATAAATACCAGTTACTCCAAATGGCATTTGGAAAACAAATAAAACAAAAAAATGTGGGAGGAGTAATTATATTTGATATCTTTTTTCTTGAACCTTAAGAGTTCTTCATGAAAATTTACATCTTCTCGAATTCATGTATCTTCTTGTTGGAATTGGGTGAGAGTAAAATGCTTTATTCATTGTCACTTTATTTCTTGTAAAGTCATATCATTTCAGCATCAGTGGTTTCTAATGAACTATTAAAATATTAAATTAAAAACTATTCCAAATAATTTACCTATCGCATGGAACAGAGAAGAGCTCTGAACTCAAATACTAAATAAATATTTTAATCAAATTCCTCTGAATCCTGATAAAAATACAGCTATATATTTGTGTAATGAAAATTTTATTTTGTGATTGAGTTTTTGAATCTGTATGTTTAAACACTACTTTATGTTGTTTACTTAATAACAATGAAGAATCACTGTGTCACAAATGATGGGTAGAAAAGAACTTTGGAAAATCCGGAATTCCAGATGCAAACCTTAAACCCAGGTTGGAGTTGAAATTGAGACTCAAAATCTAAAATTTTTAAAATTTTGGTTGACATTGTTCTTGTTCATGATACTAGTAAGTTATATAATAAAACACTAATTATTTTAGTTTTGTCTTTAAAAAATGAATTTCACTCTGACTTTAGCTTTAGAAACCTCACAGAATCATGACTTTCTAGAAACTGGTGATGGCAAGGATTTTTGGTATAAAATGAAAGGGGTCTATATTTTCCTCCTCATATGGTTCTTGTTTCTAGATATCCTAGAAATATCCAGAAAGGAAGAATTCTCCACATCTGCAGCAAACATCCTCATTGTATTCTTTGCAGATATAAAATAAGGATAATCTAATACTGCTGAAGATTTAAGAGAAGCACATTTTCTCCATGATTACTCTAAACATTCCTGGCTCCTCTGTTGGTACATTTTACTAATAAAAACCTCAAATGAAATTTCTTGTTGTACTCCCATTGACTATGAAGAATTGGTTTCCACAGAATAGGTCTTCTTCCTAAGGATGGGATGAGGGCAGGTACTTTTCTGTATAAAATATCTCACTTTTGTATATTTTTATTATTCTGAGATTATTATTCTCAGAACTAGGTTTTCAGCTATCTTCTTTTTGTGCCTTTTTGAGTTACAAGGAGGGTCCTTTAAGATATTAGTTTTATGCAATCACAAACTCACGGAATGAAGTGTAGCTACATTTATACAGAGCTGGTGACTAAGCCATAGAAGTGAAAATATTTTTCAGTATTATACACATTAGTTGGATCTGTACTATGAACCTGGGAGTTGTGAATCTAAGCATTGTAAATACTCTTTTAAATAGTTATAAACTTAGACTTGCTATTTTTTATAGGTTGCTCCTATTTTAGATCATCAAGATAGAGATTGGGCATATAAAACATGTATTTCCAGAATCATGCATAATTTTTCATTAAGAAAATGTACTTCTGTAATCTCAGCTACTCTGGAGGCTGAGGCAGGAGGTTTGAGAATTACAAGTTCAAGTACAGCATGGGCAAATTAGTGAAATCTGCCTCAATATATTTTTTAAAAAAGTATATGTGTTGTGGGGGGAGGTTACAGGTATATCTCATTGATTAAACATCCTGGGCTCATTCCCCAGGACAAAAAGCAAAACAACAACAATTAAAAAGTCCTTGGTATTGTTGACTTAGACCCCCCACCTCCCCACCGCAGGGTTTCTGTGGGATCTTTTCTTCTCATATATTTCCCTCATTTATTTAACTTATGGATATGTTTCAGCTTTTGTGTTTTTTTTCTTTTTTTCTGCCTTTCCTATCTTTATGTTCATTATTGTCCTTTGGTTTAATCATTTTGGTTTAATCTTTTCTCCATTTTTGATTTGATATTTAAATAAAAGTTATAATTTTGACATTTAGATTGAAAAAGATGGATGTTGTTTCTACTAGGGTGTCTTCTATAATGCTTCATTCTAATTTGAATGTGATAGTCTCATTCACAATGTTAAAAAAAAGAGGGAATAAAAAATTCTTACAATTGCTTTAGTATTTTGTTCCTTTGAAATATTAAGACATTCTTAGTAAAGGGCTGAATACTGTCTACACTGATCTTTAATGATACTCATAGAAGGATCCAAAGTCTACAAATAAATTGGCTAGAGTTTTTATTATTTGTTTTTCTTAAAATAGCACTTATTTTAGCATTGCAAGGTTAATATCAGAGTTACAAGTCTGTCTGCCTGACCTAAGAATGACAGTGCTCTAACTTAAAACTACTAAATAGATATTTGTTAACCAAATGAGTAATTAATTGTGTTCACCTATGAAGGTATTTGGAGAAAACTACTAAAAATTGTGTTAGGAATATGGCAAGTTTTGAGGAATTTATAAGGTTAATTTATATGGTTTAATTAACCCTCTGGGATGGTTTTTGGGGAA
Organism: Spermophilus citellus; assembly: GCF_964194105.1. Lineage (NCBI taxonomy): Eukaryota > Metazoa > Chordata > Mammalia > Rodentia > Sciuridae > Spermophilus > Spermophilus citellus. Next base: position 82,907,844 of record NC_138188.1, read on the forward strand.
CATATAATCAAGTAACATAAAGTTAACAGACTGAAAAGCATGAAAATAGAAAACTCAATGTCTATTGTTTGGCTCATTTATATCTTGGAGAAAAGAATGAAATATCCTTATTACCAAAGGAGAACCCTTGTTTTATTGATTAGGAAAGACATGAAAGAATTCCTGGAAAGAGAGATAACATTTACACTTTGAACCAGAGTCTTGTTTTCATAGTTTAGCATAAAAAGTAAATTGTCTTTTTTATTCTCTCTTTTTTGGGGAGGGGTACCAGGAATGAACTAAGGGGCACTCACTAAGCCACACCCCAAACCCTTTTTTGTATTTTATTTAGAGACAGGATCTCACTGAGTTGCTTACTGCTTCACTGTTGCTAAGCCTGGCTGAGATTACAGGCATGTGCCACTGTTCCCAGCAACTGTTTTTTTAGTCTTAATTCCTTAAAACATTTCCTCGTTAATACATTCAATTTTAAGGTATTTGTGAATGACAAGTTTTCAGACCAAATCCCTTAGTGTTTATAGCTTTTTCCACAATTGTTTAAGTAACTATATGCATTTAAAACACCTTATTTCAAAAGTTATTTATAAAGTACATAAGAGCTTTCGATGTGCTCTTAAAAGAAGCATTGAAACTTTATATTTCATTATATTCATTTTCATGAGCAAATTACAATGGAAACAAAGTAATTCCATTTGCACTCCATATCATTTTGTATAAGGCTTGATTAATGTTTTTAACCTCTCTCATTGCAGTGATTAGCCTGAGTAGATATGATGGAAACAAATGAGACACAGGTGACTGAATTTGTTCTCACAGGACTTACAGACCGTCCAGGGCTGCAGGTGCCCCTGTTCCTGGTGTTTCTTGTGATCTACCTCATCACCATGGTGGGCAACCTTGGTCTGATTGCTCTCATCTGGAAGGACCCCCACCTTCACACCCCTATGTACTTATTCCTCAGTAGTTTAGCCATGGCTGATGCGTGTACTTCATCCTCTGTGACTCCCAAGATGCTTATCAACATTTTATCAAAGAATCATAAGATATCCTTGGTTGAGTGCTTCATCCAGTATTATTTTTTTTGTAACAGTGCAACCACAGAAATTTTTCTCCTGTCAGTGATGGCCTATGATCGCTATGTAGCCATATGCAATCCCTTGCTTTACCCAGTGGTGATGTCCAACAGACTCTGCACTTGGCTGATAAGTATGTCATTTGTAATTGGTTTTCTGCACCCCATAATTCATGTAGGATTATTACATAGATTGACTTTCTGTAGGTCCAACATAATAGACCATTTCTACTGTGAAATCTTGCCACTGTTTACAATTTCTTGCACTGACCCACCTATTAATGCATTAGTGATTTTTATATTTGCCACTTCCATACAAGAGTTTTCACTTCTGAGTATCATAGTCTCTTATGCCCGTGTCCTCTTTGCCATCCTGAAAAAGAAGTCTGAGAGGGGAAGAAGCAAAGCCTTTTCCACCTGCGGGGCCCACCTGCTCTCTGTGTCTTTGTTCTATGGCACTCTCTTCTTCATGTATGTGCGCCCTGGGTCAGGTCCAGATAAATATCAAAATAAAATGTACTCACTGTTCTACACCATTATAATTCCCCTGCTAAATCCTTTCATTTATAGCCTGAGAAACAAGGAAGTTTTAGGTGCATTGAGGAAGGTGATGAAGAAATAAATATTGCTCAGGAAACTTTCCTGATTCTTTCTGTTTTACAATTAAAAAAAATAAATTGCAATATATTGTGCTTTTTATTGAACATTGTATGAACTTAATACATTTTGCTCAATGAATGAATAAATTCTTTAGCTAGGTATGCTTGTCTCAGTTATAAATTATTATGACCACCAAAGGCTAATAATGTGCACTTTAAGAGAAGATTCCAAATTGTTGGTTGTTTTAAATCCATACTCAAAGTTAAAACTGAAATCATTTCAATATTAAGATAAATGTAATCTTTTGTTTCCAGATACATATATTTGATACTCTTTGAACTTAACATTCTTTTAAGACTCAGCCTGTGTAAATTCTCAGCTTAAAATACATTTATACCTTCCTAAATTTTTGTTGAGCAATGTATTTTTCAAATTCTCCCTTTTGTAGTTGCCTATCAATACATAAAACAATCTATAAATTAAAATATTATTGTTAAATATGGAAACATTTTCCTGAGAAATTTTAAGTGACTAATTCTATGTAGTTTAAAAGTAATACTTAAAAGCAATTTTCATTTTATTGTGATGGTTAAATATATAAATCTATTAATAGATTTTAAATGATTTAATGATTCTGTATCATATTTATAAAGATTTCTGAGTTCTTTCAAAACATATATTTTTGGATTTATTGATGAACTTGCTTAGTACTCTATTACTGAGTACAGTTTTCTGGGAATTAATTACCTAAAATAGCAATTATGTTCAATCACCTGTCACTTAAATAAATGAAATTGATATTTTCCCCCTAGAAAAGCTGTGTGTTTTATGTGTTGCCTTCTTGATGGTGTATACTCTTGCATCTCCTGTTATATTGTGGCCTTGTCAACATGTACAATTATAAAAAAATACTTCACATTCTTTTCATCCCCAGAATTTTTTTAACACCTTATCTGAAGAAATAGCAATTTGTTGATTCCTTTAACCAAAACCCAAGGTGGGGCAGCCTGAATCAGGCATAGTTTCTTTAGAGTCTAGAGTTCTCAGAACACAGATCTCACTGTGTCTGTTCTGTGCCTTGAACTATGTGGGCTCCAATCCTAGAAGGTCATTCCTTTTAGTTTCAGAATGTCTATAGAAGTTTCTGTCTCCTTTTCTCACTAGTGAAGCCCAGTGCAAAACTTTCTAATTTTTTTTAGGTGCTATACAGGCAGATTAGGCTTGGATATATGATTACTACATGTAATATAGAAATATACATCTATATTGCATATAGCAATGTCAATATGTCAATATATAGACTTTTTGACCTTTATATCTTCATTATTTCAATAATAATCTCTATTGATTTTTTGACTTCAAAGAATGTATTTGGGAGTTTTCCCTTCCTTTCACTTTTATGGAATAACTTCGGTCAGACTGGTCTTAGTTCTTTAAAGGTCTGGTAGAACTTAGCTGAGAATCTATCTGGTCCTAGGATTTTCTCTGTTGGAAGCCTTTTAATTGGTATTTCAATGAAAAGCCCTTTACTTGCTATTGGTTTATTTAAGTTTTCTATATCTTCCTGCTTAAATTTGAGCAGGTCACATGTGTCTAGAAATTTGTCAATATCTTCTAAATTTTCCAGTTTATTGGAGTATCAATTTTCAAAATAGTTTCTGATGATCCTCTAGATTTCAGCAGGGTCTATGGTAATATCACCTTTTTCATCTTTAATTTTATTGATTTAGACCTTCTCCTTTTTGGGGGGTTATTTTGGCCAAAGGTTTATCAATTTTACTTATCTTTTCAAAGAATGAACTCTTCATTGCATTGTGTATATACATGCCCTGGAGTGCAGATGTGCTTGTGTGGCTGCAGTCAGATTCTTTGCAATAGCTTTACAGGAGGCAAGCAATTATGGGATTTTTCTCCTCTGGGATCCAGAGGTTGAATGGTCTAGGTAAAATGTTCTTTGTGCTTATTTCGGTCCCTTTTGTTCAGAAACGCTTTGGGAATTTTTTTTTTTTTTAATTGGATGCTGGTAACTTTCTTCATGAGTTCCCAAATCTGCCTCTGTTTGTAGCTGTGTAAACTGCATGGGTGACAGCTTTCAGCACCTGGGAGTGTTTTCCTCACTTGCCACTGTCTTTCACACCTGCAGAGAGCTTTCCCTAATGTGCCTGTGGAAGGCTGTGAGACTGAGGGTGAGGCTCAGGCTTGGGAAGCAAGGTTTAGGGATTCCAGGGATTGGGCAGTTGAAAGAAGATGTGAGTCTTATGGGAGTATTGGTCATCTTTTATTTGGATGTGGCAATAGATCTTAGCCAGCCTGTTAGACATTTCCATAGCCTTTTTTAAATGCAGGCCAAACAAAGAAGGCACAGTGTCAAGAGGTTACAAAAGTGGACACATGCTTACAAGCAAATGTTTATGACTTTGAGTATATACGTTTCTGACTTTGACTACATGCTAACATAACATAGCTGATTCATGGTCTCAGTCACATACTAAGACCAAAACATAGCCTGCAGGAAGCCTTGGCAAGGGAGCCTAACTATAGCCATTTGGGGCCTGTCCCAACAAAGGCCTTCTGCATTGAGCCCTTGGAGGGCTTTCCATTCTGCCCCCATGGAAGGCTTTGAATTTGTTTCCATTGAGGTGTTTCCCCTACTAACTCTGTGTTCATTAAAATCAGCCTCCCTACATAAACCAAAGATTTTCCTAAGTCAATTTTTCTTTCTTTCTTTTCTTTTCTTTCTTTCTTTCTTTTTTTTTTTTTTTGAGAAGGGCTATCAGGGATTGAACTCAGGGACACTTGGCCACTGAGCCACATCTCCAGCCCTATTTTGTATTTTATTTAGAGACAAGGTCTCATTGAGTTGCTTAGTGCCTCGCTGTTGCTGTTACTAAGTTTGATTTTGAACTCTTGAACTCGTGATCCTCCTACCTCAGCCTCCTGTACTGCTCCACAATTTTTCTTTATTTTAAAATTCCTTTATTTGCTGGCCACGCATCTCTTTTTTCTGCTCTCTCTGCTTCCTCTGCTGCCACTGCTGGCGACTGGAGCTGGTGTGTCTCTAAGGTATTATTTCTTATGCTGAAGTTACTGACTTCTTGTAACTCTATGATTTTTTAAAAACCAATTTAGGGGCTGGGGATGTGGCTCTAGTGGTAGCGCGCTCGCCTGGCATGCCTGCGGCCCGGGTTCGATCCTCAGCACCACATACAAACATGTATCTGCCGAAAACTAAAAAAATAAACATTAAAATTCTCTCTCTCTCTTAAAAAAAAGTTTAGTAATAAGTTGCAGTGAGGTTGTTAGTCACTTCCGTGAGAGGCAGTCTTCTTGCTTTATAAGTCTGGTGCTAAAGAAGTGCAAAAACATGCTTCCTTTTTCCACTCAGCATCATCTTCTTCTCCGCCTACTAATGCTATCTGTAGCATGAGCTAGACATAGAGAAGTATTACCTGCTATATGTATTTTTCAATCATAATCGTATGAGGCAGGGCTTTTATCCTCCTATCTCCCAAATGGAACACAGGTATTTCCTTAGTCAATGGGGAAAATATCTTTGCATGTATTCAACAATGGAAATGTAATTTCCAGTTTTAACAAGTTTCTTTTTATATTTTCTTGGGTGTGAAAAAGCTAGTACTTCACTTTTTATCAAAATAGTGAGAAGTAGACCTAATTTTTTTATGTCTTCTTAATTATATCTTTAATTGAGTTTGGGGGGACTGCCTTTTCTGGTCTATGCATGCTTAGCAGCCTTCAAAATTGTCACTCTGTTAGAAGCAAAATTTGATACTGCAGTAGTAGGAGGAAATGTTCCCCTCTTGGAATCTGGAGAGATTATGAGCAGAAGACAGGAGATGGCAGTGATTGGGAAAATCAGACACATGGATTTTCAAATTTTGCCTTGAAGAAGAAGGGGATTTTGAAATGGGAGAGGCAAATATGATTAGTGTGAGGCAGTATCTTTTCAGTTATTAATGTTACCAATTAGTACAAATTTTTCAGGTCATGTAACACAAATTTATTATATTGCAGTTCTGGAGGGCAGCATTCTAATGTGGGTCTCTCTGGGAATGTATTAGTGGTGGCAGGGCTGCAGTCATTTCTGTAGAGAAGAATTTGCTTTCTTCCTTTTCTAGATTGGCTGAGCATGCACTTTTGACTCATAAACACATTTCTCCATTTTCAAAGCCTCTCTCTGTGTTGGACTTTTGTCACCACATCTTCCTTTGTGAGTCTTCTGCTACCCTCTTCTACTCAAGGGCTCCTTGAACTGACTTTGGGCCCACCTTGATAATTGAAGATACTCTGTGTAGTTTAAGGTCAACTTGTTACTAATTTTAGTGGAATCCAGAAAATTAATTCTCTTTTCTGACATGTCACCTCATGTATTCCCAGATTGGGGGGATTAGGATGGGTCATAGGTAGACTTAGTAAAGAGTGTCATTGTCTAGATACCAAATTACTGGGCTGAAGAGGAATAATTTCTGCCCTTTCCAGAATAATAATTTCTGCCATGCACCTTCCTTTCCTATCTTGAAATAAGCTTGTTCCCACATGGTACATAGGCAAAAGACCCTTGTGTTTAACTTTGGAGGCTGCTCCCCATATTCACATTACATGTTAAATCCTGGAAATTCCTTCAGTGATGGAAAGGTGCCTGGAGACTCACTTGCTCAAGAAAGGAGGAAATTGCATCATAGTGGATGAGTTAGAACATGTGGGTGGAGGACATATTAGAGATCCTGAGGGTGACTACATGAAAAGGAACTGAGAGAGGCAAAGAGCTTTGGAGGGAAGTCAAGTCAGATAGATCCCAATCAAGAGAGGCCTGTTTGCAAATTCTAACAGGCACTTACTGGCTGTAAAATTGGGTAGCATGCTCAGTTCATTGGAGTCAGACAATGCAAATGGGAAAAAAATTAGCATTAGGGATCTTCACTCTGCTCCCAACAGACCACATGCCACTTCTTGTCCTATGTTCTCATATTCTTCTCAAAGAGTTACATGAACTGATTGAAACTAATAATTCTCTTCTGCCATTAAGAATGCTCTAAACCATACCAAAATATTCCATGATGTTAAGAAACTCACTGACTAGTATTAGAGATCCAGGTCATCTGAAGGGCTAAGTTATAACCTCATGGGAGAAAGGAGGGGAAGTAGAAGATAAGTAATTGGTTCTTTCCTCTTAGACTCTAAATTTTTGGAAGAATCACTTTTCAGTGAGAACAGCCCACGTCCAAGAAGGATGAGTCAGGTCATGAGAGGTGATCCTGGACATACTAAAGAGACCAGATCCAGGAACATATTTTCAGAAGTTCTAGGGAAGTTTGAATGAGAACCTGAAAATTGTCATATTGGAGCAAACTGCAGCATGAGAGATTCTGGAAGATGGGAGAGTAAAATCACTCAGTCTTTGAGGAATGAGTTTATGCAGCATCAATTCCCCTCAAGTCAGATAGATGAGTCAGAGATAGAAGTACACATAGACAGTGGGTGTGAGTGTGTGGATGAGGAGCAAGAGAATAATTGGGATGGGATGAAAGTCTACACTTTCTGATACCCTTACAAATGTTAACTAAGCAACCTTTAGTTGAGAACCACCCTTTATTTATATCTACAGTAGGGACACCTTGATGACTGTGTGGGATCTCTGGGACTGGGTGTACTGAACTGTGGGTGAAGAAGTTAGTTTCCTACTATGAGAAAGACTTTCATTCAACTTCCTATTTTGCATACTCAATTTTTAGTGAAATGTAGGACAGAAAATTATATTTGGAACATGGGTGCTGTTGAAAGTGGTTGAACCCTGAGAAAAAGATGATATCTCCTGAGTGGATTCAGGTTACTAAGGAGAAATGTAATGAGGCAAAGAAGAAAGAGGATATGAATTTTCTCTCTTTCTTCTCTAACTATGGAGTTGGCTCCACTGTTGGCATTAGTTTTATATTGGTCCGGATTTATGTTTAAAATTTTTATGGCATCAGTGAAAGGATAAAGAAATAATCCATCTTTTGACTTCAAAATAAAAAAAAATTTGTTCAAAGAATATGTATTTGCTGAGAGCCATAGCCAAGTAGGAATGAAATATGGGATTTTGGGTTGAAAGGTGACCCTGCTCAGGGATTAGGGTGGCTCCAGGTTTAGGGTGGATCCTGCTGGGAATAGGGCGGCTCCAGGATTATGGCAGATCCTCCTGGGATTAGGGCATATCCTGATGCCTCAGGTGCCTGCTCTTTTGGAGTTCCTGTTGAGTTCTCAAGGGGTTCTGAGAGAATTGGTGCACGGAGCCGGGTGAAGGCAGGGTGTTCATGGGAAGTGTGGGTAGAGTGTCAGTGAGAGTTCGGGAATAAAGAGTTGCTGTTTGAATCTACAAGGCTTTGTGGTGGCTCAGTTATTTTTGTGCCCAGCCAGACTGTGGCATGTATTGAATTCTTTTATCCAGCTCCTTAATAGGTTAAGAACTAAACTGGAGGATTTAGCTTGCAGAATTTTATATACCTTTACATGTGGTTCTGCTTGCTAGGCAAGGATCTTTCTCTATAGTATAAGGAGCATATGAATTGAGAAGTTTTTTTTTTTAACTATGGTGAGATGAAAAGAATATGGAGATAGATAGGAAACTGAAGACTATAGGTGACTATGTCCTGTGTTGGTCTTGCCAGGCTCCAATCTGCTATCAGGATGTGTGTGGATAATTCTGCTGGAATCTGAGAAGAGTCTTCTGTTCAGGGTATTGTTTGAGAGTGTGGAAAGAGCCACCAACACGTTTTCTCTGTAACTCTTGGGCGTGACCAGCAGCACAGAAGTCAGAGATGGTGTTCAGCCCTCTCCATTCCCATGTGTGGTGAAGGGATCAAACATCTCTGCCTTATCAATGAAGGGTGGTTCCAGGTTGTATGTGACTTTCTACTGGGTTGATTTACTGAAGTTCTTGAATTTGCACAAAATTTAATTTGTTCTTGCATATACCTCATTGAATCTAGATATTTATTTCTTTTGCAAAACACCAGACTGTTAACATTTCTGGGGAGAAAAAGTTTAATAGAAAAATCCTCGTGTTTGTTTTCACTACTGGTAAAAAAAACAAGAACAAAACCACCAAAATTAATGAAAACAAACAAACAAACAAGCACTTAATACTATGTAACATTTCCTTCTTACCCTTGAGTAATATCTTTGGATTTGATTTTCAGGCTGCTACTATACTAAAGAGCAGGACAATCCATGGCCTTGAAAGCACAAACGGTGAAAATCCATGGAGAACAAATTTCATTCCTTCACTGAGAGAGGCTCATACAAGATTTCTGTATGTTAAATCTTAGAGGCAAACTTTGCTATTCATGAACATCTGTTGTGTAAATAACACTGTCTGTTTTATTTTATCACAGATGGTGTAATTTAATATTTTTAAGTAGTCCAGTTATTTCAAGATAGTCAAAGCATTTTCAAAAAATATGGCACTGGGTTCAGAGGACTTGCCCTGGTGTTCAGAGGACTTGAAAACTCTGGTGGCCTTTATTAATATAACCTTCTTTAGAAGAAAAACTTTCACCAAATTGTCCCTTGGGGTCTTCTGTATGAGAGCTATGGAGTCTGACATCTTTAGTCCCTGAAGATGTTTGTGTCTTAGAGCACATAACTTTTAGTATATTTTAGAGATTGGTGTCACTCTTGGTTATGTGGTCATGTTCAGTAATGATAGACAACCACATACTTAGTCATTGCTATTTTTTTCCAAACATTACTTGGACACATATCTGGCATGAGATATGTGATCATTGCTTAGGAAATAATTGAATTTCAGTTCAGATCATGAATGAGGATGAGAAACATTTTAAATTCACCTGGGATGGGCAAATATGCATGTTTGTGGTCTCGCCTCAGGCTGCTTTGCTCTGTGAATGAAAGAATCCTTTTACTCTTTATGTTGCAGAGCAGCATGTTGATCCATTCTATAATGATATCACATCATACTATTGGGACTTGATGAGTATTCTGAATAACTTTGTACAGTTTTTGAACTGCATGAGGTAATATAAATACTATCAAAATTGTGTAAGGGGAGCAAGTGGCAACAGTAACATTATTATTATTTTTTTATTCTAGGGATTAAGCCAAAGGCACTTAACCATGGAGCCACACCCCTAGCCCCTTCTATTTTTTTATTTGTATTTTTTGGGGGTCCAGAGGATTGAACTCAGGAGCACTTACTTGACCACTGAACCACATCCTCATCCCCATTTTGTATTCTATTTAGAGACAGGATCTCAATGAATTGTTTAGCACCTTGCTTTTTGTTGAGGCTGGCTTTGAACTTGGGATCCTCCTGCCTCAGACTCCTGAGCTGCTGGCATTACAGGTATGTTTCACTGCTTCCAGCTTCCTTTTGTTTTTTATTTTGAGACAAGCAGTAACATATTTAAAAGAAAATTTTGGTACCTAGGCATTGACCAACCACAGTAGGATTTCACTGTAGGAGACTGTCACCTGGAGATTCTAGTTTTAATTAAGATAGGGACTAGATGAGAATTGGATTCGATTATCGTGGGAAGATGTAAAAGTGTCTTGTATGTGTGACAAGGGCTAACAGATGTTAACCCGAGGAGGAACAGGAGGAGAAACTATTATCTGTTCACCAAATCAACTTTCTTTATAGAAACACAATCACCTCACCCTTTGATTTAATTGTGGTTATATGAGTTTCAGATTGAAAATATTAACATCACCAAAATTTCTGGGTCATAAGTACTTAACTTTCAAAATCCTCTGATAACTTTTCCTTCAAAGCTTGACCCCAAAGAAAGCATAGACATTAAAGATGTTTACTGGAAAATTCTTAAGTAACAAGATAGAAAGAATATAGGATTTGGAATCCCTAAATAATTTTAATATTCTTTTATTTATGAATATTTGCTTTATACTTTACATGAACTAAATTTCTATTGCATCCATTCACTAAGATATTGTGGATTAACTGTGTACAGTCAATTATTGGGATTGTTTTTCAGTATAGGGACATGCATATAGAGTCTAAATATTTTTTAAATGTTATTCTGTGTGCATGGAGTGGTGGTGAAATGATGTCCATTATGTAAAGATTAGCATAGTATCAGTGTGGGAAATAAATTTAATGATGGTGAGCAAATGCAGATGCTGTACTTCAGAGACTATTTATTAGGTTCATGTAAGAGATTAATGTTTCTTTGATTATTTTTGTGGAGGAATACGAGGGGTTGAGTTCAGGGACACTTGGCCACTAAGCCACATCCCTAGTCCTATTTTGTATTTTTATTCAGAGACACTGTCCTGCTTTCATTGATGCTGGCTTTGAACTTGTGATCCTCCTGCCTCAGCTTCCAGAGCTGCTGGGATTACAGTCATGTGCCATTGTGCCTGACTGTGTCTTTGATTTTGAGAGAACATGTAAAAATGGAAAAGAATAGCTGTTTTTAGTAAATCTTTAGGAGATAAAATCTAGAGGAGTTGGCAGTAGTTAAAATAATAGGGTTGAGAATGAAGGTAATATCAAGAATGCAGATGTCTCTTATTATTATATAAGTACTTCTTTGGTTATCCTATTCCCAGAGAAAAGGAACACTGGGTGAGGACTAGGTTTGAGATTTGGACATATTAATGCTAAAGTGTCTTTGGGAAATGTCTGTACAAATCCTTTGCCCATTTTCAAATCAGATTATTTGTTTTCTTGCCATTGAGTTGGTTTGGTTCCTTATATATTTTGTATATTAACATCCTATGATACATAAAAATATCTTCTCTCATTTGCGGGTCACCTTTTCCCCACTTCTGACTGTTTGCTTTGTTGTTCAGAGCTTTGTATCTTGAAGCAATCCCACTCATCTAGTTTGGCTGTTGCTGTCTGTGCTTGTAGCTCAGGTCCATAAAGCCTTTGCAAACAATGTCAAAAAGGTTTTCACTATTGTTTACTTCTAACATTTTAATGTTTTTAAAAATTCATATTTAGCCTTTAAACCATATTGAGTTTGTTTTTTATATGGTATAAAATAATGGTTCAATTTCAATCTTTCACATGTGTATATTCAGTTTCCCTAAAACTTTATGGGAAGAGACTGATCTTTTCCCATTGTATGTTCTTGGCACCATTGCAGAAAAGCCAATTGTTATAAATACTTGGGTGTGGGGACAAGTACATGGAGTACTGCATACATGGCTTATGTTAAGGGCATCTGAGTGGTAAACCAATCCCTCGTGGTAGGTGTATAAGCAGCAAACTGCTTACCCAGCAGGCACATCACTGGGTGAGAGGCTGCATGTTGCAGTCCCTGCACTTGCTCCATGGCCCACTCCTCCATTGGTTGCTGCAGGGACAGTTGGCTAGAAATTATATTGGTGGCTGCTTCTAATCTGCTTAGCTGCTGCCTGAGTATATATACATGGTAACTGCAGCAATAAAATTAGACCTGCTTCCTGCTTGGTCTCTGGAGGTCTTGTTTAGCAACTCCACAGCCACACTCTCCTGTACCCAGTTCCGTGGATCTCCTCGATGGATGAGAGAGAGCCCAGGCACTTGGGTGTATTTCTGGGACTTCTTTTTCTTCCATTGATTGATGTATGTGTTTTTCTGGCAGTACCATTCTGCTTTGATTACCATAGCTTTATTAAATGTTTCAAATTCTGGGAGTGTGGTTATTTCAACTTTATTCTTTCTTTCTTTTTTTTTTCTCAAAAGTGCTTTCACTCTGAGGTCTTGTTGGGTTCCATACACATTTTTGGATAGTTTTTCTATCATCCTGAAAAATGATTGAAATTATTTTAGAGATTGCACTGAATCTTTAGGTTGTTTTTTATAGCAAATCATTGCCATAATATTAATTCTTCTCATTCATAACCTTATAGTGTCTTTCATTTACTTATGTATTTTTCAATTTCTTTTATCAATGTTTTATATTTTATAGTATCAATGTTTTTTACTCTTGGTTAAATTATTCCTAAATGTTTTCTGCTGTGATTGAAGATGGAATTATTTTCTTATTTGTTTTTTCAGCTAGTTTCTTGTTAGTATATAGAAATGCTACTCATTTTCATTGGTTGATTTTGTACCTGCAAGTTTACTGAATTGCTCTATGAGTTCTAATATTTTGTATAAGGATACTTAGTATTTTTTCCTTATAAAATCACATTAGCTAACAGAGATAGTATCACTTATTTCTTTCCTATATGTATTTCTTTTATTTATTTTTTTCACAGTTTTTTACTGGAGCATTATATTTGTACATAATGATGGAATTTGTTGCCATGTATTTGCACATGCACACAATATAAAAATAAAATTTTGTTAGTATCACTCTCCAGAACTTCCCTCCTCTCTTCCCACCTTCTCTCCTTTAGTCCCTGTCCTCTACTGATCTCCCTTTGATTTTTAGGGAGATTTGATTTTCCCTCTCTAACTTTCATATTTGAAAGAAAACATATGTCCCTTATCCTTCTGAGTTTGACTTATTTCACTGAACATTATGGTTTCTAGTTCCATCCATTTTCCTGCAAATAACATGATTTCATTTTTCTTTATGGCTGAATAAAACACTATTGTATAATACTATATTTTCTTTATTCATTCATCCATTTATGGATACCTAAACTGGTTCTATAGTTTTGCTATTTTGAATTGTGGGTCTATAAACATGGATATGCAGGTTTCACTGTGGTATGATGACTAGTTTCATTTTTTTTACATATGGATAACCATTTTCCCTAGCACTGTTTGTTAAAAAGGCTGTCTTTTCTCCATTGTATGTTTTTGGCACCTTTGTCAAGAATCAAATGACTATAGATGTGTGATTATCTCTCTGTGTCTTCTGTTCTATACCATTGATTTAAGTGTCTGTTTTCATGCCAGTATCATGCAATTTTTACTATAGTTTTGTAGTATAATTTGAAAACAGATATTGTGATGTCTCTAGAATACATTTCTTTTTTTATCTTTTTAAATTTGTTCTAATTAATTATACATGACAGTAGAATGCACTTTGACATATCATACATAAATTAAATAAAATTTGTCATTCTTTTGGTTGTACATAATGTAGAATCACACAAGTCATGTAATCATATATGTACACAGGGTAACAATGTCTGATTTATTCTAGTACCTTTACTACCCCCATTTCCCCTCCTCTCCCTTCATTCTCCTCTACCTAATCCAAAGTAACTCTATTCTTCTCTAGATGCCCTCCCCCTCTTATTGTGAATTAGCATCTGCATATCAGACAAAACATTTAGCCTTTGGGTTTTTGGGGATCAGCTTATTTCACTTAGCTTGATATTCTCCAGTTCCATCAATTCACCAGCAAATGCCAGCATTTCATTCTTATTTAAGGCTGAGTAATATTTCATTGTGCATATATACCACATTTTCTTTATCCATTCATATGTTGAAGGATGCCTAGTTTGGTTCCTTAGTTTGGCTAATATGAGTTGAGCTGCTATAAATATTGATGTGGTTGCATCACTGTAGTAGGCTGATTTTAAGTCCTTTGAGTATAAACCAATGAGTAAGATAGCTATGTCAAATGGTGGTTCCATTCCAAGTTTCTGAGGAATATCCATACAGCTTTCCAGAGTGGTTGAACCAATTTTCAATCCCACAAGCAATGTATGAGTGTGCCTTTCCCCCCACATCCTCACCAACACTTATCATTGTTTGTATTATTAATAGCTGCATTCTGACTGGAGTGAGATGAAGTCTTAGTTTTGATTTGCAATTCTCAAATTGCAAGAGATGTTGAACATTTTTTCATGTATTTGTTGATCAATCATATTTATTCTTCTGTGAAGTGTCTATTGAGTTCCTTAGCCCATTTGTTGATTGGTTTATTTTGTGTGAGTGTGTGTGTGTGTTTGAGTGTTTTATATATCCTGGAAATTAATGCTCTATCTGAGATGCATGTGGTAAAGATTTTCTCCCATTCTATAGGTTCTCTCTTCATGTTATTTATTGTTTCCTTGATGAGAAGAAACTCTTTAGTTTCACTCCATCCCATTTATTGATTCTTGGTTTTATTTCTTGCACTTTAGGAGTCTTGTTAAGGAAGGATCAACATGTTGAAGATTTGGGCCTACATTTTCTTCTATTAGGCACAGTGTTTCTGTTTTAGGGCCTAAGCCACTTTGACTTATGTTTTGTGTAGGGTTAGAGGTAGGGGTTTTAATTTCATTTTGTTACATGTAGATTTCCAGTTCTCCAAATACCACTTGTTGAAGAGGCTATACTTTCTCCAATGAATGTTTTTGTGTCTTTGTCTAGTATGAGATAGAGAAAACTCAAATATGTGATGAAAAAGGAATTATCACAATGGGCACTATGAAAAAACAGAAGTAATTAGAAACTATTTTGAAAATTTATACTGCTATAAAATAGAAAATCTTGAAGACATTGACAGATTTCTAGAGACATATGAACTACCCAAGCTGAATCAGGAGGACATGAACTATTTGAACAGATTAATTTCAAGAAATGAAATAGCAGACATCATCAAAAGCCTACCTTTCAAGAAAATACCTGGAGCAGACAGATTCTCATCCAAGATTTACAAGAACTTTAAAGAAGAATTAACACCAATAGTCCTCAAATTATTCCATGAAATAGAAAGGGAAACCTTTCCAAACTCATTCTACAATGCTTTGATTCTGCTGGGTCTTTTATTCTTTCAAATGAATTTTAGGACTGTTTTTTCTATGAAGAATGTCATTAGTATTTTGATGAGGATTGCATTGATATTGTATTGCTTTTGACATTATGACCATTTTAACAATATTGATTCTGCCTATTCATGAACATGGGAGATGTTTTTATCTTCTGGGGTCTTTTTCCATATTTTTCTTTGATGTTCTATATTTTTCAAAATGAAATCATTAGAGATCATTCAACTCCTTGGTTAGATTTATTGCTATGTATTTTTTTTGAGACATTGTGAATGGAATTATTTTTCTGATTTATTTCTCAGCAGATTCATTGTTGGTATATTGGATAACTATTGACTTTTGTATATTGATTTTGTAAACTGCCACTTTGCCAAATTTATTTTTTAGTTCTAGAAATCTTTTGGTGGAATGTTTTCTTTTTTTTAATCTTCTAGGTAAAGAACCATATAATTTGTAAACAATGATAATTTGACTTTTCTTTTTCTGTTTTTATCCCTTTTATTTCCTTATCTTGCCTAATTTCTCTGGCTAGAATTTCTAGCACTATATTAAATAGAAGAAGTGAGAATAGGCATCCTACTTTAAAGTAAGTGGTTTCAGTTTCCCCCCAATATACTATGAGATTGTTTTTGGGTTTTCATGGATAGCATTTATGATGTTGAGGTAAGTTACTTAGATCCATGTGTCTTCAGCACTTTATCATGAATAGGTGCTGAATTCTCTCAAGGGCCTTCTCTGCATCTATTGAGATAACTAAGTAGTTTTGTCCTTACTTTTATTTATGTAGTGAATTACACTTATTGGTTTGCATGTATTAAACCATCCTTGCATCTGCAGAATAAAAGGTCTTTGGCCATTGTACAATCTTCCTTATATATTGTGGAACACAATTTCCTAACATTTTTACTAAGTATTTTTGCATCTAAGTTCATCAGGGATATTGATGTGTAGTTTTCTTTCCTTGAAGTGTTCTTATCTGGTTTTGCTATACTAGTTACTGTGTGATACTGGCTTTGTAGAAAGAATTTGAAAGTGTTTCATCTCTTTATATTTTATGGAATAATTTGAGAATATTGGCATTAGTTCTTCTTTAAACTTTTTGTAGAATTTATTTGAGAATCCATCTGGTCCTTGGCTGTTTTTTTAAGGCTTTTTATTACTCCTTCTATCTCATTGCTAGTTATTGATCTATTTAGGTTTTCTAAGTCCTCTTGCTTTAGTTTTGGCATCTTGTGTTTTTCTAGAAGTTTATCCATTTATTCTAGGTTTTCCAATTTATTAGAGTATAAGTTTTCAAAATAAACCCTAATGACCTCCTGAATTTCTATTATATCTGTGGTGTGATCTCGTTTTTCATCTCTAATTTATTCATTTGGGTTTTCTCTCTTTTTCTTTTATTTAATTTGGCTAAGGTCTTACATATCTTATTTATCTTTTCAAAGAACCAATTCTTTCGTTCACTGATTTTTTGCATTTTTTAAAAAAATTATCAATTTCATTGATTTTAGCTCCAGCTCTGATCTTAATTATTTTTTTTCCTTTACTGGTTTTGGAATTCATTTGTTCTTCTTTTTCAAAGGGCTTGATGCATCATTAGGTTGTTTATTTGATATCTTCCTGATTTTCTTATGTAGTCACTCATAGCTATAAACTTTCTACTTAAAACTTCCTTTGTAGTGTCCCAGAGGTTCTAATATGTTGTATCACTATTCTCATTTAAGGTTAAGAATTTTTAAATTACTCCCTTGATTTCTTCTATCACCCATTCTTGGTTCAAAAGTATATTGTTCTATTTTTCAGTTTTTATATAGTTTCTGTGGGTTTTTGTCATGTTGATTACTAATTTCATTCCATTGTGATATGATACGATGCAAGGAATTTTCTCAATTTTTTTTTTTATATTTGCTAAGATTGACTTTGTGGCCTGAAATTCCTTTTTTTCTTTTTTCAATACTCTGGCAATTATGCATTCTATTTTAAATACAATATCCCAAAGGTATACGAAAAAGTGCTCAACATCTCTAAATATCAGGAGAATACAAGTAAAATCCATAGTATGATCCCACTTCACCCCAGTAAGAGTGGCTACTATCCAAAAGGTGGAGAGAATCCTTGTACACACTTTATAGAAATGTAAATTACTACAGTCATTTTGGAAAATAATATGGAAGTTCTTAAATATAGAATTATTATATGACATAATAACATGACTTTTGAATGTTTATAAAACATGAATTTAGTATGTCCAAGGGATATCTCATTTTCCTGCTTGTTTCAGCATTTTGCTCAACAAGCAAGCTATGTAAGCAACTTAGGTGTGCCTCAATGATGAATGGATGGAGAAGAAAATATATAAAATTGTGTAGATCTAGAATGTCCCCTTAATTTCATGTGTTAGGCAATGCAGGAATGTTCAAAGATGAAAAGATTGGATCATGATGGTTCTGAATTTATAAGTGGATTAATCCAGTTGAATGTATTAATAATGTGATTGGACTACTGGGTGGTGGTGAAAATTATAGACAGGTTGGGCATGTCTGGAGTAAGTAGGTCACTGGGGGCACAAGTTTTATTACAATATATAAATGTTTTTCTTTAAAACTACATTTTTTTCCTTTCGGAAGAAATGTCTCAATTGCTTCATCTAAGTCACTAGTTTTTACATCTTGTAGATGACTTTAGGTGTCTGTTAAATTCATTTTATATGCAGAGTTTAATTGTCATTGTTACAAATTGTCAATTGGACAGCAGTTTTCTCAATTTTGTTCAAGCAAAACTCTGTTCCCCTACAAAAGATCTTAGAAGATTTCCTTATGGATAAATAAAATAATAAAAAGTTGTAATTCACTTGAACCATTTATGACCCTTACTATCTGTCTACTACAGTGATAAAGGGCTGGACATTTACCCTCTCATGTGACTCTTGCAACATTATTAACTCTATTTTACCAATGACTACACCAAAATTTAAAAAAATTAACTTGTTTGACCAAAGTATTAGAAGCAATTCACCTAACCCTTTCAAAAGTGTGTGCTCTCATTCAACTTTATAATGTTTAGAAGCAAGTGCTCAAATTTTAGTGAATTGATACCCAAAGCATTCCTTGATGAGTTGAAGTGTAGTTGCAATTATTATAACTTTATGACATTAAAAGATCTTGCATAAAACCTCTGCTTTGTTTATTTCTAAAAAATATTGGGTTTTATTTATTTATTTTAGTTCATCTTCCTTACACATAAGTTCAAATTTTCTAGCTAAATTATCTCCATATCATTTTGTTTGAAATCGTATCAAATTTATATATTAATTTGTAAAAACACTCTATGGGATCAAGCTATTCTAAATGGTAAAATTAAGAATTTTCATATATGATACCACTGAGTAGGAGTTTATAATTTTTAAAACAAAATCTGTCATATTTCTTGCACAGTTGAATCATAGCATCTCTGCATAGATACAGATATAAACATATCAGTATGTAAATAATTAATTCTCTCATCTATGAACATAGAATATATTTCATTTATTTGTGTCCTCTTCAATTTCTCAAATGTTTTATGTTTTTTCAGTGTTCAGATTTTACTACTTGGTTACATTTATTCTTAAAATTTTTCTGATGTGATTGCCAATAGGGCTATTTTCTTAACTTCTTTTCATATCAGAGTATATTATCTTTACATACAGATATATGTGGTAGATGTATAGATACCTCTCTCTCTCTCTCTCTCTCTCTCTCTTTCTCTCTCTCTCTCTCTTCCTCTCCCTCTCCCTCTCTCTCTCTTCCAGTTCCTTATAAACTTGCCCATTCACATACACACATATTTTCATTCCTTTTTGTTAATGATTAAGTTTGGGATATATGCAATGTAAGTTGGTACAATTTCCCCAGAGCGTACACTGCAAATTTGTAGCAAATATCTCAATAAGGTGCACATACTTTGACAAATTATGTGCAAATTTAAGAATTTGCAGATTTTTAAGAAAAACCACCAGATTGGGTGGGTGTGGTGGAACATGACTGTAATCCCAGAGGCTTGGGAGGCTGAGACAGGAGGGTTGTGAGTTCAAAGCCAGCCTCAGCAACATTGCGGTGGTAAGCAACTCAATGAGACCTTGTCTCTAAATAAAATACAAAATAGGGCTGGGGATGTGGTTCTGTGGTTGAGTTCCCCTAAATTCAATCCCTGGTAACTCCCCCACCCCAAATCACCAGATTGGAAAAAAGGATCACATTTTGCTAACAAAAGATTTAAATATGTAAAACCTGTATTAGCAAGTAAAGAATACTTTATGAAAAATTATGAACACTGATATATAAATTTTGTTTTTTAAAAGCTATGTAAAAACAGTACAAATACATGCATAAGTAAAAGTGTAATAAATAAACATGAAAAATTATCTATTTACCAGTGATTTGTGAGATCATTGCCTTTTATTTTGTTTGTACTCTTCTAAATTTTCAAATTTTCTACAATTAATCTGTAGTGCTTTTGTTTTCAGAAGAAAGAAAAAGAGTTATAAAAATAATAGTTGAAATTGGGTAATGGGTATCAGAAGTCATTTGTTGATTAGTCTACAATGCCCAATAGATTGACCTTATCCTACAGGGAAATTTTAGGTGGCATTGAGGGACTTTCGGCATTAAAATCACAAGCAGGGTTGAAGATGGAGAGAAATAAATACCAGTTACTCCAAATGGCATTTGGAAAACAAATAAAACAAAAAAATGTGGGAGGAGTAATTATATTTGATATCTTTGTTCTTGAACCTTAAGAGTTCCTCATGAAAATTTACATCTTCTCGAATTCATGTATCTTCTTGTTGGAATTGGGTGAGAGTAAAATGCTTTATTCATTGTCACTTTATTTCTTGTAAAGTCATATCATTTCAGCATCAGTGGTTTCTAATGAACTATTAAAATATTAAATTAAAAACTATTCCAAATAATTTACCTATCGCATGGAACAGAGAAGAGCTCTGAACTCAAATACTAAATAAATATTTTAATCAAATTCCTCTGAATCCTGATAAAAATACAGCTATATATTTGTGTAATGAAAATTTTATTTTGTGATTGAGTTTTTGAATCTGTATGTTTAAACACTACTTTATGTTGTTTACTTAATAACAATGAAGAATCACTGTGTCACAAATGATGGGTAGAAAAGAACTTTGGAAAATCCGGAATTCCAGATGCAAACCTTAAACCCAGGTTGGAGTTGAAATTGAGACTCAAAATCTAAAATTTTTAAAATTTTGGTTGACATTGTTCTTGTTCATGATACTAGTAAGTTATATAATAAAACACTAATTATTTTAGTTTTGTCTTTAAAAAATGAATTTCACTCTGACTTTAGCTTTAGAAACCTCACAGAATCATGACTTTCTAGAAACTGGTGATGGCAAGGATTTTTGGTATAAAATGAAAGGGGTCTATATTTTCCTCCTCATATGGTTCTTGTTTCTAGATATCCTAGAAATATCCAGAAAGGAAGAATTCTCCACATCTGCAGCAAACATCCTCATTGTATTCTTTGTAGATATAAAATAAGGATAATCTAATACTGCTGAAGATTTAAGAGAAGCACATTTTCTCCATGATTACTCTAAACATTCCTGGCTCCTCTGTTGGTACATTTTACTAATAAAAACCTCAAATGAAATTTCTTGTTGTACTCCCATTGACTATGAAGAACTAGTTTCCACAGAATAGGTCCTCTTCGTAAGGATGGAATGGGGGCAGGTACTTTTCTGTATGAAATAACTCACTTTTGTATGTTTTTACTATTCTGAGATTATTATTCTCAGAACTGGGTTTTCAGCTACCTTCTTTTTGTGCCTTTTTGAGTTACAAGGAGGGTCCTTTAAGATATTAGTTTTATGCCATCACAAACTCAAGGAATGAAGTATTCGGCTAAATTTGTACAGAGCTGGTGACTAAGCCATAGAAGTGAAAATATTTTTCAGTATTACACACATTGGTTGGATCTGTCCTAAGAACCTGGGAGTTGTGAAACCAAGCATTGTAAATACTCTCTTAAATAGTTATCAACTTAGACTAAATAGGTTGCTCCTATTTTAGATCATCAAGACAGAGATTGGGCATATAAAACATGTATTTACAGAATCATGCATAATTTTTTATTAAGAAAATGTACTTCTGTAATCTCAGCTACTCTGGAGGATGAGGCAGGAGGTTTGAGAATTGCAAGTTTAAGCACAGCATGGGCAAATCAGTGAGAATCTGTCTCAAAATTTTTCTGAAAAATATGTGTTGTGCGGGGGGGAAGGTTACGGGTGTATCTCAGTGGTTAAACATCCTGGGCTCAATCCCCAGTACAAAAAGCAAAATGACAACAATAAAAAAGCCCTTGGTATTGTTGACTTAGACCCCCCACCTCCCCACCCCAGGGTTTCTGTGGGACCTTTTCTTCTCATTTACTTCCCTCATTTATTTAACTTATGGTTATATTTCAGCTTTTGTGTTTTTTCCTGCCTTTCCTATCATTATGTTCATTATTGTCCTTTGATTTAATCATTTTGGTTTAATCTTTTCTCCTTTTTTGATTTGGTATTTAAATAAAAGTTATAATTTTGACATTTAGATTGGAAAAGATGGCTGTTCTTTCTATTAGGGTGTAGGGTGTCTTCTGTAATACTTCACTCTACTTTGAATGTGATAGTCTCATTCGCAATGTCAAAAAAAGAGGGAATAAAAAATTCTTACAATTGCTTTAGCATTTTGTTCCCTTGAAATATTAAGACATTCTTAGTAAAGGGCTGATTACTATCTGCATTGATATCTTTAATGATACTCATAGAAGTATCCAAAGTCTACAAATGAATTGGCTAGTGTTTTTATTTTTCATTTTTTAAAAAATAGGACTTATTTTAGCATTGCAAGGTTAACACCAGAGTTACAAGTCTGTGTGCCTGACCTACAAATGACAGTGCTCTAACTTAAAACTACTAAATATATATTTGTTAACCAAATGAGTAAGTAATTGTGTTCACCTATGAAGGTATTTGGAGAAAACTACTAAAAATTGTGTTAGGAATATGGCAAGTTTTGAGGAATTTATAAGGTTAATTTATATGGTTTAATTAACCCTCTGGGATGGTTTTTGGGGAACATATAATCAAGTAACATAAAGTTAACAGACTGAAAAGCATGAAAATAGAAAACTTAGTGTCTATTGTTTGGCTCATTCATGTCTTGGAGGAAAGAATGAAATATCCTTATTATCAAAGGAGAACCCTTGTTTTATTGATTAGGAAAGACATGAAAGAATTCCTGGAAAGAGAGATAACATTTAGACTTTGAACCAGAGTCTTATTTTCATAGTTTTTAACATAAAATGTAAATTGTCTTTTTTATTTTCTCTTTTTTTGGGGGAGGGGTACCGGGAATGAACTAAGGGGCACTCACGAAGCCACATGCCCAACCCTTTTTTGTATTTTATTTAGAGACAGGATCTCACTGAGTTGCTCACTGTTGTGCCACTGTGCCCAGCAATTGTTTTTTTAGTCTTTATTCCATAAAGCATTTCCTCCTTAATACATTCAATCTTAAGGTATTTGTGAATGACAAGTTTTCAGACCAAATCCCTTAGTGTTTATAGCTTTTCCCACATTGTTTAAGTAACTATATGCATTTTAAAAACCTTACTTCACAATTAAATATATGAAACTTATTTTTAAATAATATTTTAAAAGCTGAAGCACTGTATCTTCATATTACATTGCACTCATCTTCATCAGCAAATTACAGTGGAAACAAAGTAATTCCACTTGTATTCCATATCATTTTGTATAAGACTTGATTAATGTTTTTAACCTCTCTCATTGCAGTGATTAGCCTGAGTATATATGATGGAGTCAAATGAGACACAGGTGACTGAGTTTGTTCTCACAGGACTTACAGACCGTCCAGGGCTGCAGGTGCCCTTGTTCCTGGTGTTCCTTGTGATCTACCTCATCACCATGGTGGGCAACCTTGGCCTGATTGCTCTCATCTGGAAGGACCCCCACCTTCATACCCCTATGTACTTATTCCTCAGTAGTTTAGCCATGGCTGATGCGTGTGCTTCATCCACTGTGACCCCCAAGATGCTTATCAACATTTTATCAAAGAATCATAAGATATCCTTGGTTGAGTGCTCCATCCAGTTTTTTTTTTTTTTTGTAACAGTGCAACCACAGAAATTTTTCTCCTGTCAGTGATGGCCTATGATCGCTATGTAGCCATATGCAATCCCTTGCTTTACCCAGTGGTGATGTCGAAAAGACTCTGCACTTGGCTGATAAGTATGTCATATGTAATTGGTTTTCTGCACCCTATAATTCATGTAGGATTATTACATAGATTGACTTTCTGTAAGTCCAACATAATAGACCATTTCTACTGTGAAATCTTGCCACTGTTTACAATTTCTTGCACTGACCCATCTATTAATGCATTAGTGGCTTTTATATTCGCCACTTCCATACAAGAGTTTTCTCTTCTGAGTATCATAGTCTCTTATGCCCGTGACCTTTTTGCCATCCTGAAAAAGAAGTCTGAGAGGGGAAGAAGCAAAGCTTTCTCTACCTGTGGGGCCCATCTGCTCTCTGTGTCTTTGTTCTATGGCACTCTCTTCTTCATGTATGTGCGCCCTGGGTCAGGTCCAGATAAATATCAAAATAAAATGTATTCACTGTTCTACACCATTATAATTCCCCTGCTAAATCCTTTCATTTATAGCCTGAGAAACTGCATTGAGGAAGGTGATGAAGAAGTAAGTATTGTTCAGGAAATCTTCCTTATTCTTTCTATTTTACAATTTTTAAAAAATAAATCCCAATATATAGTAATTTTTTGGCTCACAGTAAGAACTTAAAATGTATTGTTCAATCAATGAATGAAAAATTTGGGCTAGATATGTTTGTCTTAATTATAAACCATTATGATCATTGTACTTTAAGAATAGATCAGAATTGTGGTTGTTTTAAATCCACACTCAAAGATGAAACTGAGATCACTGCATTACAAAGTCTTTGTAAGATGAATGAACTATTTTGTTTCTAGATATACATATTTGATACTCTTTTGAACTTAACATTCTTTTAAGACTCAGCCTGTTTAAATCCTTCATTTATAGAGTATTTATGCTCTCCTAATTCTTGAATTAAGTATTTTTCCAGTTCTTACTTTAATAGATCATCGTCATTGCAAAGACAATATATAAGTAAATTTGTTGAGTAAAGATAGCAAAAAATATCCCTTTGAATAATTTAGAATGAATAATTTTATGTGATTTAAATATGATATTGAAAAGTAACTTGTATTTTATGACATTCATTAAAATATATAAAAATAACTAAGATGCTTAAGATAATTTAGTTATATTTGATATTATTCATATAAATAGGTTTGAGTTCTTTCAATACTTCTACCTGTATTTTACTTAGTATACTTGCTTAGAAATCTGTTCCTGAATTCAGTTTTTTTTTTTTAGAATTGTCAATTGTCTAAAATACCAGCTATATACGGGATAAAAATGGGAGTTCAAAACCCACTTGAATCAAAGTGTGAAATATGATATATCAAGAACTATGTAATGTTTTGAACAACCAATAAAAAAATAAAATACCAGCTATATTTGATCATCTGTCAGTTAAATAAGTGAAGTTGATATTTTTCCCTTAGAAATGCTTTGTTTTTTCCAGTCTTCTTGAACATTCTTTAATCTCCTGACTTTATTTTATGTGACCTTTTCAATATGTATAATAAAAGGGAATGTTTTGCCTCATATATGACACATTCTTTTTATCCCTGGAGTTAAAAAAAAAAACTTATCAGAAGAACTAGCTATTTGTTGATTGCTTTAACCAATGCCCAAGGTGGGGCAGGCTGGCTTCAGACACAATTCGTTTGGGGATTATTTCCTCAGAACAGGTATATCACTACATCTGTACTGTGCCTTGGGCTGTAGGGTATCCAATCCCACCGGTTCACTCCTTGTGGTTACAGAATCTCTCTAGAAGCCCCTGTCTTCTTTTCTTACTAGTCAAGGTCTATTGCAGAGGCTACTAATATTTTTTAATGTTTCATACAGACAGATTCATCTTGGATATACAATTATTATGTATCAGCATATAAACCCTCTGTGACTTCCATACCTTCATTATTTCAATAATAATTTCTGATTATTTATGGTGTGACCTGAAGATCATAGTATTACATGCTATATGTCTTCTGCAGCCAGGACCATATAAAGCAGGCTGTCAACCTCATATCCTCCCCAAGTAAGATAGCTACATATAGTTCTATAGTTAATGGGGAAAATATCTATGCATATGTTCAACAATGGAAATATAATTTCCTGTTTAAACAAGTTTGTTTTCATGGTTTCTTGGGAGGGAAAAAACTATTTCTTGACTTTTTTTTTAACAAAAACAGTCTTAGGAGTAGACTTTCTAAATTTATTTATGTCTTCCTAGTTATATCTTTCACTGAGTTTGGGGGACTGACATCTGGTCTTTCTATTTATGCCTTTCTTGGCTTTAAACTTGTCACTCTGTTAGAAACAGGATTTGATACTATAGCATTGGTGGGAAATATTTACCTCTGGTGGTAGAGATTATGATGGCAGTAGTTGGGAGGAAAAGGGCTGTGGGTTTTAATTTCACTTTGGAGATTTTGAATTGGAAGAAGCAAATTAGATAGGTATAAGGTAGTGTGTTTTCTGTTGCTACTGTTATAAATTATCAAATATTTATTGACTTAAACATCATAAATTTATTATATTACATTTCTGGAGTGCATAGTTTTGAACTGGATCCCACTGGGCTCAAGTTAGCATTGGTAGGGATGTATTCTTCTCTGTAAATTCTAGGAAATAATTTATTTTCTTTTCAAGTATCTAGTGGCCAAGTACACATTTTAACTCCTGAACCCCTTAATCTGTCCTCAAAACTAGCACTGGTGCATCTCCTTGTGCCTATCTTCTGTCACATCTCCATTTGATCCTGACTCTTTTGCCATCCTCTTCCTCTCTATGGCTACATGTGCTAACACCGAACCTTCCTAGATACTTAAGAATAATCTGTGAATTTTAAGTTTACTCGCTAACAATATTAATGGCACTGTAAATAATAATTCCCCCTTTCCATGCAGCCTAATGTATTCCCAGGTTATCGAGATTTAGGATGTTACATCTGTGGGTGGTCAGTCTGACCAACATAGGTAGAAAAGAATATTATTTTCTAGATTCCAAATTACTGGACCAGCGAGAAATAATTTCTGTCTATGCTCCTTCCTTTCCTGACTACCTAAAAATAAACTTGGTTTCACAGAATGTGTAGGCAGGAGATCCTTGGATTTAGTTTTGGAGCTGTTCCCCTTCACATTGCATGATAAAACCCTGGAAATACCTGAAGATGAAAAGCAGCCATGAGACCCACTTGTCCAAAGAACGAGAAGACTGCATCATAGTGGGTGGGTTAGATCATGTAGGTGGAGGACATGTTAGAGACCCTGCAGAATGACTATAGGAATGAGGGCAGACAGAGAGACGGAAGAGTCTTGGAGGGCAGCCAGGACTTATCCCAATCAAGAGAGGCCAGATCACAAGTTCCAACAGGACTGACTTTTGTTGGAAAATTGAGCAGCATGCCCAGTCCATAGGAGTCTAAGAGCATTAATAGGGTAGAAAAAAATATTGGACTACAGTATTTCACTGAGTGCTGAGAGGAGAATATGGAGATATACATAAAACCAAAGTCCTAAGGTTACTGTGTTCCAAGTGCCCACTAAATATGAATATGAATGTAAGTGGGTGCACATATACATATATGTGTGTGGGTGTTTAGACATTTAGAATGTCTCCAGAAAACTTGTGTCTTAGGCAGAAATATTTAGAGGTGAAAAGACTGGATGATGAGAACTCTGATTTCATCAGTGGATTAATATAATTCAATGGATCAATTATTTGGTTAGATTTCTGGGTGGTGGTAAAATCTCCCATCAAGTTGGCATGGCTGGAGGAATTAGGTAACTGGACGCGTGGCCTTGGGGAATATATCTCCCTGGTTCTTCCTATCTTTCTCTCTGTTTCCTGGCCGCTGTGAGCTCTGCATTGTCTTCCATGTGATACTTGTACTCAGGCCTAAAGTGGTGTAGCCAGCTGATCATGGACTGAAACCTCTAAAACCTTAAGCCAAAATAAGCCTTTCCACTTCTCAATTGTTTTTGTCAGTTATTTAGGTCACAGTGGTGAAAAGGTGACTAACATGATACACAAAAGCCTAATATCCATAAGAATGTATGCAGGAAAACATAGATATTTACTTTTTTTTTTTTTGCAATGGGGAATAATTCAATATTTATTAATGAGCAATTTTTTAAATATGAGGGATATAATTGTATATTATATTTATATGCATAAATGTGAATTTGTTAATGATTATACAGTGAAAATTTAAGCATGGAAGCCAAAACACCTGAAAACATCCATCTAAGTATCTATGGTTTGATGTAAAATCAGCTGTAGGAGTTGAGTGAGTGTAAGTTTAGCACAAAATTTTGGGTGGGGCTAGAGTTAGGGTTAGGTAATAAAAAGGTATTATCAGGAAACATGAATATTTATAAGAATGTATGTGTGAAATCATTTAGGGAAACATATAGGAATGTATGTTTTTTGGAATGAGGAATAATTCAATGTTGTTTTTACAAACACATTTCTCAATGAGGTATGAAAATGTAAATAATATATATGCATTAATGTGAATCTCTTTATGAGTATATAGTGAAAATTCAAGCATGAAGCCAAAACATCTGAAAATATCTATCTAAGTATCTAAGGTTTTATGAAAATCAGCTGCAGGTGTTAAGATAAATGTAGCTTAGCAGCAAGTTTCAAGAGGAGATAGGGTTAGAGTTAGGGAAAAAAGCTTATACCAGGAAACATGAATATTCATAAGAATGTACGTGTGAAAACATCAAGGAAAACATAGAGATAAGTACATTTTTTTACAATGAAGAATGGTTCAATGTTGTTTGTACCAACACATTTTTTAAACGACTGTAAATTATATGTATATGCATAAATATGAATCAGTTTATGATTATACATTGAAAATTGAGTTATGGAAGCCAAAATACCAATAAATATCTATATAAATAACCTTGGTTTCACCTAAAGTCAGCTGCAGTCTTTGGGATAAGTGTAGGCTTAGCACCAAATTTTGGGAGGGGCTAGGGTTAGGGTTAGGAAATGAAAAATTATATCAGGAAACGTGAATATTCATTAGAAAGTACATGTGAAAAATGTAGGAAAACATATAGAAATGTACATTTTTGGCAATGGGAAATGGTCCAATGTTGGTCACACTAATACATTTTAAAAAATAGTAGGTATGCATATGTAACTGCTATATATGCATCATCTGAATCTCTTTTTACTATGTAGTGAAAATTCAAACATGGAAACCAAAACGCTCAAAAACATCCATGTCAGTACGTATAGTTTCATGTAAATTCAGCTGTAGTTGTTGCGGTAAAGGTAGACTTAGCACTGAATTTTGGGTGGGGCTAGGGTTAGGGACATGGAATGAAAACGTATATCAGGAAACATGAATGTCTGTAAGAATGTTCACATGACAACAAGTAGGATAACCTATCGAAATGTACATTTTTGCAATGGGGAATTGTTGGCCATATGTACACATATTTTGAAGACTTGTTATGAAAATGTAAATGATCTATATGTACACATGTGAATCTGTTTATGACTACACAATGAAAATTCAAGCATGGATGTCAAAATGCACAAAAACATCCATCTAAGAATCTATGGTTTCATGTAAAATTGGCTGTAGGTGTTGTGGTAACAGGAGGATTAGCACCACATTTCTCATGGAGCTAGGATTTGAGTTACAGAATGAAAAGATATATGAGGAAACATGAATATACATAAGTATGATCAAGTGAAAGCCTGTAGGAAAGCATAAAAATATCCATTTTTTTGTAATAGTGAATGGTTAAATTTGGTCTTCAAAACACGTTTTTTTTTTTAAATATGAGTGATGCATATGTAAATCATATATGTGCATACTTGTGAATCAGTTAATGTTTAAACAGTGAAAATTCAGGAATGGGAATCAAAGCACCAGTAAACATCCATCTATGTATCTATGATTTCATGTAAAATCAGCTGCAGGCATAAGGTTCTGCTTAGCACCAAATTATAAACGGCGAAGGGATAGGGTTAAGGAATGAAAAGAATACCGAGAAACATGAGTATTCATGTTAATGTGAATCTATGTGTAAAACATGTAGGAAAACACATAAAATATACATTTTTTTGCAATGTGGAATGGTTGAATGTGTTCATTTTTTTCAATAGGAGGTATGCAAATATAAAAAATATATATGTATACATGTGAATCAGTTTATGGTTCCACAGTGAAAATTCAAGCATGGAAATCAAAATGTCTGAAAACATCCTTCTAAGTGTCATGGTTCATGTAAATTCAGCTACATATTCGGATAAAGGTAGGGCTCAACACCAAAACTTGGATGGAGCTAGTTATGATTAGAGAATAAAAAGTTACATTAGAAAAAATGAATATTCTTTTTTTTTATTGGTTGTTCACAACATTATAAAGCTCTTGACATATCATATTTCATACATTAGATTGAAGTGGGTTATGAACCCCCAATTTTACCCCAAATGCAGATTGCAGAATCACGTCGGTTACACATCCACAATTTTACATAATGCCCTATTAGTAATTGTTGTATTCTGCTACCTTTCCTATCCCCTACTATCCCCCCTCCCCTCCCCTCCCTTCT
Organism: Spermophilus citellus; assembly: GCF_964194105.1. Taxonomy (NCBI): domain Eukaryota; kingdom Metazoa; phylum Chordata; class Mammalia; order Rodentia; family Sciuridae; genus Spermophilus; species Spermophilus citellus. The sequence continues at coordinate 82,938,036 of NC_138188.1, forward strand.
TCTCTCTCTACCCCATCTACTGTAATTCATTTCTCTCCTTGTTTATTTTCCCATTCCCCTCACAACCTCTTATATGTACGTTTGTATAGCAGTGAGGGTCTCCCTTCATTTCCATGCAATTTTCCTCATCTCTCTCTTTCCCTCCCATCTCATGTCACTGATTAATGTTACTCTTTTCTTCCCACTCTTCCTCCCTGTTCTGTTCATATTTGCTCTCATTATATCAAAGAAGACATTTGGTATTTGTTTTTTAGGGATTGGCTAGCTTCACTAAGCATAATCTGCTTTAGTGCCGTCCATTTCCCTGCAAATTCTATGATTTTGTCATTTTTTATTGCTGCATAGTACTCCATTGTGTATAGATGCCACATTTTTTTTATCCATTCATCTATTGAGGGGCATCTGGGTTGGTTCCACAGTCTAGCAATTGTGAATTGTGCTGCTATGAACATCGATGTGGCAGTATCCCTGTAGCATGCTCTTTTAAGGTCTTCAGGGAATAGTCCGAGAAGGGCAATAGCAGGGTCAAATGGTGGTTCCATTCCCAGCTTTCCCAGGAATCTCCAAACTGCTTTCCAAATTGGCCGCACCAATTTGCAGTCCCACCAGCAACGTACAAGTGTACCCTTTTCTCCACATCCTCGCCAGCACTTGTTGTTGTTTGACTTCATAGTGGCTGCCAATCTTACTGGAGTGAGATCGTATCTTAGGGTGGTTTTGATTTGCATTTCTCTGACTGCTAGAGATGGTGAGCATTTTTTCATGTACTTGTTGATTGATTGTATGTCCTCCTCTGAGAAGTGTCTGTTCAGGTCCTTGGCCCATTTGTTGATTGGGTTATTTGTTATCTTATTGTCTAATTTTTTGAGTTCTTTGTATACTCTGGATATTAGGGCTCTATCTGAAGTGTGAGGAGTAAAAATTTGTTCCCAGGATGTGGGCTCCCTATTTACCTCTCTTATTGTTTCTCTTGCTGAGAAAAAACTTTTAAGTTTAATTAAGTCCCATTTGTTGATTCTTGTTGTTAACTCTTGTGCTATGGGTGTCCTATTAAGGAATTTGGAGCCCGACCCCACAATCTGTAGATCGGAACCAACTTTTTCTTCTATCTGATGCAGAGTCACTGGTTTGATATCAAACTCCTTGATCCATTTTGAGTTAACTTTTGTGCATGGTGAGAGAAAGGGATTCAGTTTCATTTTGTTGCATATGGATTTCCAGTTTTCCCAACACCATTTGTTGAAGATGCTATCCTTCCTCCATTGCATGCTTTTAGCCCCTTTATCAAATATAAGGTAGTTGTAACTTTGTGGATTAGTCTCTATGTCCTCAATTCTAAACCATTGGTCCACCCGCCTGTTTTGGTACCAGTACCATGCTGTTTTTGTCACTATTGCTCTGTAATATAGTTTGAAATCTGGTATCGCTATACCACCTGATTCACACTTCCTGTTTAGAATTGCTTTTGCTATTCTGGGTCTTTTATTTTTCCATATGAATTTCATGATTGCTTTATCAGTTTCTACAAGAAATGCCGTTGGGATTTTGATTGGCATTGCATTAAACCTATAGAGAACTTTTGGTAATATTGCCATTTTGATGATGTTAGTTCTGCCTATCCATGAACAGGGTATATTTTTCCATCTTCTAAGATCTTCATCAACTTCTCTCTTTAGGGTTCTGTAGTTTTCATTATATAAATCTTTCACCTCTTTTGTTAGGTTAATTCCCAAGTATTTTATTTCTTTTTTGAGGATATTGTGAATGGAGTGTTTTTCCTCATTTCCGTTTCAGAAGTTTTGTCACTGATATACAGAAATGCCTTTGATTTATGCGTGTTGATTTTATATCCTGCCACTTTGCTGAATTCATTTATTAGTTCTAGTAGTTTCTTTGTAGACCCTTTTGGGTCTTCTAGGTATAGAATCATATCATCTGCAAATAGTGATAATTTAAGTTCTTCTTTTCCAATCTTTATGCCTTTAATTTCTTTCGTCTGTCTAATTGCTCTGGCCAGTGTTTCCAGAACTATATTGAATAGTAGTGAAGATAGAGGGCATCCCTGTCTTGTTCCGGATTTTAGAGGGAATGCCTTCAACTTTTGTCCATTCAGAATGATGCTAGCCTGAGGCTTAGCATAGATAGCTTTTACAATGTCAAGGTAAGTTCCTGTTATCCCTAATTTTTCTAATGTTTTGAACATAAAGGGATGCTGTACTTTGTCAAATGCTTTCTCTGCATCTATCGAGATGATCATATGGTTCTTATCTTTAAGTCTATTGATGTGGTGAATAACATTTATTGATTTCCGTATGTTGAACCATCCTTGCATCCCAGGGATGAATCCTACTTGATCATGGTGCACAATTTTTTTGATGTGTTTTTGTATTCGATTCGCCAGAATTTTATTGAGGATTTTTGCATCTAGGTTCATTAGAGATATTGGTCTGTAGTTTTCTTTCTTTGAGGTGTCTTTGTCTGGTTTCGGAATCAGGGTGATGTTGGCCTCATAGAATGAATTTGGAAGAGCTCCCTCTTTTTCTATTTCCTGAAATAACTTGAAAAGTATTGGTATTAATTCTTCTTTAAAGGTTTTGTAAAACTCCGCTGTATACCCATCCGGGCCTGGGCTTTTCTTGGTTGGTAGTCTTTTGATGGCTTCTTCAATTTCATCCATTGATATTGGTCTGTTCAAATTGTGTGTATCCTCCTGACTCAGTCTGGGCAAATCATATGACTTAAGAAATTTATTGATGTCTTCACTATCTTCTATTTTATTGGAATATAGGTTTTCAAAATAATTTCTAATTGTTTTCTGTATTTCTGAAGCGTCTGTTGTGATATTGCCTTTTTCATCCCGTATGTTAGTAATTTGAGTTCTCTCTCTTCTTCTCTTCGTTAGCATGGCTAAAGGTCTGTCAATCTTATTTATTTTTTCGAAGAACCAACTTTTAGTTTTGTTAATTTTTTCAATAGTTTCTTTTGTTTCAATTTCATTGATTTCCGCTCTGATTTTAATTATTTCTTGCCTTCTGCTACATTTGCTGTTGTTTTGCTCTTCCTTTTCTAGGGCTTTGAGATGAAGTGTGAGCTCATTTATTTGTTGGTTTTTTTCTTTTTTTGAGGAATGACCACCAGGCGATGAATTTTCCTCTTAAAACTGCTTTCATTGTGTCCCATAGATTCCGATATGTTGTGTCTGTATTTTCATTTATCTCTAAGAATTTTTTGATTTCCTCCTTTATGTCTTCTGTAACCCATTGATCATTCAGTAACATATTGTTCATTTTCCATGTGATGTAGGATTTTTCCTTCCTTCTTTTATCATTGATTTCCAGTTTCATTCCATTATGATCAGATAAAATGCATGGTATTATCTCCACCCCTTTATATTTACTGAGGGTTGCCCTATGGCATAATATATGGTCTATTTTTGAGAAGGATCCATGTGCTGCTGAGAAAAAAGTAGATCCATTTGATGATGGTTGATATATTCTATATATGTCAGTTAATCTAGGTTATTGATTGTGATATTGAGTTCTATAGTTTCTTTATTCAACTTTTGTTTGGAGAATCTGTCCAATGGTGAGAGAGGTGTGTTGAAGTCACCCATAATTATTGTGTTGTGGTCTATTTGATTCTTGAACTTGAGGAGAATTTGTTTTATGAATGTCGCAGCACCATTGTTTGGTGCATAAATATTGATAATTGTTATGTCTTGTTGGTGAATGGTTCCTTTTAACAGTATATAATGACCCTCTTTATCCCTTTTGATTAACTTAGTCTTGAAGTCGATTTTATTCAATATGAGGATGGCCACCCCTGCTTGCTTACGAGAACTGTGTGCGTGATATATTTTTTCCCATCCTTTCACCTTCAACCTGTGTATGTCTTTTCCAATCAGATGTGTCTCCTGGAGGCAGCATATTGTTGGATTTGTTTTTTTAATCCATGATACCAGCCTATGTCGCTTTATTGGAGAGTTTAAGCCATTAACATTCAGAGTTACTATTGATATATGGTTTGAACTTCCATCCATGTTTGATTGTTTATCCTTTTTTTTAAAAAAAATTTAGTTTGTTTCTTCGTGATTATCTTTCCCCTCGCCCTCTGTCTTTACTGAGGCACTTCCCACTGATGGTTTTGGTTATTGTTTTTCATTTCTTCCTCGTGTAGTGTTTTGCTCAAAATGCTTTGCAATGCTGGTTTTCTGGCTGCAAATTCTTTTAACTTTTGTTTATCATGAAAGATCTTTATTTCGTTGTTATACTTGAAGCTTAATTTTGCTGGATACAGAATTCTTGGTTGGCATCCATTGTCTTTCAGTGTTTGAAATACATTGTTCCATGACCTTCTTGCTTTCAGGTCTGTGATGAAAAATCCGTTGTTAACCGTATTGGTTTACCCCTAAATGTAATCTGTCTCCTTTCTCTTGTAGCTTTTAATATTTTCTCTTTGTTCTGTATATTGGATATCTTCATAACAATGTGTCTTGGCGTTGGTCTACTGTGATTTTGTGTGCTCGGTGTCCTGTATGCATCTTCGATTTGTATATCTGTTTCCTTTTTTATTTCTGGAATGTTTTCTGTAATTATTTCATTCAGCAGGTTTCTCATTCCCTTGGTTTGAATGTCTGTACCTTCTTCTATCCCAATGACTCGTAAGTTTGGTTTCTTCATGTTATCCCATAACTCTTGGATGTTTTTCTCGTGATTTTTTACCAGCCTTTCTGAGTTGGCTAGACTCTTTTCAAGATGGTATATTTTGTCTTCATTATCTGACGTTCTGGCTTCTACTTGCTCCACTCTGTTAGTGATACTCTCAATTGAGTTTTTAATTTGGTTTATCATTTCCTTCATTTCTAGAATTATTGTTTGATTCTTTTTTATAATCTCTATCTCCTGATAAAGATGATTAACTTCTTCTTTTAGCTGTTTATGTAATTCATTCTCAATGTGTTCTTTCGCTCCTTGAATTTGCTGTCTTGTATCCTCTTTAAGGTTCCATTCCATCTGTCTAAGGTGTTCCTTGAGGTCTTTATATGACCATTTTTCTGATGACTCTAGGTCCTCCTGAATATTTAGGCTGTCCTGCATTGTTTGTACTCCTTTTCTTCCTTGCTTCTTGAAGCTGCTCATGTTGCTTCTTGTTCTGTTTGACTGCTGAGTTACTGTTTACTCCTATAAATTTATTTGATGCTTGGGAGGAAAGGTATTTGAAGGGAAGGGAAGAAGTCACTAAAGAGAATGAGAGTAGGCAGGTAGAATTCAAGGAAAGGGGGATAAGAAAAATGAAAAGACAAAAGAAGAAAGAAATAGGAACTAAAAAAAGAAAAAAAAATTTTAAATATAATAATAATAATTAAAAAAATTAAAATTAAAATTAGAAGAGAAAGAAGAAGAAAAAGAGAAAAAAAAGAAAAAAACAAAATAGAAAAATGAAGATGAAAGAAAAACCCAAATCAAAAAAAAAAAAAAAAACAAACTAATAAATGCCGTCTTAGAGTTTGATTAACTTCTCTTCCACTAGGTGGCGATGTGCCCACCAGGTCAAGTGTCTCCTGTCAGTATGCGGGAACCAATCACTGTGCAGCAGCTCCTCCCAGACTGGGCGAGTCTCCAATCCTGAGTGCCTAGGGCCTCCTCTTGTGTCCAATCACTTCCACTTTTCCTCTAGCCAGGCCCCTCTCACCACAATATTGGCTACAGGCCAGGTCTGCTGCTCCCGGGAGCCCTGTTTTCATGAACGACTGGGCACACTCTTCCAGTTTGCCATTCCCTCATACCCTAAGTTTGTAGAGCTTGGGGCTGAGAATCCTCAGTGAATTTTACTTGTCCTCCGGTAGCCACTCCCCCGTAGCTGGTGCAAGAGACCTCAGCAGTCAGCCCTGGCGGGAGCGGCAGTCCCACACCGCGGTTTCCGCACCACCTCTGACTCCCTCGGGCTGACTGTAGCACTCACGGGAGAGCTGGGAGGGGCCCTTAAGGTTTCCCTGATGTGTGGAGAGGGAAATCTAGGGGGTTACACACCTGTAGCAGCAGGCTTCAATGAAGTTATCTCCTCCGCCGCAGCCCTGCGACGCCAGCCCTCCGCCACAGTGGTGTCCCCCGCAAACGGCAACAGTTCGCCTCCCCCTGCCGGGTGACCAACGCAACGGGCGGGTCCCCACTGTCTCTCCCAAGCCCCGCCTGGAACCTGCGGCCACTACCCACGAAGGCCCGGCAGGCATCCACCTCCGTAGGATGGGAAGGGCTGACCAGCCGCCTCAGCCGGATGGATTAATGCAGAGTCACAGCTGTCTGTCTCAGCTTTTCAGACGCGGCGGGGTGGGGCGCGGAGCACGGAGAGGCTTACTCACTTCCCGCCACCATCTTCCTCTTCTCGCTATTTCGGGATGATGGCGGGGCTCTCGTTCTGCTCCCTCCGGTGTGTCTCAGCCTCGGGCTCCCGCGCCTCTCTCTGCCGTGGCCCCCACAGCCAGCGCTGCCCCGGTCACTCTCTCCGCCCCCGGCGTTCCCGGCTTCTGGCCGCACCGAGGCCCGTTCCGTGTCTCTCCGGCTCGCGGCTCCAGCGGCGCCCGGGGCCGGGGAGGCGACAGCCCCTCTCCGGCAAGTACCGCAGTACCCGGGCCCCGAGTCCCGGCGGCCACAAACTGTCACTTTTAATAAACCTACCAGTTCCCGGCACGACCCCACTTCACGGAATTTTGCTAGAAGTTCCTCAGTAGGTAGACTGCTGCTGTTCCAAAGGGTCTTTCTGATCCCGTTAATGTGGAGACATTAGAATCGCTGCTTCCTTGTCGGCGGCCATGTTCTGGATCCAGAAAAAATGAATATTCATAAGAATATTCTCATGAAATGATATAGGAAAACTTATAGAGAAATACATTTTTTTTGCAACGGAAATTGGTTCAATGAATGTATTTTAAATATGAGGGATGCAACTATGTGTTATATTTACATGCATAAATCTGAATCTGTTTATGGTTATACAGTGAAAATTGAATCATGGGAGCCAAAACACTAATAAACATTCATCTAAATAAACTGTAGGCATTTGTGTAAGCATTTGGGTAGCACAAAATTTACTGTGGGGCTGGCAATATTTTTAGGGAATAAAAATGATATCAGGAAACGTGAATATTCATAAAAATGAATATTCAGCCCAAACACCTGTAAATATCCATCTGTGAAAAAAATGTAGAAAAACTTATAGAAATGTACATTTTTTACAATGGGGATTGGTTCATTGCTGGTCTCATGAACATATTTTTTATATGAGGGATGCATCAATTATATTTATATGCCTAAAAGTGAATCTGTTCATATTATATAGTGAAAATTGAGTCATGGAAAGAAAGTGCCCATAAACATCCATCTAAGTATGTATGGTTTCATGTAAAATCAACTGCAGGTGTTGGGGTAAGTGTAGGGTTAGCACTGAATTTCTTGTGGTTCTAGGATTAGGGTTAGGAAATGAAAAGGTATATTAGGAACATTAATATTCAAAAGTATGTTCAAGTGAAAACATGTAGGAAAACATATAGAAATGTACATTTTTTTGTAATAGGGAATGGTTAAATTTGGTTTTAAGAACACATTTTTTAAAATATGAGGAATAAATATATAAATGATCTAGGTGCATACTTGTGAATCAGTTAATGATTACACAATAAAAATTCAGGGATGGAAGCCCAAACACCTGTAAACATCCATCTGTGTATCTATACATATCTATACATCTATGTATCTATGGTTTCATATAAAATCCACTACAGATGTTTGGGTAAGGGTTTGCTTAGCACTGAATTTCAAATGGAATTAAGGTCAGGGTTAGGGAATGAAAAGGTCTACCAAAACACATGAGTATTCATAAGAGTGTGTGTGAAAACATGTAGGAAAACACATAGAAATGTATAGTGAAATTGAATCATGGGAACCATGATGCGATGGGGAATGGGTGAATGTTGGTCATATGAACACATTTTTTTTTCAATAGGAGGTATGTGAATGTAAATAACACATATGCATACACATAGATCTGTTCATGACTATACAGTGAGAATTCAAGCTTGGAAGCCAAAATGCCTGAAAACTACCATCTATGTATGTATGGTTTCATTTAAATTTAGCTGCAGTTGTTGGGGTAATGTAGGCTTAGCACCAAATTTTGGGTGGGGTTGAAAAACCAGCCTCTACCTCAGAGCAAAGCCTGTCCAAGGAAGGGACATGACCTTTGTCCTTGAAAAGACCCACAGAGCACTCCTAGGCACATTCCCACCCTGCTAAGTTGTTTATCTACAAATAACAGGAGAGATCTGCTGCACCAGGTGTCTCTGACTCAGTCAGGCTAGGTGGAGACCCATAGTAACCCCCTAGCAGCCACCAATCAGCATGAGACAGGGAAATACCTGGGATGCCAGATGACCCTCCCAGTAGTTTATGGTGGTTGATAACATGTTGGGAAACCATGTAGTTCAGCAGAACACCCCTTTTGGCTTAAACCAATGAGTTCAAATGAATCCCCCTCTTGTAGTAACCAATCACCTCTACCCAACTTGTTCCCGCCAATGAATGTGCTAATCATGTTTTAGAGTTGTTATTTGATTTTCCCGTGGTGTGTGATGATTTGCTAAGAGATGCTATGATGTATGTGGGGGTCCCTGCCTTCTCCTAAGAATGTATAAAACTGCTGCAAACCCTGGGCTCTCGGCCTCTCAGTGTCACCAGTTGCTGTGTGTGTGTGTGTGTGTGTGTGGAGGACCCAGCTAGCTCGCAATAAACACCTCTTTGCTGTTTACATCGATCTTGGTCTCTGGTGGTCTTTTGGGGGGTCCCAAATTCAAGCATAACATGGTTAGGGTTAGAGTTAGGGATTGGAAAGGTATATCAGGAAACATGAATATTCATAAGTATGTCTGAAATCATGGAGGAAAACTTATAGAAACGTCATATTTGGCAATGGGGTATGGTTCGATGTTGTTTGAACAAACATGTTTTAATATATGAGAGATGCAACTGTGAAGTATATTTAAATGTATAAATGTAAATCTGTTTATGACCATTCAGTGTTTTGGAAGCCAAAACACCCGAAAACATCTAAGTATCTATATTTTCATGTAAAGTCAGCTGCAGGTGTTAGGGTAAGTGTAGTCTTAGTATCGAGTTTCAGGTGGGGCAAGGGTTAGGGTTAGGGAATGAAAAGGTATTTAGGAAAACTATTCATAAGAATGTATGTGAGGAAACATATAGAAATGTACATTTTTTGCAATGCAGAATGGTTCAATGTGGTCATATGAATACATTTTTTTCAATAGAAGTTATTCAAATGTAAATTATCCATATGCATACACATGAATCTGTTTATGACTATACAATGAAAATTCAAGCATGGAACCAAAACAACCAAAAACATCCATCAGAGTACCTCTGGTTTTATGTAAATTCAGCTGCTGAGTTTTGGGTGGGGCTAGGGTTATGGGTAGGGATTGAAAAGGTATATTAGGAAACATGAATATTCATAAGTATGTTCAAGTGAAAACATGTAGGAAAAATATAGAGATGTATAGTTTTTTACCATGAGGAATGGTTCAATGTTGGTTGAAGAACATATTTTTAAATATGAGGGATGCATATATAAATGATATATGTGAACACATGTGCATCAGTAATTATTTTACAGTGAAAATTCTGGGATGGAAGCCAAAAGGCCTGTAAACATCCATCTATGTATCTAAAGTTTCATGTAAAATCAGCTGCAGGTGTTTGGTAAGGGTTTTCTTAGCAATGAATTTTGGGTGGGGGTAGGGTTAGGGTTAGTTACTACACAGTTATATCAGAAAACATAATATTCATTAGAATGTATGTGTGAAAACATGTAGGAAAACATATAGTAATGTACATGTTTTGCCATGGGAAATGGTTCAATATTAGTTGAAGAAACACATTTTGCAAATATGAGAGATATTACTGTATATTGTATTCAATGCATAACTGTGAATCTGTTTATAATTATACAGTGAAAATTGAGTCATGGAAGCCAAAACTGTCAACATCCATCTAATTGTGTATGGCTTTGGTACAATCAGGGGCAAGTGTTTGGATATGGTTGGGGTTAACATTGAATTTTGTGTAGGGCTAGAGTTAGGGTTAGGGAATGAAAATATATATCAGGAAACATGAATATTTATAAGAATGTATGTGGGAAAACATGTAGGAAAACACTAGAAATGTACATTTTTTTTTGCACTGGGGAATGGTTCAATGTTGATCGTATAAACACATTTTTTTTTCAATACATGAATCTGTTTTTGTCTATACAGTGAAAATTCAAGCTTAAAAGCCAAAATGCCTGAAGACTTCCATCTATGTATGTATGTTTCATTTAAATTCAGCTGCAGTTATTGGGGTAACCATATGCTTAGCATTGAATTTTGGGTGGGGTTAGGGTTAGAGTTAGTGATTAAAAAGATATGTGAGGAAACATGAATATTCATAAGTATATATGTGTGAAAACAGAAATGTACATATTTTGCAATAGGGGATGGTTCAATGCTCATCAAACAAATACATTTTAATATATGAGGGATGCAACTGTAAAGTATATTTAAATGTGTAAATGTGAACCAGTTTATGATTATACAATGAAAATGTAGTCATGGAAGCCAAAAGTCTGATGAACATTCATCTAAATATGTATGGCTTCATGTACAATTTGCTGCAGTTCTTGAAGTAAATGGAGGCTTAGTACTGAATTTTGGGTGGGGATAGTATTGGGGTTAGGGTATAAAAAGTTGCTAGGAACCATAACCAATAATATGAAATAATATGATGCATGGCACTTTTGGTTGTAAGGTGACGCCAGCTAGCCATTGAGATGATATGATTATGTTTAGATTTACATTCATATGGAAATTGGACTCCTGCTGTTCACCTTGGCCTGCTATGGGACTCATGTTACGGGACTCCTGGAGAGTTCCCATTGGTTGGGGAAGGATAGTAGGAGGGAATTCCGGGGGAGGTCCTGGGCTCTGGTTCCGGTAGACGTGGGTGAACCAGCTTGCTTGCCGGACGTGTATGTGGTATTGGCGGCATTTTCAAAAATAAAGTTTTGTTCCTGCTTGAGTGGCTCGTGATTCTGTGCCCAGCTAGACTGCGGCAATTGGTGGCCCGGACGGGGAACGCCTGAAGCTTAGAGATGAGTAAAATTGCTTGCCCCTGAGGGAAGGCGACAGAACGGGTGACCATTTCAAAAAACAATGTGTTCTTGTTTTGATTCATTTTGTTTTTATTTCAAGCTCCCTAGCCCTAGAATTTTCTCAGGTGAACTGGGAAAAATGGTTGGCTCAAGGTTTGAAGTTATTCGGCCCTGAGTAAGAGAAAATTGATACAACCATTCTCTGCTCCGTTTTTGTTTCATTCTGCTTCGGCTTTGTTTTATCCTATCTTATTGGGTTACGTTACCTTTATAGTAGATTAGAATCTAGTAAAAAACAAACCAAAAGACTGTTAAGTAAATTGTTAGAGGTCCAAACTATGGTAGAAAGAACGTTAGGTCAAGCAAAAGAGAAGGTCTCTCAAGCTAGTCAGACAGAGGAAAATTTAAAGAAAGAAAGCTTAGAGGAAAAACAGCCATCAGGTGGAGAATTACAACAGGAGGCTGCTACTAACTCCGTTCTATCACCAGAGGGCGTAATTCAACCAACAGCTCCATCTACAGCTGAGCGGCCCTCAACTCCCGTAGTTGATGGACGGAATTCTGAGGCAGGACCCCAAAGATTAGCATGCCCTGTACTTGAGCAGGCAGGAGGGCAATGTATTCACTGTGCTTTAGATTTCAAAACAGTAGAGCAATTAAAGGAGGCTGTAACAACCTATGGCCCTCAAGCACCCTTTACGATTAGTATGGTCGAATCTGTTACCAACTTGGACATGACACCAGCAGATTGGGCTAACATGTGTCGATCTGTGCTAAATGGAGGACAATATTTGTTATGGAAGGTTGCCAATGAGGAATTTTGCATGGAGACAGCTAGGCGAAATGCAGAAGCCGGTTACCCTCAAAGAAATATGTTATTAGGAAAGGGACCTTATGAGGGTCAAAGACAACAAATTGAATATGATCCTGGCATATACGCACAAATTGCTGTAGATGCAGTTAGGGCATGGAAAACTTTACAGGGGCATGGAGATTTACAAGGTCAATTATCTAAGTTAATACAAGGAACTAATGAACCTTACGCTGAATTTGTAGATAGGCTTATTCAGACAGCTTTTAGAATATTTGGAAATACAGAACAGGCAATGCCATTTATAAAACAACTGGCTTATGACCAAGCAAATCGTTGCTGCAGAGAGGTCATTAGACCATGGAGACATGAAGATTTAAACACATATATTAAATTATGTAGAGACATTAATGAACAAGGGCAAGTCTTAGCAGCAGTACAACAGGCTTTAGATGCCAGGCCAAAAACATGCTATAATTGTAATCAAACAGGACATTTTAAAAGGAGTTGCCCCATAGGAGGAGGGTTTAACAAAGCTAGGTATCAAAGGAATAGAATACCGGGTATTTGCCCACGATGCCATAGAGGGAGACATTGGGCTAATGAATGCCGTTCTCAAACCACCATAGAGGGTATTCCGTTATCAAAAAATGGACAAGGACCAAGTGTTTACCCATGATACCATGGAGAAAGGTATCAGGCTCCATTGCCAAAACACAGACTAGAGGGCCCAATGCCCCGGGGCCCAAAACCACAAATATACGGGGCAATGGAGGAACCCAGCAGCACCATCAAGGTAGTGCCCAGGATGCATTATCCATTAAATCCCTCATCAGACAAACCAGAGGGAGCGCAAGGTTGGACATCTGCGCCTCTGCCAGAGCAGTACTAACTCCAGAGATGGGAGTTCAAATCATTCCCACAGGAGTAAAAGGACCTCTTCCCCAGGGAACAGTAGGCTTATTATTGGGACGCAGTTCTTCTACACTAAAAGGACTTATGATAAGTCCTGGGGTAATTGACCCTGATTATGAGGGTGAAATAAAAATTATAGCTAGTTCTCCAAGAGGTATATCAGTAATTTCACCAGGAGATAGAATAGCACAGTTATTAATAATACCCAGCATGCATGATAAATTTTCCAGTTGTAATGTAGAAAGAGGTTCCAAGGAATTAGGCTCCACAGGTGTAGATTGGGCTATGCTGTCTTTAAATTTAGATTCTTGCCCAATGCTAAAATTAAGTATTCAAGGACATGACTTTAATGGGCTGCTGGACACAGGTGCTGACCTCAGCATCATATCTCGTCAAGAATGGCCAAAACATTGGCCATTACAACAAGCCACTCAAACACTTCGAGGCCTAGGAGTGGCAACAAATCCCCATAGAAGTGCTATGGTATTAGATTGGAGGGATCCTGAAGGATGTGAAGGAACTCTACAGTCCTATGTATTGGATCATCTTCCCATAAATTTATGGGGACGAGATGTCCTAGATCAATTAGGATTGACATTAACAAATAACATCAATCCTAACGTGCCCACTACTAGGGCTAGACAAGGATTTAGGAAAGAAAAAAGATTAATAGAACAAGAACAAGGTATGACAGCACCAATTCAAATAGATCAAGAAATAAATAGACATGGATTGGGTTTTCAGAAAGGGCCACTGAGACAATCAAAATTACTTGGAAATCAGAAAGACCAGTGTGGGTTCCTCAGTGGCCCCTGACTAAAGAAAAGATACAAGTAGCCCATGACCTGGTCAGACAACAATTAGCGGAAGGACATATACAACCTTCCGTATCCCCCCATAATACTCCCATTTTTGTCATTAAAAAGAAATCTGGTAAATGGAGATTATTACAAGATTTAAGAGCCATTAATAATGAGATGGTTATTATGGGACCTGCTCAATCAGGGATTCCCCAATTGTCTGCTTTACCAAAAACCTGGCATATTTTAGCTATAGATATTAAAGATTGTTTCTTTTCAATTCCAATTCATCCCGAGGATAGTCCACATTTTGCATTTACTATCCCTGCACTGAATCATGAAGGTCCTGATCAGAGATATGAATGGAAAGTACTCCCTTAAGGGATGGCTAACAGCCCAACTATGTGTCAAATTTATGTTAATAAAGCAATCCAGCCACTTAGAAATCAAAATCCTGAACTACAAATATTTCACTATATGGATGATGTGTTATTGGCACATAAAGATAAAAACACATTGCTAGAATGTTATGCCACACTTACAAACTTATTAAAAAAATATAATCTAGAGATAGCAATAGATAAAGTACAATTCAATCTTCCAATTAATTATTTAGGAGTTCTATTATCCTCAACCATGGTCTGTCCACCAAAAATTCAAATACGAGTAGATCAACTCAAATCACTTAATGACTTTCAAAAGTTATTGGGAGACATAAATTGGATAAGGCCTTATCTAGGCATACTAACAGGAGAGTTGGGACCTTTATTTGATATTCTAAAAGGTCCATCAGATCCAAATTCACCCTGCATGTTAACACCTGAAACAAGAAAAGCATTATAAATCATTGAGACATATATGGAAAATATGCATTTGGATAGAATTGATATAAGTTTGCCTTTATTATTTATTGTACTACCAACAAAAAATATTCCTACAGGAGTATTTTGGCAAGAAGGTCCATTATTGTGGATACACTTATCTTATTCTCCTAACACTATTCTTACTAGATATCCTGAGGCTGTAGGACAATTAATACTCAAAGGAATAAAAGCAGCAAAGGGAGTGTTTGGGATTTCTCCCAATAAAATTATTACTCCATATAAAGTCTGGATAAGCAGAATAACTAGCTTATTACCTTCATAACCTAACCATAATGACTTGATGATATACATAGACCAGAAATTTAATTTAAAACTGAGCTTCAAGAGTCTATCATATTATTTCTTATGTAAATTACCTCTCTTGACTTTTATAACAAGATTCACTCTGTAATTAAATATATATTCTGATTGAAAGATTCAGTTATCAAATATTAGTTTCTCTATTCTTTCACTGACTTTCAAAATATTTTTATTTAATATACATATGAATACACATATATTTCATAATTATGTACATTATATATATGTGTCTAATACACACCCATATTCCTAGGAAAAAAATTCATAAATTACCCCTTCAGTACTCTCTTTTTTTTATTGGTTGTTCAAAACATTACATAGTTCTTGATATATCATATTTCACACTTTGATTCAAGTGGGTTATGAACTCCCATTTTTAGCCCGTATACAGATTGCAGAGTCACATCAGTTACACTTACATTGATTTTCATGTTGACATACTCATGTCTGTTGTATTCAGCTGCCTTTCCTATCCTCTACTATCCCCCCTCCCCTCCCCTCCCCTCCCCTCTTCTCTCTCTACCCCCTCTACTGTAATTCATTTCTCCCCCTTGTATTATTTTTCCCTTTCCCCTCACTTCCTCTTGTATGTAATTTTGTATAACCCTAAGGGTCTCCTTCCATTTCCAAGCAATTTCCCTTCTCTCTCCCTGTCCCTCCCACCTCTCATCCCTGTTTAATGTTATTCATCTTCTCATGCTCTTCTTCCCTACTCTGTTCTTAGTTACTCTCCTTATATCAAAGAAGACATTTGGCATTTGTTTTTTAGGGATTGGCTAGCTTCACTTAGCATAATCTGCTCTAATGCCATCCATTTCCCTCCAAATTCTATAATTTTGTCATTTCTTAATGCAGAGTAATACTCCATTGTGTATAAATGCCACATTTTTTTATCCATTCGTCTATTGAAGGGCATCTAGGTTGCTTCCACAGTCTTGCTATTGTGAATTGTACTGCTATGAACATCGATGTAGCAGTGTCCCTGTAGCATGCTGTTTTTAGGTCTTTAGGGAATAGACCCAGAAGGGGAATAGCTGGGTCAAATGGTGGTTCCATTCCCAGCTTTCCAAGAAATCTCCATACTGCTTTCCAAATTGGTTGCACCAATTTGCAGTCCCACCAACAATGTACAAGTGTACCCTTTTCCCCACATCCTCGCCAGCACTTGTTGTTGTTTGACTTCATAATGGCTGCCAATCTTATTGAAGTGAGATGATATCTTAGGGTGGTTTTGATTTGCATTTCTCTGACTGCTAGCGATGGTGAGCATTTTTTCATGTACTTGTTGATTGATTGTATGTCCTCCTCTGAGAAGTGTCTGTTTAGGTCCTTGGCCCATTTGTTGATTGGGTTATGAAAACTACAGAACCCTAAAGAGAGAAATAGAAGAAGATCTTAGAAGATGGAAAAATATACCCTGTTCAT
This sequence comes from Spermophilus citellus, assembly GCF_964194105.1. Lineage (NCBI taxonomy): Eukaryota > Metazoa > Chordata > Mammalia > Rodentia > Sciuridae > Spermophilus > Spermophilus citellus. The sequence continues at coordinate 82,954,367 of NC_138188.1, forward strand.
GGATAGGCAGAACTAACATCATCAAAATGGCAATATTACCAAAAGTTCTCTATAGGTTTAATGCAATGCCAATCAAAATCCCAATGGCATTTCTTGTAGAAATAGAGAAAGCAATCATGAAATTCATGTGGAAAAATAAAAGACCCAGAATAGCAAAAACAATGCTAAGTAGGAAGTGTGAATCAGGTGGTATAGCGATACTAGACTTCAAACTATACTACAGAGCAATAGTAACAAAAACAGCATGGTATTGGTACCAAAACAGGCGGGTGGACCAATGGTACAGAATAGAGGATACAGAAACCAACCCACAAAACTACAACTTTCTTATATTTGATAAAGGGGCTAAAAGCATGCAATGGAGGAAGGACAGCATCTTCAACAAATGGTGCTGGGAAAACTGGAAATCCATATGCAACAAAATGAAACTGAATCCCTTTCTCTCGCCATGCACAAAAGTTAACTCAAAATGGATCAAGGAGCTTGATATCAAACCAGAGACAAGGCATCTGATAGAAGAAAAAGTTGGCTACGACCTACACACTGTGGGGTTGGGCTCCAAATTCCTCAATAGGACACCCATAGCACAAGAATTAATATCTAGAATCAACAAATGGGACTTGCTCAAACTAAAATGTTTTTTTCTCAGCAAAAGAAACAATAAGAGAGGTAAATAGGGAGCCTACATCATGGGAACAAATCTTTACTCCTCACACTTCAGATAGAGACCTAATATCCCTTCAGTATTCTTTTCAGCATGAATTACTTCAAAAATATGCACAAACAAAACTTGAGAATTTTCAGGTATTTTGTGTTTTGAGATTATATTAAAGCCTACATCAAATTAAAATACATTTAATTGCCAGGTATGGTGGCACACACCTGTAATCCCAGTGGCTCAGGAGGCTGAGGCAGAAGAATGGCGAGTTCAAAGCCAGATTCAACAAAAACAAGGTGCTAAGCAACTGAGTGAGAACCTGCCTGTAAGTAAAATACAAAACAGGGCTGGAGATGTGGCTCAGTGGTCAAGTACCCCTGAGTTCAATCCCTGTCTCCCCACAAATATATTTAATCACTGGAATTATTGGTGTTAATTACTTATACAGCTTGTTTCTGCTTAATGTCTTTGCCCAATATTATTTTCTAAAAGAAAACTAATTTTATTTATTGGAAATGAAAGCACTTTTAAGTAGAGCTGCTAAGTAAAAAAAAATTACAAAGAAGGCTAAAATATAAGTAGAGATTTTCTTCAGCACAGATTTCCAAATCAGGAGTTGCAAAATCAATTAATTTTAGATTAGGTAGAGGGGAGTGAAGGGAGGGGAGGGGACAGCTGATAGGAAGGATAGTAGAATGAAACACATTATCACCTTATGTAAATATATAACTGCATGACCAATATAATTCTACAACATGTAAAATCAGAAAAATGAGAAGTTATTCCCCATTTATGCATGATATATCAAAGTGCATAAATGCATTCTACTGTCATGTACAACTAAATAAAACGAAACAAAACAAAAATAAAAACAACAATCCACTGTTCCACTGGAGGCAAAGGAACAAGATCTTTAATAACTTTATAAGGAGAAAGGATATATGTATAACTGTGACACTATTTGAAGGTAAGCAGGATAAAATGAGTACAGCTCTTTGGAAACTGATACAGATTAGGGTGGTTATAAACTTTGCAAATCCTTTGAAATGTCCTTGTCAAAGGCAAACTGGCTACTCAGATAACTTTTAAGCTTGGCAGGGTATTGGAAAGTTGTTCCACTTGGCTGTTTCAGTTCACAGTGTGATGTCTATGAGGCAGCACACTTTTCCACAAATATTTAAGACTTGAAAACAATAATTTTCTCCTTTGACTTCCTTACACCCATTTTGACATTTGTGTTAACAAAACCAATAACATTTCTAGTGTAAGTTGGTTCTAATCACTGTAATAACAAAGAAAATACAGATTTAAATATGGAAAAAACTTTCAGACAGTGTTAGTATATTAATGTACAACAGAAATCTTGCAAATAAAATTTTAAGTTGAATCTCTCTTTCAGACACAAATTGCTGAGGAACTTAAATTTCAAATTTTGAAGAACAGAAAGAATTCACATCTTTGGAATGCAAGGTTAAGACACATACATATTCTAAACCCTCTGAGCCCTGAGGCTTTCCTTTTCTTTCCTTGGCTTATTGTGTTGACACTTGTCTATGAACATACTTTACATTCTCTTCCTATTTTCCCCTTTTTTCTTTCTTTTCAAAACTCAAATTTTTCTTTCCAATGCTTCTGTTCTTTTTCTCCTCTCCCTGCCTTTCTCTGTTATACTTACTCTGGAATACTTTTACTAATTTTTTACCAAAACATTTTATAGTTGACCATGGCAATAGAGAAATGCCATCTAAGTGTGAGTTCTCACTGAAGTGCTACCTGCTTCCCCAAAACTTTTGACCTTTCTCTAGCTATTTGGGTATATACACCCAAATTTAGTCATCTCACTAAAGCCATTATAGATCTTTTATTTTCAAAGTCAGCAATCTCTGTTTACTCCATGTCTCACTGGAACTTTTGTGTTGACATTTGGCACTTTACTTCACTTTCTCTTCACTCAGTTTCTCTCTCTTTATGTTCAGGTCAAGTCATTCAATTTTTCAGTTTTCCTACTGCTTCCCTGATCACTCTGCTCAGTACTTTTTAGATGTTTCTCCCTGGTCTCTTTCTTGTTTGAGCTAGGACTTGTGGGTATAACACAAAATGAGTTTATTGAATAGATATTGTCTGTAACATAGAAAACATAGGGAGATTGGAGGAATGAACTGTAACAATAAGTAGAAACAGGATGAGGCAATGCAGCCAGTCAATCCAAAATCATTTCCCTACACTAGCTCAATGAAACCTTCTGTTGCTGCTGTTGATCATTTGAATGTCATGGCTCATGCTATCAATTCCATTGTTGAGTGCTGAACACATTTGTTGGAGTCTTAATCTCTTTTCCTGCAGCTGCAAAATGTTCTTTGGTCCCTCTTCTTTTGTTTCTCACTCTTCAAATTCCAAATGAATTGTGGGTTGATTTGACAGGCCAAACCTGGAAAAAGCTTCTTATTCTAAGAGCAACAGTTTTGGAAATGTAAGTTTCTTCATTTAGGGGGACAGAGTACCATTCCTTCACCAAGATTTATGGGATACAAAAGTTTATCGACCCTGGTCAATCTCATAAGTGACACATGCATATTTTACAACCCAATTGATTTAACTTTTTCAGGTTTATTTATTTTCTCTCCACTTTCATATTTGGCACACTCTTCAAGGTATAAGACACTCATAAGTACACCATTACCCCAATTACACCTTTATCTATTTTTTGACAATAAAATTGCAGTATTACTAATTACATGTCACCTGAATTTTCAGTGGCTGTTTCTTCCACATATCTGCCAAAGAATCATCTCTCAATCTAATTTAGTCACTTCTTCATATCTAATATGTCTTAGAATAATAGGAATTGCCTGCATAGTCAGAAGTCTTTTGAATTAATTTACCTCTGCTCTTCATCAAAATCTTACCACATGTGGATGAGCCTCTTTCCATGTAATGTGAACCACTTGAATAGTACTTGAAACATAGATCATATATGGGAACTGGTAGAATTGGTATGAATTAAGATGGTCATGTTAAGATTCAGAATTTTCAAGAACCTGGAGGTTAGATTTTAGGTTTTTTACAATAAAATATGTTGATAAATGGAGACATTAAAGATCGTAAAATGGAAAGAGAGAGAGCATGACACTACTTATGGTTTGGGAAAAAAGATTTGATAGTAGTGAGAAAAAAACATGGTTGGACATAAAGTTGCATTCAAGAAGATCAGTTTTCTGGTAACGTAATGGGCAAGGCAAGAAATAATGAGGGTCTGAACACAGGTAGTGAGAGAAAAAATTATTGATTGATTTATTTTAATTAGGTATTTATGGCAGCAGAATGCATTTTGATTCATTGTACACAATTGCACACAACTTTTTATTTCTCTGGTTTTAATTAGGAATGTGCATTTTATATTTTATATGAAGGAGAAGTAAACATCTACTGTGTCTATTCACTAAAGTATTGGGGGTTATCTGTAAATGCAGTTAGTTTCAGTAAATAATGTACAACTGAATAGCAAAAGACTTTTCAATTGCGTACAGTTAATTACTGAGTCTCTCATTTAGAGACAAGATATTCAGGCTTAAGAATATTCACTGTCATTTTATGTGCAATTAATTTTACAGTAAATAATGCACAGCTAAACAGCAAAAGACTTTTCAATTGTGTACAGTTAATTACTGAGTCTCTCATTTAGAGACAAGATATTCAGGCTTAAGAATAATCACTGTTATTTTATGTGGAATGAGAAGCTAAAAATTGTAATTGAGGAGATTATATGTATAGGGTGGTAGTGAAAATGTGTCTTAAGATCAGTCTGTCTGTTATCATTGTGGAAAGATAATTAAATGAATCCCAGGAGATGAATATATCTTGGACTTCGGGGTGAACTGTGGAAATGGAAAGATATTTCTGTATTAAAGACATCTTTAGCAGATCAAATCTAGAGAACTTGGTAATAGTTGAAACAACAGAGTTGAGGTGAGGTTAAGGTCAAGGATGTGGCCCTGCTTTATCAGTTGAATCTGTGCTTGTTTGGTCGCATTGTTACCTGAGATAGGAAACCTTGGAGGAATACCAGGTTTGGGGGTGGATTAAGAAAAGAACTTAATCTCAGATTTGAACATGTCAATTCTGAGGAAATTTAGGGATATTTAAATGGAGATCAAATTTATTTGGTAGTTGGGTTATGACAGTAATAAAGGAAATAAAAGGAATGAAAACAAGTCTAATCTAAACTCCATTTAGTGTTATTTTATAAAGAATCCATGATGGTGAACCCTGAGGACACAGTATATAGTTTTAATTGTTAAAACTAGTTATTTGGATGATTTAATGCTTAGTTACAATGCCTATTAGAACAACTTTCATGTCATCCTACTGGGAATTTCTGGGAAACCTTAAGAGAATTTCAAAAAAATTTAAAGAATGGATATGCAATATAAGAAAATAAATATTATCATTGGAGTTTCTCTCGATAATTGTATTTAAGTACTCTTGCTTCTTTCTGTGATTTTTATATTACTTTCAGAAAATTAGCCTACTTCCAATTTTCCAATATTTAAAGGAACTAGGTGAGAATGCAGGAATTTTATAATTTAATTATCATTTTATCAAAAGAGATCAAAATTTTAGGTAATAAATTAAAATCCTAGACATATATTTTAAAGCAGCAACTCAAATCTAGGCAGATAAAAATAAATGCCCATCAGAACATGTGTATTTCAGTTATCATTTTTGCTATTACAGTAACAATTGCTGGGAAGTTTTCCATTAACGAGAAAAAATAAAAAATTGGAAAATTCATCACTAGTCATAAGAAAAATATATTCAGTTTTGTAATGTGAGAAGTTTTCTTGAGACATAAGTTATTATGTTCAAATATCACACTGTAACTTTCCAGAATGAGAAATTGTGATTTAAGATTTGTATGACTGAGTAAAATAAAAATTCCCTAATTTCATGGAATCATGAGATTTTGGGCTAAAGGTACAGATAAGAACCTCAATATACTTCTTTTGTTTCCTTTTACACTTCATAGCTCTTGAAAAATTCACTGTTTACTAATTTTTTTGCTAAGTTATACACTGCAGAATCTAAAACTAGGAAAACAATAATTTAGTCATTTGGCTTTAATGTTGAAACAGTTCTTTCAGGTCAAATATCTGATTGGTTTTCATTTTAATCAATATTTTTGACTGGCTCTTTTTCATACTGGTGCTCTCTTATGACTATATATTTATAAGTAAGAATTTAAAAACTCATTCATTCTTCATCTATTTTTGTTGAGAATAATTGAGCAGTCATTTCTCATGCTAAAATTAATTTTCTGAGCTATGTGAGCTACATCTCTAGCCCCTCTACACCCCTTATTTTTAATTTTCATACAAAGTCTGGCTAAATTGGTCAGGCTGGCTTTGAACTTAATCTCTTCTTGCCTCACTCTGCAATTGCTGGGATTACAGGTATGAGACCATATCTGGCTTTAACTATAATTCTTAAAAAATAAACTTTATTAACATTTTAAAATTGTTAAACACAGTTTTCCTAATATTTTCCAATAATAAAATTCTTAATGTATTCTAAATAGCTAATGGTATGATTATAAAATGATGGAACTGTTTTAACAGATAGGAAATACCATCAAAATCCTTTAAACTCAATGTATTTATTTCTTTTTTCACAGTAACCTAAAAGAGTCTGTAATAATCAGAAAACTTCTCTTTAGAATTCTTCTAGAAACTATTTATAAATCATGAAAAAAAAACAAATATAGATGTATTTCATGCAAGCATTAAATTTTATATTTATAGTGGTGAAAACAAATGAAATATATAAAAATAAATTTAATAAGAATGTTACTGAAATTAGATAAAAACTCAAAGCAACTTTGTTTTATATTTGAATCCCTATTGTATAGAATTATAGATAACTTGACGATGTTAAAAACTCACACCTAGTTTCAAAACTCAAAAAAGTGTTATCAATTGAAAATGTCCAAAAGAATATGCTAATTTCACTGAAGTCTATTTATAAATTTAACTGATATTTAGATGCACATTTTAAAAATTATAATCTTCTAGCTTTGCATTAGAATGTGGTTCAAAGTCTCTCCTCTAAAACAGAACAGGATTTTACTTTTCCTGTTTCTGATCTCCACTATTAATATGTTAGAGACTCTTTCACAAATATTTTATGTATGTACACATACAACTAAATACATAATTGTATGAAAAAGCATCATAACATATACATGATGCTCTTCTTGTGGAACTCTTATTTTGACCTCTTGATTTTTTCTTTCTCTATTCCCTTATTCCTACCTCTACTCTCACACCAGAAAAAAAACAGTGGCATAAACTTAAGAGTTAGTATCCATGTTTTTCTTCAGGTGAAAGAGAGATTTATAAATGCATTGCTTATTTTATAATAGTGAGAGTATAGCGTTTGTAATTCTCTGTATTTTACTCTTTGTAATTCTTTACATTGTGGTAATTCTCAATTCAATTTGTTATAACTCTTTCTCTAATAGCTAATATATTTTGTTGCATAATATGAATGCACTGCTTTATCCAATCATTTCATTTTGAAGTGTGTGCTCAGTGCCTCCTTGACTAATAAGGCATGACAAATTCCTTGTATATGTCATGTCTATGTAGCTGTGCTTTATTTATAGTGTATATATAAAGGAAAATGTTAAAACCAGGGGAATATTGTTCTTAAAAATTTAATGTAGATTATGTAAAATTCCTTTTCAAAAAGTTTGCTGCAATTAATATTTTCTCAGGTAGTGTATGAGAGTAGTAATTTTCTCAGCTCATTCAACAGTGGGTATTTTTATACACAATAATTTCTGCTAATAAAAAAGAGATTTCTGGGGTTTTTTTTGTATGTGTGTGTCCATGTGTGTATTTATTCATGACATGTAGAAAGTTGAGATATTTGCATTTGATTTATTGGTCATTTTGATTTGTTCATTTGTAAATTTGTTTATTCACATCCTTCATCCTTTTTAATCTTCTTTTAGATTATTTACCCTGTTCTAATCTGTTTTAATAGACAATTTTGTTACAGGCAAAAAACTACATAGTTTATATACATGGTAAACATATTTCAAGACCTATTATATATCCTTTGAATCCTTTGCTTTGCGGTAAAATTACATTGTACTTGTGATGTACACTGGCTTTCTTTATGTGGATAAACACTTCTTAACATCTATGTAACATTATTGTGTCTTAAATTTCATATCTATGGTATGAATTAGGAGTCTAATTTACTTCCAGACAAATAACCAACAACATATCACAATCCATTAAATCATCATCCTTTTTCAACTAAATATATTTTATTTACCTAAGCCACAGTCCTGTATTATTGAATTCAATTTCTTAGCTCTCTGCATTCTATTACACTGGTCCTATTGTGCATTTTTATCTTAATATTTTGATAGATGCCTTCATAGTTCAGTATCAAGTAAGTTAATCTTGATGATTCCTACTACTTATATATTCCTGGGAGCTATTTCTGAGAAATAATTCTCTTCACATAATTGTTATGATGATTTTATGTAGCTTTAAAAATCTTAGATTCAGAAGGTGCTATGGCCCAGGCCTGTGATCCCAGCGACATGGGGAGTCTGAGGCAGGAGGATGCAATTTCAAAGCCACACTCAGCAAAAGCGAGGCACTGAACAACTGAGACCCTGTCTTTAAGTAAAATACAAAATAGGCTGGGGAGATGGTTCAATAGTAAAGTACCCCTGAGTACCAAAAACAAAAAAACAAAAAATCCCAAACAAACCAACCCCCGCTCCTTAATTCTTAGTTTGAAAAAGATTTTCATTAAATTTACATATCCATTTAGATGAATAGATGAATTATCATTTTAAAACTATTTATTATGAAGAATTTTGAATGAACATAAATTATAGACAAATAAATGTAAAAATTTAAAACTATCATTTGGATGATAGGAATTGATTAGGAATGTATTAGTCACATAAAAATATAAACAACTTTATGATTCTATTTTGACTGTTCCTTACCTTTTCTTTCATTTTGGTGATTGTCTAGATCAACTATGGCAGAAGAAAATATGACTCTAGTGACTGAGTTTCTTCTCACGGGACTTACAGACCGTCCAGGGCTGCAGGTGCCCCTGTTCCTGGTGTTCCTTGTGATCTACCTCATCACCATGGTGGGCAACCTTGGCCTAATTGTTCTCATCTGGAAGGACCCACACCTTCACACCCCCATGTACTTATTTCTCAGCAGTTTAGCCATGGCTGATGCATGCACTTCATCTTCTGTGACTCCCAGGATGCTTATCAACTTTTTATCTAAGAATCATAAGATATCCCTAGCTGAGTGTTTAACACAGTTTTATTGTTTTGGCTCCAGTGCTACCACGGAATGTTTCCTCTTGTCAGTGATGGCCTATGACCGCTACGTGGCTATTTGCAATCCCTTGCTGTATCCAGTGATGATGTCCAATAGCCTCTGTACTCAGTTTATAGGTGCTTCATATTTTGTTGGTTTTCTACATTTAGCAATTCATGTGGGTTTGTTTGTTAGATTAACTTTCTGCAAGTCCAATATCATACATTATTTCTATTGTGAAATTTTACAACTATTCAAAATATCTTGTACTGATCCTACAATTAATATGCTTGTCATTTTAATCTTTTCAGCCTTTATGCAAGCCTTCACCTTTGTAACCATTATGGTCTCCTATGCCCAGGTCCTCTTTACCATTCTTAAAAAGAAGTCCGAGAAAGGCAGACACAAAGCCTTCTCTACCTGCAGTGCCCATCTGTTCTCCGTCTCCTTGTTCTATGGCACTCTCTTCCTCACTTATGTTGGTCCAGGGTCTGGACCAGATGAGGATAAGGAAAAAATGCTTTCTTTATTTTACACAATAATAATACCCCTGTTAAATCCTTTTATTTACAGCCTAAGAAACAAGGAGGTTATAAGTGCCTTGAGAAGAATAATAAAGAAATAAATATTTGTCATACAAGTTTCAAACTCTTCTTTACTTTTTATGGAAAAAACCAAAACCAAAACACACAAACAAAAAACAATCTTTTGGATTAGCCACTACTCTGCCATTTTACCCAAGGACAAATGGTCAGAGTGATTGCTGAGCTGTGTGTGAAGAAATCCAGTTTTTTTAAATTTTGAGTCCAGTGCTAAATGGGCTTTCTTAGTTATGGGTTCAGTGAAAGAGTGGTCACATTAGCCATATGAGCTTATTTAGATACATTGTGTTCCATTTTATCTTTGCATTTGCTTTTGCAAATTAGGTATTTGCTTTACCCCTGTAAAATTACAGGTAGTAATTAGTAATTTTATGGTGCAACAGTGAGAAAAATTTACTAGTAAATAGCTCTAATTGAGGATGACCTGAATAGGCAATTACTTACTTGAATAAACTTAGTTTATCTCTATGAACCTGCAAATAATAAGGTTTTGCTCTCTCTCTCTTTTTTTTTCTTTTCTTTTTTCCCATACTCAGTAATGCTGCAAGACTGACTAAAATAAAACTTTGGCCATATTTATAACTTCATGCACTATTTTTATATAGGATATTGAATATAACAAGATACTTGATAATATTTAAATTTAAGAATGATTTAGTAGAAAGATATTTCAGTTACTAGCTGTATGAATGCATTACTATTTTTATCAGTTTTACTAGATGCCCTCAGACAGAATGCAAAGGAACTAGATCAGAGATAAGAAAATGGTTTATTATTTAATAACAGGAGCAAAAATTATATATAATCATGTTCCTGAATTGAATGTAAATTAGTGGTTGAGAACTCATGGGCTAATTTTATACTTATAGAGAAACATGACTCAACTCTTCTTAAGTAAGACAGTTATATGCCTTGATCAATCTCTTCTCAGTGTATTTACTTAGAAAAAATGATAAAAATAAAGAATTAAATTTAAATTTGAAGTTGTTGAAGTTTGAAAATATATCTTTTTTTTCTCATATTTAGGAAACACTTCACATTTTTTCAAGCCAATACTTTCAAAAGTATACCAAAAGTTTTATCTAAAGATTTAGGTGTATGGGCCACGTGTATTGACATAGGCCTATAATCCCAGTGGCTTGGGAGGCTGAGACAGGAAGATCTTGAGTTCAAAGCCAGCCTCGCAACAAGCAAGGCCCTAAGCAACTCAGTGAGAACCTGTCTCTAAGTAAAATACAAAACAGGGCTGGGAATGTGGCTCAGTGGTCGAGTACCCATGAGTTCAATCCTTAGTACCCTTCACCCCCCAAAAAAAGATTTACATGTATGATATCTTTTATTACTCATCTGCTTGTCATGAACACATTTTGGGGAAAAAAATCTACTTTGGTCTTAAGATTAATTTCAATAGATGCCCAATAACAAAATTTATTAACAAAATTTATTTAAAAGTATTCTATATGATTACATTCATTAACTTTTGAAAACTATTTGCATTTAGATTCACTTTGTAACAGTGTACTAAATACTGGTTTCCTTGAATTTTTTTTTTGGTAAAATGCTCTAATTTACTATTATTATTCTTTGAGTAATTCTGTTATACTTTTCATTACTTATGTTCATACAAGTAAATTTATTTTTCATGTTTATGGTACCATATGTTTTATTTGGAGTTTTTGTACAGATAACTATATATTATACTTATTATAATCCTTTCCAACCCTAAAATTGTACAAATATTACATAGCCAAATCTGATTTATTAAATGAAATTCCATTTATATTATTATATTACCTTGGAAAGAAAGTTTTAATAATTGAACTGTAGTCTTTTGTTTGAGAGCCTCCTGAAAAAAAGCTCCATTAGCATTAACTACTATCAGGAGAACGCAAAGAAATAGACTTGACATTGCAGAGAGGAGGCAAATATGCAAAACAGAGGATCATAAGAGGTTTCCTGGGAACCTGGCTGATACTCTGTTTATTAAATAACTAGGAGTCAATATGCTCACTGTCCCAGATGTGGGAAGACAAGGTCCTATGACCATGGAAATTAGAGGTATTTGTTAAGTAATCAGGGCAATTTATCAATTGATATAAACACTAGAAACTTGAGTTTTTGTTAGTCTGGATACTCAGACTGCATGATCATGAGTAATATTTTCATAGTCGGAAATCTATTCTTTCTGAATATAAGAAATTGTATGACCTGGCTCCAATAAATTTCAGCGTACAGTTCTCATTGGCGATAATGGTACACTATGGCTAAAGTAGCTTATACTGAAAAAAAAAGGTACCTGCCCAATTTTTTCACTTCATGGTCGATAAAATACCCTGGAAAATATAGTAGAAATTACCTTATGTTGAATATGTATTAACCATAGAATTATTGTTAATTGAAAATGTCTCCAAACTATGATAAATTCAGTGATAAGGACAGTTGCTGCTTCAAATAATCTGCCTAAACAGTGCAGTGATGATAAACTTAACAAACTGCTATTACTAGGTCTCAATGATGGATGAAAATTCTGAGCCATTCAAAAGAATAGGAATGATTAAGAATGTTCTGAATAGTATATACCTGCAATCCCAGCTACTTGGTAGGGTATGGAGGAAATCAGTTTAGTCTAGAAATTTAAATCTATCACCTTGACAACACAGTGAGACACTGTCGAGAAAGAGCATGAAAGAGTGAAAAACCAGCCTCTCCCTCAGCAAAGCCTGTCCAAGGAAGGGGGCATGACCCTTGTCCTTGGAAAGACCCACAGAGCACTCCTAGGCACATACCCACCCTGCTGAGTTGTTTATCTACAAATAACAAGAGAGATCTGCTGCACCAGGTGTCCCTGACTCAGTCAGGCTAGGTGAGCACCCATAGCAATCCCCTAGCAACCACCAATCAGCATGAGACAGGGAAAATACCTGAGATGCCAGATGACCCTCCCAGTAGTTTATGGTGGTTGATAACATGTTGGGAAACCATGTAGTTTAGCAGGTACACCCCTGTTGGCTTTAAACCAATGAGTTCAAATGAATCCCCCTCTTGTACTTACCAATCACCCCTACCCAACTTGTTCCCGCCAGTGAATGTGCTAATCAATGTTAAGAGTTGTTGTTTGATTTTCCTGCAGTGTGTGATGATTTGCTAAGAGATGCTATGATGTATGTGAAGATATGATGTCCCTGCCTTCCCCCAAAGAGTGTATAAAACTGCTGCAAACCCTGGGCTCGGGGCCTCTCAGCGTCACCAGTTGCTGTATGAGTGTGGAGGACCGAGGTAGCTTGCAATAAACACCTCTTTGCTGCTTACATCGATATTGGTCTCTAGTGGTCTTTTGGGGGTCCTGAATTCGAGCATAACAATCTTGAGCTATTTTCCTCCACCACACTTCTGCCATGAGGTTCTGCCTCACCTCAAGCCCCAATAAGTAGAGCCAGCTGTCTTGGACTGAGACCTCTGAAACTGTGAGACCCTAAATAAACTTTTCCTCTTCTAAAATTGTTTCAGTCAGTCTTTTAGTCAACAGCAGTGAAAAAGCTGACTAAAACAATAAGTGACTTTACAAATGCTTTGTTTCAACTTCAATGTGGAAATTGATTAAAATAATACTTAATGTCAGGTCGGTGGCAGTGACTTAGGAACAAAGCACCAAGCAGCCTGAGTGCGGTAAAGAAACATCAATCAGGTGCTGATGGAAATGCCTGTCAATCAGCGGGATCTCCTGGCTAACACCTGTCAATCAGCAGGACCTCTTGACCAATCCTGGATCTCAACTCCAACTCCAGTGGGACAAGGGACTCTAAAAACACCTTTTTCTGCCCCAAGCCCTTCCCTTCCTGCTGTAAGCTCTATAAAAATTCCAGTCCTGTCAAGCTCCCACGTGGTTTCTCCTCAGACCCTTCTCCTGTCCACTCTGTTGGACTGATAGAGTTCCGTCCCTGAGTTATGTCTCAATAAAGCCTCGTTCAGCGGCCTTTTAAAATCTGCCTCCTTTGGTCACTACCCGTTGCCTGATCTCACACTTAATATACCACATGTCAATTAATATTGTTAGTTTCAATTAACATCCTTAATGCTTTTCTTTGAAAAGTAGAATTTTCAGTTTTGATGAATTTGTGTATATCAGTTTTTTTATGATTAGTGTATATTAAATTTTCTCATTTAATAAATCCGTACCTACCCTAAGATCACATAGATTTTGTCCTATGTTCTCTTCTAGAAGAAATAAAAGTTTTCTTTTTTCTTCTTCAACATTTAGTTCCAAAGGGCATTTCAATTCACTTTTTATGTATGGTTAAAGCCCTTTTATAAAAATATATGTATATCCAGTTTTTCCTATAGTATTTGTTAAAAGGATTATTTTTATTTGAATTAAACTCATACACCTGAAAAAAAATCAGCTGAGCATAAGTGCCACTCAGAATTCTCCAGAGAAACAGAATAAAAAGGGGATTTATTTTAAGGAACTTGCTTAAGACATTGTTAAGACTGTCTAAAATCTATTAGGCATAACTATACACTGAGAGCTCACACTGGATTTCTATATTACAATCTTGGCACAAAATTCCTTCTTATAATAAAGTTAATTTTTTTAACCATATTGCACTGTGTAGTGCCACTAGCAAAATTTCCTGTTCTCAGTGAAACCTGTTTTTCTCTGAAAGGTTTCAGTAATTGTCATCCACCTTATTGAGAATAATCTTCTTTAGTGAAGGTAAACTAACTTTAAATCTTAACTGTATTCACAAAATCTTGTGACAGCAATGCCTAGACTAATTTATGTAGTATACCCATCCATATCAGCATAATCTTTCCATGAAAAAAATTCCACTAAATTTAAAAGAATTGAAATCATAAAATTATATTCTCTTGTAATGAAATCTAATCAGAAAGCAACAATAATGTAAATATACACGGAAACCGTTCACAAATTTGGAAACTAATGAACACATGTCTAAATACTCCCCAGGTGAAAGAAAAAATGCAAAGAAATAATTTATATGTTGGTATGGACTGAATTTTATTCCAATGAATTCTTACATTTAAGCATAAAATCTCACTTTCAGAGACTTTGGAGGTCTGTTGCGATGGGCAAAAATTCAACATCTGCAGTTGCAGGGAGAGATAAAGAATGTCCACGCACTTCTGCCCTTTTTAATGTTTTATTTACTCAAATCACTTAATACAATTTTACTAAAACCTATTGATTTACCAAAATCATAAGTACAATGAAAGTTTATTAACTTCATTCCTTTTGTTGTATATTAGATCTATTAGCTTGTTCATCTTGCATATTTGCTACTGTGTGTCCTTTGACCAATTATCTCCCTATTTCCTCACCTTCTCCCAAACCTTGGGTTACTATCTCTTTTATTCTTTATCTATTGTACTTGAGCCCTCCTTATTTTATTCCAGATATGTGAGCTTATATCTGGCTTATTTCACTCAGCATAATGTCCTTCTTGCTCATGCACATTGTGGCAAATTATAGAATCTCCTTTTTTAGGCTAAATAATACTTTGTATATATTTCACCTTTTCTTTCCCCATTTGTCGATTGATAGACATTTGGGATGTTTCCATATCTTTGCTACTGTGTTTAATGCTGAAATGAATCTTGGAATGCAGATATTTTAGCAAGGCAGTGATTCCCTCTCTTTGGGCTATATACCCAGAAGTTCCATACTATTTCCAAGGGCTGTAAATAACTTTCAGCAGCCAACAAACCATAGCCACAAGGATCAGAAAAGTGTAGGAACTCAATGACTACATCTGTGATGATAATGATTACTTGACCCTCCATCCCACCAATGATGTCAGTAGTGACTACAGAGACAATGGTATCTTAAGTAACACTACCCTGTTTTGATCACACCAAAAGGGAAGAGTTATTAAAATAAAATAAAATGGGAAAAGGTCTATGAATTCCCCAAGAAGACAAAGCCAGTTAAATGAGGAAAGTGGAACTTACTCTAGTTTTATATTTGAATACTAATAAAACATATGATTTCTTTTAATAGCCTCTCATAATCATAAACAGAGTATATACACACTATCTTTTAGAAATGGCATAGGATAATCAGTTTAAACCAATCTCTTGCCATTAGGAAATCCTTCTTATATTAAGAAATCACTGTAAAACATTACCATATCATTTTTTGCTGTAAAAGCCATCCTGTCATGATCTGCCTTTGAGCTTCTAATCAATTTCAGTTTGCATCTCCTGCATCATGGTCTGTTTTTGTTGATTGTGCCAGGAATACTCAGTTTTTTCTATATGTATTTGATTTTTCTTTTTATGGAGTTTTCAACACAGAACAAATTCTGCTTCTTTATTTAGAAAACCCATGCCTATGTCCTACTTATCAGAGGGAGTCTTTACAACACAAAAGAGCTGTTGAAGTCTAGTGTCACAAATCACAAACAATTTTAGAGACTCAAATACCACATGTTGTTGATTCCCATAATACCATATTTACTTTTTCATCCTAATCTCTACAAAACTTATTTATGCAATGGCTGTTAAAGGTAGATGGCCACACACCAGTATTACAGTGACAATTGATGTTGTTCTACTAGATGTACTACTAGTTACTAGAGAACTTCAATTAAATATCGGTATGAGATATGTAGTCACTGGTGCAGGAAATGGATTAGTTGCAGTATCAATCATGAGTGAGAATCAGAAGCTTTTCGCATTCACCTGGGATAGGCAACAATATACACTGATGTCTTGTCCCAAGATTACGGTAACATAAGAAAATGTTATTTTCTGGATATTTTGTAAAATAGTAAGATGATCCATTACCACTGGGGGTTGAACTCAGGGACATTCAATCACTGAGCCACATCCTCAAGCCTATTTTGTATTTTATTTAGGGACAGGTTCTCACCGAGTTGCTTAGGACCTTGCTTTTGCTGAGGCTGGCTTTGAACTTGCGATCCTCCTGCCTCAGCCTCCCGAACTGCTGGGATTACAGGTGTGTGCCACGTCACCCAGTTTCCACTGATGTTTTTTGACCTGGTAAATACTTTGCAAACCTTTGTTAAAATTTATGTCCTCCATAAGAAGACAGATAAACCCTACAGTAATTGCATGTAAGAGTAATTGCATGTAAGATTGTGTAATTATAAGAAGAGGCAAAAAACCCAATAAACTTTTGGTATATAGACAAGAAACCATCACAGAATTATTGGAGATAAAAGAATTTCGCCTGGAGATTTTAGGTAAATGTTAGGGACTAGATGGACATTAAATTTGATTCCTTTAAGGACACATTGAGATGTCTTAAGTGTAAGAGGAGAACAAAACAAGTAGTTACAATCAGAGGAAATACAGTAGAAAACACTGTGAGTGGATCACCAACTTTATTTTTATTTCTTCCTAGACATAACTTCCCTTTGTGGTTAACTGTGGTGATATTTAATTTTGGAACAGGTCCATTAATTTTGGAATATGTCTGGAGACATGTAGTCTAGTTGCATAGCCTAGCACCTAGTGATTGAAATGAAAATGTAAAAGCTTAATCATGATTGGCTAAGGTTATAGGAAAATATTAAAAACAATGTACTCAATATCTTAGGTAATCAATATATGTCAGAAAAGATTGTCAGAAAAGATTGTAACTCTTGAAAATCATGTCAATCAAAGAAGTTTTGTATGGCATAATATATGGTCTATCTTTGAGTAGGATCCACGTGCTGCTGAGAAGAACATGTATCCACTTGATGATGGTTGATATATTCTATATATGTCGGTTAAGTCTAGGTTATTGATTGTGCTGTTGAGTTCTATAGTTTCTTTATTCAGTTTTTGTATACAGGATCTGTCTAATGGCGAGAGCGGTGTGTTGAAGTCACCCATAATTATTGTGTTGTGGTCTATTTGACTCTTGAACTTGAGGAGAGTTTGTTTTATGAACATTGCAGCTCCATTGTTTGGTGCATACAAATTGATAATTGTTATGTCTTCTTGGTGGATGGTTCCTTTTAACAGTATATAGTGTCCTTCTTTATCCTTCTTGATTAACTTAGGTTTGAAGTTGATTTTATTCGATATGACTATGGCCACTCCTGCTTGCTTCCGAGGGCCATGTGAGTGGTATGATTTTTCCCAACCTTTTACCTTCAGCCTGTGTATGTCTTTTCCTATCATATGAGTCTCCTGAAGGCAGCATATTGTTGGATTTGTTTTTTTGATCCAGGTTACTAGCCTATGTCTCTTGATTGGTGAGTTTAGGCCATTAACATTTAAGGTTACAATTGAGATATGATTTGTACTTCCAGTCATGCTTCTTTATTTATTTATTTTAGTTTGGCTAGTTTTACTTTTTGGTTATTTTCCTCCCCATTTACTGAGATACCTCCTGCTGTTAGTTTTGGACACTATTTTTCAATTCCTCTTCTTGTAGTATTTTGCTCAAAATGCTTTGCAGTGTTGGTTTTCTTGCTGCGAATTCTTTTAGCTTTTGTCTATCGTGAAAGATTTTAATTTCATTGTCAAATCTGAAGCTTAATTTTGCTGGACACAGTATTCTTGGGGGATCCTACTCAAAGATAGACCATATATTATGCCATAAGGCAACTCTTAGTAAATATAAAGGCGTGGAGATAATACCATGCACCATATCTGATCATAATGGAATGAAATTGGAAATCAATGATAAAAGAAGGAAGGAAAAATCCTACATCACATGGAAAATGAACAATATGTTACTGAATGCTCAATGGGTTACAGAAGACATAAAGGAGGAGATGAAAAATTCCTAGAGACAAATGATAATACAGACACAACATACCGGAATCTATGGGACACAATGAAAGCAGTTTTAAGAGGGAAATTCATTTCTTGGAGTTCTTTCCTCAAAAAAAGAAAAAAAAACAACAAATAAATGAACTCACACTACACCTCAAAAACCTAGAAAAGGAAGAGCAAAACAACAGCAAATGTAGTAGAAGACAAGAAATAATTAAAATGAGAGCAGAAATCAATGAAATTGAAACAAAAAAAAACATTGAAAAAATTGATAAAACTAAAAGTTGGTTCTTTGAAAAAATAAATAAGATAGACAGGCCCTTAGCCATGCTAACGAAGAGAAGAAGAGAGAGAACTCAAATTACTAACATACGGGATGAAAAAGGCAATATCACAACAGACACTACAGAAATACAGAAGATAATTAGAAAGTATTTTGAAACCCTATATTCCAATAAAATAGAAGATAGTGAAGATATCGATAAATTTCTTAAGGTATATGATCTGCCCAGATTGAGACAGGAAGACACACACAATTTAAACAGACCAATAACAAAGGAAGAAGCCATCAAAAGACTACCAACCAAGAAAAGCCCTGGACCGGATGGGTATACAGCGGAGTTTTACAAAACCTTCAAAGAAGAATTAATACCAATACTTTTCAAGCTATTTCAAGAAATAGAAAAAGAAGGAGCTCTTCCAAATTCATTCTATGAGGCCAACATCACTCTGATCCCAAAACCAGACAAAGACACTTCAAAGAAAGAAAACTACAGACCAATATCTCTAATGAACTTGGATGCAAAAATTCTTAATAAAATTCTGGCGAATTGAATACAAAAACATATCAAAAAACTTGTGCACCATGATCAAGTAGGATTCAAACCTGGGATGCAAGGCTGGTTCAATATACAGAAATCAATAAATGCTATTCACCACATCAATAGACTTAAAGACAAGAACCATATGATCATCTCGATAGATGCAGAAAAAGCATTTGACAAAGTACAGCATCCCTTTATGTTCAAAACACTAGAAAAACTAGGGATAGCAAGAACTTACCTCAACATTGTAAAAGCAATATATGCTAATCCTCAGGCTAGCATCATCCTAAATGGAGAAAAACTGAAGGCATTCCCTCTAAAATCTGGAACAAGACAGGGATGCCCTCTATCACCACTTCTATTCAATTTAGTTCTTGAAGTACTAGCCAGAGCAATTAGACAGACAAAAGAAATTAAAGGCATAAAAATAGGAAAAGAAGAAATCAAATTATTGCTATTTGCGGATGACATGATAATATACTTAACAGACCCAAAAGGATCTACAAAGAAGCTGCTAGAGTTAATAAATGATATCAGCAAAGTGACAGGTTATAAAATCAACATGCATAAATCAAAGGCATTCCTGTATATCAGCAACAAAACCTCTGAAATGGAAATAAGGAAAACCACTCCATTCACAATATCTTCAAAGAAAATAAGATACTTGGGAATCAACCTAACAAAAGAGGTGAAAGATTTATACAGTGAAAACTACAGAACCCTAAAGAGAGAGATAGAAGAAGATCTCAGAAGATGGAAAAATGTACCCTGTTCATGGATAGGCAGAACTAACATCATCAAAGTGGCGATATTACCCAAAGTTCTCTACAGGTTTAATGCAATGCCAATCAAAATGCCAACGGCATTTCTTGTAGAAATAGAGAAAGCAATCATGAAATTCATATGGAAAAACAAAAGACCCAGAATAGCAAAAGCAATTCTAAACAGGAAATGTGAATCTGGAGGTATAGCGATACCAGAGTCCAAACTGTACTACAAAGCAATACTAACAAAAACAGCATGGTACTGGTACCAAAACAGGCAGGTGGACCAATGGTACAGAATAGAGGACACAGAGACTAACCCACAAAGTTACAACTATCTTATATTTGATAAAGGGGCTAAAAACATGCAATGGAGGAAGGATAGCATCTTCAACAAATGGTGCTGGGAAAATTGGAAATCTATATGCAACAAAATGAAACTGAATCCCTTTCTCTCGCCATGCACAAAAGTTAACTCAAAATGGATCAAGGAGCTAGATATCAAATCAGAGACACTGCGTCTGATAGAAGAAAAAGTTGGCTACGATCTACATATTGTGGGGTCGGGCACCAAATTCCTTAATAGGACGCCCATAGCCCAAGAGTTAATAACAAGAATCAACAAATGGGACTTACTTAAACTAAAAAGTTTTTTCTCAGCAAGAGAAACAATAAAAGAGGTAAATAGAGAGCCTACATCATGGGAACAAATTTTTACCCCTCACACCTCAGATAGAGCCCTAATATCCAGAATATACAAAGAACTCAAAAAATTAAACAATAAGATAACAAATAACCCAATCAACAAATGGGCCAAGGACCTGAACAGACACTTCTCAGAGGAGGACATACAATCAATCAACAAGTACATGAAAAAATGCTCACCATCTCTAGCAATCAGAGAAATGCAAATCAAAACCACCCTAAGATACTATCTCACTCCAGTAAGATTGGCAGCCATTATGAAGTCAAACAACAATAAGTGTTGGCGAGGATGTGGGGAAAGGGTACACTTGTACACTACTGGTGGGACTGCAAAGTGGTGAGGCCAATTTGGAAAGCAGTATGGAGATTCCTGGGAAAGCTGGGAATGGATCCACCATTTGACCCAGCTATCGCCCTTCTTGGACTATTCCCTAAGGATCTTAAAAGAGTGCACTATAGGGATACGGCCACATCAATGATTATAGCGGCACAATTCACAATAGCTAGACTGTGGAACCAACCTAGATGCCCTTCAATAGATGAATGGATAAAAAAATGTGGCATATATACACAATGGAGTATTATGCAGCACTAAGAAATGACAAAATCATAGAATTTGCAGGGAAATGGATGGCATTAGAGCAGATTATGCTAAGTGAAGCTAGCCAAGCCCTAAAAAACAAATGCCAAATGTCTTCTTTGATATAAAGAGAGCAACTAAGAACAGAACAGGAAGGAAGAGCTTGAGGAAAAGACTAACAGTAAACAAAGACGAATGGGGGGAGAGAAAGGGAGAGAGAAGGGAAAGCATATGGAAATGGTAGGAGACCTTCAATGATACACAAAATTATAAGAGATTGTGAGGGGCAACGGGGAGGGAAAAAAAAGGGGAGAGAATTGAACAACAGCAGAGGAGGTAGAGAGGGAAGATGGGAGGGGAGGGGAGGGGAGGGGGGATAGTAGGGGATAGGAATAGTAGCAGAATACAACAGTCACTAATATGACATTATGTAAAAATGTGAGTGTGTAACAGATGTGATTCTGCAATCTGTATTTGGGGTAAAAATGGGAGTTCAAAACCCAATTGAGTCAAATGTATAAAAGATGATATATCATGAGCTCTGTAATGTTTTGAACAATCAATAAAAAAAATAAGAAATAAAGATATTGAAAGATTAAAAAAAAAGTTTTGTATTTTGAGGCTATCCATTAACTACCTGGAAAAACATCTATTAAAAAAAGGTATAAAAATAAAGGCCCCTGTAAGGGAAGCAGATTTTTCTGGAGGCTGCACATAACTTGCAACCTGTCGCCCCATCTCTTCTTTTGCCTATACCACTCCTCCTTCAGGACCCATGGTCCCCACGGGGGATGGACCCCTGGCATCCATTAAGAAAAATTAAAGGAATGACAACAAGTTTATTCTCAGCTCCGCCTAGTAATGTTTTATAAACAAGCCCCTATAGGGAACCCTTAGGACACAATATGCACTTTGAATGGTTATTACTTATTCTGTGAATGATCTGATCGTTATCTCACAATGCCCAGTAGAACAAGTTTTACTTTATCCTCCTGGGAATCTCTTAGAAACATTAGGGGATTTCAAAACATTTTGAATATGAGTTTGAAATATAAGAAAAAAAAATACTTTCCTCCAGTTTGTAGTTTCTGGAGGAAAATCGGTACAGAAATGATACTGCTTCTTTCTACACCTTTCATGTTACTTCCAGAAAATGAGCATTTTTCCTGTTTTCCAGTGGTTTATACAAGTTGGGTGAGAGTACAGAGATGCTTCTAGTTTTCATAATGATAGATTTGTGATCTGTTTATAAGAAAACTAATTATCTATGTAAAAAATTAAAATTCTAGACAAAATGTTTTAAAACCCAGGGACCCAAATCTTGGCAGACAAAAGTAAGGCTCATGTGAATATGTATATTTTAATTAGTATTTTACTGTGGCAGTAATATAATTTTAGGGAAGTTTCTACTGATTAGCATAGGAATTAAAAATTTAAATAACAATGATAAAATAAATTCAACATATTCAGAATTTATAATATGAAAAGTTTTCTTAATTGAGTATAAGTTATGCTGTTCCAATTTCACTTGTAGTTTTCAGAATGATAAATTCTGGCTGAGGTGTGTGTGATAGAGAAGAATAAAAATGTTTTAATTTTGGGCTGGGCTTGTGGCTCAGTGATAGAGTGTTCGCCTAGCATATGCGAGGCCCTGGGTTCAATCCTCAGCACCACACAAAAATAAATAAAATAAATGTATTGTGTACAACCACAACGAAGAAATAAATGTTTTAAAAAGTTTTAGTGTCATAGAATCATGAGAATATGAGCTAGTCATGGAAAATAACTTCAATAATGTCCTTTTGTCTCCCTGGATTTTATATATGAACATCTGAAATAAAAGAAAATTACAAAAGTTATTAAATCTTGGCTAAATTACAT
This sequence comes from Spermophilus citellus, assembly GCF_964194105.1. Lineage (NCBI taxonomy): Eukaryota > Metazoa > Chordata > Mammalia > Rodentia > Sciuridae > Spermophilus > Spermophilus citellus. Next base: position 82,977,501 of record NC_138188.1, read on the forward strand.
ATTGCATAATCTGAAATTAGAAATATAAAAATATTTGGTACTTGAGATTACTAAAAAACCTTGGCAAGTTAACAGGTCAAATATATTATGGGTTTTAATTTTTCTTTAATATTTTGACCTTGTGCATGCCAGGGTTCATCATGAATATATACTTAAAAGCAAAGATTCTAAAACCCATTCATTTTTGTTTCAGTGAAGATGGAATAAGAACTCCTAATGGTTCCTTTATGGTTCTTTCATTCTTAGAAAAATAAAATTTCATTCATATATTAATATTAGATGAAACCCAATTTTCTGATAAATAAATATTTAATGTGTGGAAATATGATAACAATTTTACAACTTTGTTTTAAAGTTTTTTTTTCAGAGATTATTCAAAAATAATCAAAGAAATTGCCATACTTCATGTAAGCATTAGCTAAATATTTGGAGCAGTGACAACAAATAAAGTTCACTGGAATAAATTTAATAAGAATATTACTGAAACAAACAGAAAAGAAACCAACTCTGAAAAACATTTTACTGTGTTTGAATTCTTGATTTATATAGTTATGGATAACATTAGAGTAGTAAATCCTGTCTACTATTAATGCTCAAAAGCATTTACTGATTTATCATATCCAAAGAAATATGCTCATTTCCCTGAAGATTATTTCCAAATTTAACTGCTTTTTAGGTACAGAAAATTAAACATGATTACTTACTAATTATACACTAAAATTTTCAGTGTCAAAACATCTCCTTTACTGTTAATGTGTTAGGGACTATACTGTCACAAACTCTTTATGTATGTTCATAATATATATGACATATATAAGCATATTATATAATTTCATGTACAAGAATCATATTATATGATCTTTTCTTATGGAACTCTTATCTTGATATCTTCCTCCTACCCTTTCCTCTACTTCCATATCAGAAAAGTCAGTTTTGAACTTTTGTGCATTTCTTATATTTTTCATCATATAAAAGATAACAGGACCCTATAAAGTTGCTTTAAAAAGGCCATGGCTATTACTATTTCCACAGTGATATACTAGGGTATCATTTTCTCATATCAGTCAGCAGTGGAAATTTTTATACATTTTAATTTATGTTAAAATAAAAAGAGGTGTGTGTGTCTGTGTATTTATGTGTATGTGTGTTTATTCCTATGACACATAGAGTTGAGCATCTTTAATTTAATTTTTTAATTTGTTCACTTGTAAATATGTGTTTTCATTGTTTTTTACTTATTCTACTTTTGTATTGTTTTCCTTTTTTTTCTATTTGTGACAATAATTTTTATAATATAGACACAAATCTCTAGATGTAATATTTATAGTAAAATAAATTTCCTAATTTGTTATATGCCTTTTGTCTCTATGAGATAATTTTTTCTTATACCTTATAATTAGGTAATGATAGTTTTTTACTGACTTTCTTAATTGTGGAAGAAATTTCTATAATTCATATGTTACATTATCATACTGTAAATTTTATTAGAAAAGATCTATGTTGTGAGATAAGAGTCTAACTTTATTTCTAGAGACAGAGCCAACAATCCTAGAACTTTCTATCAAACAAATCAGTCTATCCTTGAAATATTATTGCTTATATTAATTTCTATACATATTGAATCTATACTTTTTTGTCTATTCTATGTAGTTTCTTAATGTTTTGACTATTAAAACTTTAAATTACAGTTCTATATTAATTAATCTTGGCAATTAATACTATTTATATTCCTGGAAAAAATAATGTTTTTTGCATGAATTTTTTTAAGAATTTATTTTCACAATACTTTTATTCTTTTATTTTTATACAGTGCTGAGGATTGAATCCAGGACCTCACACAAGCTAGGCAGGTGCTCTACCATTGAGCTACAGCCCCAGCCCTTCACATGAATTTCAAGATAAGCATACACAGTTCTAAAACTTTGTTAGACTGAAAAGATTTGCATTAAATTTATATGTCACTTTAGGTGAATGTTAATATATATTATTATGAAGAATTTTGAGTTTGTTAAGTAGACAAAGATAAAAATTTTAAACTATAAAGATTAGAAACACCTCTCATAAATACATTAGTCACACAAGAATGTTACCAATTTTATATTTCTCATTGAGCATTTTCTCACTAGTTCTTTCATTTAGTGATTATCCTGGTCAAATATGGCAGAAGAAAATATGACTCTGGTGACTGAGTTTGTTCTCACAGGACTTACACATCGTCCAGAGCTGAAGATGCCCCTGTTCCTGGTGTTCCTTGTGATCTACCTCATCACCTTGCTGGGCAACCTTGGCTTGATTGCTCTCATCTGGAAGGACCCCCACCTTCACACCCCCATGTACTTATTCCTCAGTGGTTTAGCCATGGCTGATGCAAGCACTTCATCCTCTGTGACCCCCAAGATGCTTATCAATTTTTTATCTAAGAATCATAAGATATCCCTAGCTGAGTGCTTTACTCAATTTTATTTTTTAGGTTCCAGTGCTACCACAGAATGTTTCCTCCTGTTAGTGATGGCCTATGACCGCTATGTAGCCATATGCAATCCCTTACTGTATCCAGTGGTGATGTCCAATAGCCTCTGTACTCAGTTTATAAGTGCATCATATTTGGTTGGTTTTCTGCATTTAGTAATTCATGTGGGTTTGTTAGTTAGATTAACTTTCTGCAGGTCCAATATCATACGTTATTACTATTGTGAAATTTTACAGCTGTTCAAACTTTCTTGCACGGATTCTACAGTTAACATGATCGTGCTTTTAAACTTTTCAGTCTTTATACAAGCCTTCACCTTTTTAAACATTATTGTGTCATATATCAAAGTCCTCTTTGCTATACTTAAAAAGAAGTCTGAGAAAGGCAGACGCAAAGCCTTCTCCACCTGCAGTGCCCATCTGCTCTCTGTCTCTTTGTTCTATGGCACTCTCTTCCTTATTTATGTTTGTCCTGGGTCTGGTCCAGTTGAGGATAAGGAAAACATGTTTTCTTTACTTTACACAATAATAATTCCCCTGTTAAATCCTTTTATTTATAGCCTGAGGAATAAAGAAGTTATAGGTGCCTTGAGAAGACTAATGAAGAAATAAATATTTGCCAGACAAGTTTCATGCTATTTCTTCTTTAGGAGAAAAAAGAAAAAAATAATAAAAATAAAATCATGAATATTAGCCACTACAGGGCTAATATTCTGTGAGATTGGTGAGATATGGGTGAATGAATCCAGCTCCATATTTGGGGTCCAGTGCCATATTTAAATTACTTTTCTTATGGATTCAGTGAACACTTGGTAACGTTACCCATCATTACCTTATTTAGAATTACTGTGCTACACTTTAGCTAAGCATTTAACTTTTACAAATTACCTATTTGCTAGGGACTTCCAAGATAATAGGTAGTAATTGACAATCTTACTGAGAAATGGTGAAAAATACATATAGAGAAAATCTCTAATTGACATTCCCATGTATAGTTACTTGAATGAGTCTAGTTTACCCTTATGAACCTATGAGTTAATAAGGCTTTCTGATTCTTTGGCATACTAAACAACTCCCCTAGACCACGAAAAGTAAAATTCTTTCTCCTTGGTAGAATACATTCCTGATAAGAAATGTACTATTTAGTGATCCAAAGCAGCAAAACGTAAAATTTTAAAAATAATCGAGCTTGGTGGTACATGCCTGTGATCCCAGTGTCTTAGGAGGTTGAGGTAGGAGAAATTCATGTTCAATGCCAGCCTTAGCAATTTAGTGAGACCCTAAGCAAGTTAGCAAGACCTGTCTGAACATAAAAAAAATTAAGAGCTGGGGATATGACTCAGTTGGTACAGTGCCTTCCTTGCATGCACAAGGCCCTGGGTTCAATCCCCAACACTAAAAAAAAAAAATGTTTTGGTCAAAATAAAATGCCCTGGGGTATGGCTCATTGTTAATTGCCCATGGGTATAATCCTGAGTATTCCCCCCAAAAAATAAAAAAAATATATTCATCTATATATTCCTAGATCCATCTGTATAAATATAGATCTAGATTTATCTAGGAAAAAAAATGGGAGCATAAATTAAAATGTGTAGCTAAAAAATTATTACAATTTATATTTATAATTCCACATGCTATTTTTATCAAGAATATTGCTATAAGCATTATACTTAATAATTCAGAAATTTAGGAATATTTTAGTGCAATCAAAAGAAATTTCCCATAACAGTCTTACAAAGAAAATACTGTTCCTATTAGTTTTAATAGGAGCTGCTGAGCAGAATGAAAGGAAACAAGATCAGGGAAAAGAAACTGGATTAGTATTTAAAGATAGGAGCAATAAATTGTGGCAGTGAATCACCTCCCTCTATATATACACACACACTCTCTCTCTGTCTCATATATATATATATATATATATATATATATAATTTTACATATATACATATGTATAATTTTTAAGTTATCATGCCTCTGTGAGGTAAATTAATGGTTGAGAATTTTACATTTTACATTTTTTAATACCTTTATTTTATTTTTATGTGGTGCTAAGGATTTAAGGTGCTAAGGATTGAACCCAGTGCCTCATGCATGCTAGGCAAGTGATCTTCCTCTGAGCCACAATCCCAACCCCAACATTTTTCATTTTTACATAGACATAGATGATACAACTCGTAAACAATTATATTTCTTTAGCAATCTCTTTTCCCTAGCATATTTTCTTAGAAAATATAATCATATTGAAAAATAATTAAGTTTAAATTGCTGAAAAATAAAAATATGATTTTTGTTCTACTATTTGTAAAACCTCTTTTGCATTTGTCAAGTGAATAGCTCCAACAATTACACTAAATGTGTTCTGCAAAGGTTTAGCTGTGTGATATCTTTTATTACTGAAATCTGTTTGTCATATATACATTATTAGAAAAACAACTTATTTGTATGGTCATAAATTAATCTTATGACCATACAAAAAAGTTTATGATTAATTTATATTAATTTGTTAATTTATCAGGGACATTATGTGATTGTATGATCATAAGATTAACTTATGACCATACAAATAAGTTCATGATTAATTTATATTAATTTGTTAATTAATCAGGGACATTCAAAGATGTATGCTTTCTCAATAACAGAATTTCTTGTAAAATGCCTCACATGATTAAATTTATTGTGTTTTAAAAACTATCAGTATTTGCAGGTAATTTCTCACAATATCATGCAGTCTCTTAAAATCGCTTTTTTTATTTAAAAATTAAATTTCTAAAATTTACTGCATATCTTCTTAAAGCAATTTCCTAAATACTTTTTAGATTATATAAGTTTATATAAATTTATTTTTTCATGTACCCAGTATGTCATACTTTATTTGGAGTGCTGGTTAGAAAAAATGTTACTATTTTTATTATTCCTAAAATTATACCAGGTAACATGGAGTCATATCAAGATTATTTTAAACAAAATTTCACCTATTATATTACTTTAGAAAGAAAGGCTTAACAGTTTTAACTAGTAGTTTTTCTTCCTGTTTAAGAGTCTCCTGAGTAACTGGCATTTAGATAATCTTGCAATGTCAACTCAAGATATGTATCAATTCAGAATAAGTTTCTGGAATTGGTCCTGAATTGATTGCTAATTTGAAATGTTCCTGAGTATACTATATCATTGGTCAAGATTCTTTATATATTATCTGTATTTTATATGCTGCAGCTGTACTGAAAATAGAATTGAGGAAGACATTCCTCAAAGTGCTAGGTGACAAGCAAATTACTTGAACTGAGAGACCATTAACCTTGCAACTTCCCTGTGTTGATTTGATTTGTACCTATCAGTTTGCATTCGTGATTGGGACTTGGGAATATGCATGTGGTATTCTTGCTTAAAGGTAAAAACTTAGATAATGCATTTGGCTAAATAAATATGGGAGAGTCTATAGCACCTTGTGAGTTTGATTATCATGATATGCGTGAAGTGAATAGTCATCATCTTATGATGAAATAAACAATATGAAATAGGATGAGAAAGGAAGATCTTTTGAGACCGGTCCAGGGATAATTGCTGTTAGGTTGAGGCTTTTTTTTGAGGCAAATTATGACAAAAACATTATAAATGGGATTTAGATGATACAGTGTCAACCCTGTAGGATTAAACAGAATGAGATAATAAACAAAGGCAAATAGGAAAAATGACTAGAAACATTGTATGATTCTTATGTAGCACTAGTGAATGGAAATTTTATCAGAAGACATCAAGAAATAGACCTATGATTTAGCAAAGGTGAGGCAAATATGTATAACAGATCAGTCATAAAATGTTTCCTGGGAATCTGATATAAATCTCCCATGAAACCAGAAATCACTACACTCACTGTCCAAGGGTAGGAGGACAAGTCCAGATGACCGTAGAAACTAGAGAGTCTTGTTAAAGTAGTGATATCTTGCAACAGATAAATACTAGAAACTTGCAACAGATAAATACTAGAAACTTGCAACAGATAAATACTAGATTTTTTTTTTGTTCACCTGGATACTGAGATTGATGAACAATGGATATGTATTTTAATGGAAGGGAACACATTCAGTCTGAATGGAGGGACTTATATAGCCTGGTTACTCTGAACTTTAGTATAGTTTACTCAGTCCAGATAATAAAAGTGCTGGTTAGATTGTCTTTATGCTGAAAAGGATACCTGCCCAAATTTTTCGTCTAATGGTAAATGAGAGATACCTGCAGAGATCATATAAATGTTCCAAATGAACCCATCTTAGACTGAATATAAACAAACAATAGAATTAATCTAAATAGAAAACATTTCCAACTCTTTTTTAAATTTTTTATTTTTATTGTTGGTTGTTCAATTTCACACTTTGATTCAAGTGGGTTATGAACTCCCATTTTTACCCCATATACAGATTGCAGAATCACATCAGTTACACTTCCATTGATTTACATATTGCCATACTAGTGTCTGTTGTATTCTGCTGCCTTTCCTATCCTCTACTATCCCCCCTCCCCTCCCCTCCCCTCCCCTCTTCTCTCTCTACCCCCTCTACTGTAATTCATTTCTCCCCCTTGAGGAAAATTTGATGCTTTGGTGGTAGACACCAGTTACATGAAATTGTCTATGGCACAATGAAAAGTATAAAAATAACCTCTAGAAATATCACCTCTTTCTGGATGTCTTATTAAATTTGATACTTTTGATAATGAAGGAATTAAATATTGCCTGCTGATTTCTTATTGCACACTAGCTGTGTATACCTCTACCAATTCTGATTTGACATATATATGAGACCTTTTAAAATTGTGCAGTTTTCTTTGTGATGATGATTTGATTTTGAACTAATCAAAAACCACATATCTGGACGATACCACTAAATTTGTGCCTTAATGAAAGTGATTGTAGAAGCAGGATATAAATTCATATTGACTAATTATAGAGCAGTTCTGATAGCCTGAAGACAAAAAGACAGTTTATGATAGCTAATAAGAATCTACTGAGGACTTAAATGAAGTGCTTCTACTGGAAGTCTTCTCTGTGACTTAAAACAGGTGTCTTAAGAAGTATGGCAAAATAATAGTGTCTGAATGATATAATAGAGTTGCCTAAGGATCTATAATTTTATTAAAATATCATGATAAAGTCAACCATTTTTTTCATTTTATAAAAGCATCCAATACATATCAGAGATAATTAATTCCTCTAGTGTAAACATATAACTTGGTTCAATATCTAGAATTGATCCCTCTGTAAAAATATTAGTTTTCATTGATATTATGAGAATTTATATCTCAGAGGACAAAGACACCTAGTAATTTAGAACTGCAGTGACATATGTGACTAAACCAACATGCCCAATAAATTCAGCTAAAACATAGAGCCTTGTGCAAAACATAAGATTTGGGGAAATTAATTAAAATTGAGACCACACTAGACATTTTACCAATAATATATAATAAATTACTGTTTTTGCAGACTTCACGGATCAGAAGACAGCTATCTGAATGTTGCTCAGTGTATTGACTGAACTTAGATAGATTTAGTCATTTACTGAGATATTAAATAGAAATATAAGTTTTAGTGGAATCAGGATAAAGCCTAAATTTTAATAAAATTATAAGTGATAGTCTGAGCAGTCTCCTTGGAACCATATTATCTTAAAGCATACATCATTGATTGCAGAGTTGTCTCCTCTTTCATTGCATGAAGATTGAAGCTTATGAAAAATATCAATTCTGCCACACAATGATATCCATCAGAATTTTGAAATTTAAAATTTCTTGATATGTGGCTAGGAAAATTTGAAAGACAAATGCAATATTGTTTTTAAGACTTGATGGAACTAGATCCCTCCATGGTAAGGGGACAAATAATTTTAAAATTTGAGATAGTTATTGTGTTACATGCAATGCCAAGAAATGTGTTTAAAATATGATGATTCAACAAAACTCATTGATTAAGTGAAAAGATCATATATAGGGGTATTCACTAATGGTGGTTCTAGGAAAACTCCTTGTTTTCATGATCAAATAACACCCCTGCCACTGCCACTGAATATAAAACACTCCAAGGAAATATCAACTTCTATTGATGTATAATCTAAACCTTAAGATTCTTCCTCTGCTAAAGCAAAACAGGCTGCATAGTTCATCAATAGAAGATCCATATAATCCAACTTTAGAAGTCTGAAGCCACTTACATTACAAATAAAATACAACATATTAGTTTAAAAAGGCAGAAGTAAATAGGTACAATAAGGGTAGTCTATAGGACCTTTGTGAGTCTTGTATGGTGGCTCAAAATGTGTCTTAACTATAATGGTTATGTGTTGAATTTTCAGCTTCACTGATGCTGAGACTAAAACCTTGGGGACTGGATCAATGGATGTATATTAACATGGTTAACAAAATTCCATTGCAATAAGGTGTGCACTTTACTGTAGCTAATGCAATATCATGCAAAGATGTTTAATATATGGACTTACCATATCCCTCCTACTCAGAAATTAATTATTTGAATAAGAGCTATAAAAGACAATTTAAATGACTGGTTATAAAGCCAGGTTTGGCTGGGTTGACTGTGAACATCTGCATCTGAATATGAAACTTAGGAAAGTATAAGCATGTTTGTAAAACTTGTAAGATACTGATAAAAGTAGTGAAGCATTGAGATATTTATTATCATTTTAATACAGCATTTTCTACAAAGCTTAATGACTAAGATGTAACAAACCTGTAATAAACACCAGTATGTGTGCTATCCCTTATCACCTTATTTACTGTGGATTGAAATTTTTGTTTATGTTGACTAGAAGCACTGAAGTGTGTTTATGTAAATTTTCCCCCTCATTGATTCTTTTCCACAGTCGTTACACAAACTGGAAAGTTTATGGAAAATTTAAGAAAGTATCTTTTCATCCTAAGGATTAAAGTCTAGAAAGTGTTCTTTTAATTTATCCTATAAGTGAGCCAACAAACCTTTTATTTTAGTATCAATGTTATATGAGGAAAATATATACTTACTAAAGAAAAATAATATATTTTTGACAACAGAGTACAAAAAATACATGTAGGTTAAAAACTTCATGGGTAAGGAAATCACACTATATGGTAAATTGAAGATTTAAAGATAAAAGTCTATATTAAAGATAAAAGTCTATATTAAGAATATTCATAGAACACAACCTCTAAGTACACATTTTCCTCCCCTTTATTGTCACTAGATTTAAACGTGATAGGTTACAAAGGACTTAAAAACAACATACTACAGGGACACAGCCACATAAATGTTTATAGCAGCACAATTCACAATAGCTAAACTGTGGAGCCAACCTAGATGCCTTTCAGTAGATGAATGGATTAAAAAATGTGGCATATATATACAATGGGATTTTACTCAGCAATAAAAGAGAATAATATCATGGCATTAGCAGGTAAATGGATGGTGCTGGAGAAGATAATGCTAAGTGAAGTTAGCCAAGCCCCAAAAAACAAATGCGGAAGGTTTTCTCTGATATAAGGAGAATGACTCATAGTGGGGTAGGGAGGCGGAGCATGGGAGGAATAGATGGATTCTAGATAGGGAAGAGGGGTGGGAGGGAAAGGGAGGAAGCAGGGGGTTAGCAAGGATGGTGGAATGTGATAGACATCATTATCCAAAGTACATGTATGAAGACACGAACTGGGTATCAACAGACTTTATATACAAACAGAGATATGAAAAATTGTGGTATATATATGTAATAAGAATTGTAATGCAGATAAATAAGTACAAAAAAGCAAAAAAAGTGATAGGGTTATATAACATTATATTGTAGTATAAGTCTTAATTTATTGGACTTAAATTAATACAAGTCTGAGGAGATTATAATGTAGTACATATTATAAACCTTAGAACACCAACTAGGAACATAACTGAAAAATACTTTTAAATCATGATTAATATGAAAATGGTTGAGTAGAAAATATCCACTTAATGTCAAAAAGGCAATAAAGGAGAAACAAAGTAACAAAACAAAAACAATGTGATAGATATATCAGAACCATTCTCCTGAAGACCTGTTAACCACATTAGGAAAAAATGTAGACTATTAAGTATTTTTTAGATATAATAAATAATATAGGAAGTAATAGGTGGGCTAAGGATATTGATCTCTCTTAAAAGAGCCATTGGAAGCTCTTTAAAGGGCTTAAGTGAAGGTATAGCAGCAGGTGTGAGAACACCAGGGACCTCAGCAGTATGACATTTTATCAAGATGACATTGGCCCAAATTTGAGGAGGGTAGGAGGAAAAGCTAGAAAAACACACACTGATTATCTAAAGCTTATTTTAATACTTTAGCAGGAGATAGAGCCTTCTCAAATTTGAAGAGTAGTAGTTGGCTCAATAGACATCAGAAAATGAAACAATGGTTTGAATAATGTTTAGACATGGGTTTGAGGGAGAGATCAGTGTCAAAATAATCCTTAGTGTTGTTTCTTTAATTAGCTTGATTGTGCCATTTCACATTGTGCATATGTTTCTAAGCATTAAGCTGTACATGATAGTTATATGTAACTTTGATCAATTAAAATAAAATGATAAAAATGGGATAGATAAAATGCCATTAATTAAGAATTGGAAGACAGGGTTAGGATTATATTTGGTGATGTCTTGAAAAGACTCTCAATTTAGCTTTGGGCATATTGGGTTTGATATCATTGAAACTTCATGAGGGACTTTCATGTGGTTAGAAATTGGCAGCATCAGGAACAACAAGGAAAAGGGAATTAACATGTCCTAAAAATTGCTCCAGGGCAGTATGTCAAGTTTCCTTCAGAGTGAACCCTCAGGACACAAAGTAGGACTCTAATTGATACACTTGGGGTATGTGGAGTGCTTCACTGATAAACCCCCAATGCCTAGTTGAACAAATTTGCAATTATGCTTCAGGGAATCTGTTGGTAACTTTCACCGAGGGAATTCCTGGTTCTGTGTTGTTGGCAGGTGGAGATCTATAAAAAAAAAAAATAGTACAGTAACTATTATCTCCAAGGAAAATCTTTGCACAAATTACACTGTCTCCTTCCACTAGTCTTCATTTAAGTGAGAATGCAGTGGTGGATGTCAGAACAGTGATGACCTCGTCAGTTTGGCTTTTGATGCAGATGAGTCTGCCATTAGTGAAGAATACGGCAGAAGGAAATATACATTTCTTTTCCAATTTTATACTCAGAAAACAACCAGCTTTCCTTTAGGAAAACTACCACCTCCTCAATATCCCAAAGATATACAGAAACTGTGTGAGAATATGGGGAGCATGTCTAATTTTCATGGCTATAGTTTTGCCTACTTGAGATTGAAATATCCAGGTAAGCATAATTCTGATATCTGAGATTTCAGGACAGACAGTTGTAGATGGTCATTACGGATACTAGATGATTTACTGTTAAGGGGACATGAATATTAAGAATTCTTACTCATATTAAACTCAAACTAATAGAACAATGAAACAAATGGACAAAAAATAATTAAAATGACTTAAAAGTTTCAGAGGTTTTTTTCATACTATAGAAAAATTTCTTTGTTAAAGCATGGACAACCAAGGAATGCTGTTCAAACTTCCTTTATTTTTTCATGGAATCATAAGAAGTTTGGATAAAATTATAAATGATAACTTTCCAAATTAAGGGGGAGATAGAAATGGAGATTTATCTATGTATCTATGTATGTATCTATCTAGAAAAAATAAAAAATGCTAAAATAGTCTTCACCTAATTACACAAATTGAAATACCAATAGGGCATTTATAGTTGGAACCAAACTAGTCTGGATCACTAAGTACAACTCCCACTTTGTGAAACTTGAAAGGATATTACGGTGTCTAAAATTAAAGTTTTATTCTAGAATTTATGAAATGTGTTTGTAGGTTATCTAGTTTAAAATGTTATTAGAGTATTGGTTTAAAAATAATATTTTAAAGTATATATCTTCAAGTGTCTTGGAAACACAACAAAAAGTAAAAAGACTGGCTGATAGGTCTCTGATGAAAACTGAACTTATGGACCCAGGCTATTGAGTTTCTAATCTGAGGCTTCAAGCATTACTTCAGAGTAGGTATACAAAACAGACAATTTTAGATATCCTAACCTCCCAACAAAAGGCAATATTTACTGTCATTGATGAAAAATGTTTCATGTTACTAAATTAGAAATTGTTTCCCTCAAATTTAGAGATCTTAAATATATATATAAGATTTCATTAGAGACAAGCTACTTCTTTCATTGATTAATGTTGTTGGTTGAATCTTGGATTCTGGAAATCTGATTTTTTTCAACACTCTCCTCATTCTCATCATATTAAATTCCCTAGTGCCTGTATCCTCTCAAGGGTTGTATTTTATTCCTTTATTCTTTAAATAACTTTAATATTTTTTAAGTGGTGCTGAAGTTGGAACTTAATGCCTCACACATGCTAGGCCAGCACTCTACCATTGAGGCACAACTACAATTCTATTTATTTATTTTTTAAAAATAAACTTTATTATGTATATATGAAGTTTACAACATCATGTTTTGGGGTACATATAAATAATAAAATGGTAAGTAGAGTGAAGCAGATTAACGTGTAGCTTCTTACTATTTTTTTTCTGTGTGTATATAAAAAGAGCAGGTAAAACCTACATACTCAGAGATTGCTAATACAACACAATTTTATTAACTTTAGTTCTTATATGTTATGTTGGATCTTCTCCTTGCTCACCCAGCATATCTACTATTCTCTGTCCTTTGAACTACATCTCCTCATTTCCTCCCCACCCCTGATGCATGCCCCCAAGGTAATTAATGTAGTCTACTTTATGTATGTGTATTTGAGATTTTTCTTATTTTTAAGTTCTACATTTAGGTAAGGTAACACACTATTTTTTTTAGTGTTTGAATTAATTATTTCACTTAGCACAATTAATGTCCTCTAGTTTCATCCATGTTGTGGCAAATAGCAGGGTGTGTTAGTCAGCTTTCCATTGTTGTGACCAAAATACCTGACTAGAACAACTTGAAGGAAGAAAGGTTGATTTTGGCTCATAGTTTCAGAAGTTCAGTTCATGGTGGGCTTCTGCATCATTCTGGCCCAACGTGAGACAGACAGAATATTAAAACAGAAGAGTGTGGTAGAGGAAACTGCTCAGTTCCTGACAGTCAGAAAGCAGAGAGCTTGAGTTCAAGTAGCCAAGGGTAATGTAATACCCAAGGGCATGTCCCCTGTGACCTACTCCTTCCAGCCATTCCTTGCCTATCTCCATTAGACCACTGACTAGATTACCATTCTCATAATCTAATCATTTCACTTCTGAATATTCCCTCATTTTCTTAAAAATGAGATTTTGGGGGACACTTCATAGTCAAACCATAACCCAAGGTCTCTCTTCTTGTTCTTTTTTAAAGCTAAATCACATTCTGGTCTCTCTCTCTCTCTCTCTCTCTCTCTCTCTCTCTCTCTCTCTCTCTCTCTCACACACACACACACACACACACATTTTCTTTATTCATAATCCATTGATGGACATTTAGTTTATTTCCCTCTCTTGTATACTGTGAATAATTCTGCAATTAACTTGAGAATGGAGATATATTTGCCTGATGGTGATTTATTCTCCTTTGGGTATTTGCCATTGGGTATAATGGTAGTTCTATTTTTAATTTTTTTTAGGAAACTTCATACTGTTTCCTAAGGTCACAAATGCCTTCCAGCAGCTGCTCATTCATCAAATGAAAGCCACCAATAGTCATTCACACATCAAATGAGAGCCATCAGGAAAAATTCAAAGTCCTCATGTATGATAACTATGCTAACATCAGTAACAATGACTAATGACCTCCCATTCTAAAACTAGACTAATCATGACCACAGAGGTGGTAATAAATGAGAGTAATGCTGTACTATTTGGTCACATCCTTGGTTTGATTAGAAATAACCAAAAAAGAGAAATTACTAAAATAAAATAAATAAAATAACATGGAAACCAGGTCTGTGAATTCTTCCAGCAAACAAAACAAATGAGAGCACATGACTGAAGTTTGATCCAGTTTGACTTTTTAATATAAACGAAATGCAGAGGATTTCCTAGAAATACCTCTAAATAATCATAAACAAAATTTAAGATTCCTTCCAATAATGGTACAAGATAATCAATTTTAACCAACCCACTACCATCAGCATCCTTAATGCAATAACATATCGTTGTAAAGGTTAAATAACTTCCTCATTATCAGTTTAAAAGATATCCTGTAATGACATCTTTGAGATTGTTGCCTTTTTTGGTTTGTTTTATAGATCAGGAATTGTATTTGTCTTTTGTATAAAAATAAACTTAAATTTTTATACTTAATTTGACATTACATTTGACAAAAAGCATGAGCAATATATGAACATGTCCACAGAGAAAAAATATGCCCATTTACTAAGGGAAACTGATGCAAGATTTCCACATCCTAATTTTTTTTTATAGAGGTAGTGTTTACAACTCAAAAACAATGTGTAAATTCATACATTTTTTTCAGAAGCAGTTTATTCAATATTTTTTAAAAATAGTCTACTCTTACAGATTTGGCAAGTAAAAATACCACAGATAAAGCCAGAGCTGGATCATATTTTCCTCTGTTGTTCAAAGGACTTGCAAATTCCTGTGTCCTTCAGCATAGACTTTTTCAGAATGAGTAGTTCTGTTCAGTCCTATAGGGACTTTACCACAAGAACTGTGGGGTCTCCAGCTTCTGTCACTGATGTGGTTTATATCTCAATTTTTTATGCAATGCCAGGAATTAGTGACACCCAGAATGGAATGATGGTGATTTCTATTATGTCTCTATTTATTTTACAACTCTGGTATCTGCAAAAACTATTTCATTCCTAAAAGTTCATGGTAGACAACCACAAACCTAGCACATTGTAGTGCCTATTTTTGTATTTTTCTAACTCTCCCAGCCTTAGTAGAACAATTGAATTAATACAATATCTAATATGGGATATATAGCTACTGATTTGGAAAATTTATTGTTTTCGATTCTGATTATGAAAACGATTCAGAAGCATTTTACATTCATCTGGGATGGACAACAGAAAACACTGATGATCTTGGCAGAGGGCTTTGCAAACTCTTCCGCTATGTCTTCAGAAAAATTTTAGTCCCTGGATATTTTGCATAGCCTCACCCTTGTCAATTATATTTGTCAGGTTATTTGGACCTGAAAAGTACTCTGGAATCCTTTGTAAAGGTTCTGAGATTCATAGGATGATAGATAAATTTTACAAAATTATACATTGGGAATATTTATTTATAACATGAGCAAAATTAGAAGCTTTTAAAAACTCTATTTTAAAAAAAATTCTGGGTACCTATACAAAAACCCACCATGGCTAGATTTATTGTAGGAAAATCTGGAGATCAGTTTTTGTTCAGATAATGACTAGATAAGATTTGCCTCCCTTGCAGAGAGGCTGAGAGTTACTTATTTGTGGGAAGGAGGACAGAATAGGTAAAGGATAAACAGCAAGTAATGTAGTTATCACTAAATAAAATTTCTTTTCTTCCTAGACACACAAACTCTTGTTGTTTCTAACTGTGGTCCTACGATTGAATTTAGGATTGAAAATTAATGCATTTCATCTGCATTTCTGACTCATTAGCGTGTCATAGTCAGAATCCCTTGTGGACTTTCTCCTTCTGACACTAAATAGGATCTGAGGAGGTCTCCCATAAGTGAGAAGGGAACTTCAATATGGACCTTGCAAACCCTTCATGGGCTTCTAAGAAAATTTTAGGACGTGTCAGAAAGAGGCAAAAGCAGAGATTTATTTAGGAAGGCAAGGGATACACACCTGAAGGGAAATAGAGAGAGAGAGAGAGAGAGAGAGAGAGAGAGAGTGTGTGTGTGTGTGTTGGGTGGGGGGGCTATCTTGAGAGTGATACATGCTTTGGGGATTTCAGGCTCTTCTTTTAAAGGAAACTTTGTAAACTGTGAGCATGAGGGCTATGTGGTGGAGGTATTGTGGCATTGTGGTGAACTCAATTCTTTTGATCACACAGCACAGGATGAGTCACAATGGTCTCCTTGTTCTCAGGATATTTAAGATAACGTTATGTAGTCAGTAGAACAATGTTTGGAATATACCCATATCATAGGTTGCCGCAGTCTGGCTGGGCACAAAATCACGAGCCACTTAAGCAGGAACAAACTTTATTTTTGAAACTGCCGCCAATGCCCCATAAGCTCCCGGGAAGATTTCCAACCGACTCAGGTGGCGGCGTCCCCCCCCCAACCCCCAGAGGAAGTTCCTCCTCCGGAATTCCCTCCTATCGCACTTCCCCAACCAATGGGAACTCTCCAGGAGTCCCGTAGCAGGCCGAGGTGGACAGCAGGAGTCCAATATCCATATGAATGCAAATCTTAACATAATCATATCATATCAATGGCTAGCTGGCATCACCTTTCAACCAAAAATGCCATGCATCATTATTATTTGGCTGTGGCTCTTAGCAATAGGTCACTAACAACACATTTCCCTGGCTTTAATTGTCCTAAAGATACATTGTACAAGTTAGCAATGCATATAGGCATTAATTAATTGAATTCATGTTCCCTTTTTACTTCTTGTTTATCTCTTTTCTATCAATCACTGCTTTTTCTTTCTTTCTTTCTGTCCTATCTCATTTCTAGCTTGATTCAAATGAGAACAGAAATATTGAAGAAAGTCACGTGTGGAGGATGAGAAGATGGAAGGCATCTAGTACTCTGAAGCTCTGAGTGGAGGATTGTCTTACCTTTAGGAACACATGATTTAGCTGTGCATGAAGGAGAATTAACCTTGTACTGTGTCAATCCACTAATATATGGGTGATTTTAGGGACAAGTGCATGGAGTACTGCAGACGTGGCACATGTTAAGGGCGCCTGAGTGGCAGACTACTCCTCTGGAGCTAGGCACTTGAGTGGCAGATCACTTACCCATAGGCACAGCCCTGGGTGTAAGGCCATGTGTTGCAGTCCCTGTGCTTGCTCCATTGGCCCACTCCTCGATTGGTTGCTGCAAGGACAGTTAGCAAGAAATTGTATTGGTGGCTGTCTGTAATCTGCTTAGCTACTGCCTGAGTATACATACATGGTAACTACACAGTAAAATCAGACCTGCTTTCTGCTTGGTCTCCGGAGGTCTTGAATAGTGACAGGTGCAGGAGGAAGAGAGGCAGGAAACCGAACCGCTAGCCTTCATGGTGCAGGAAGAGGTGACCGCAAATGGTGCAAGTGTGCCTTCTACTGATAGGCAAAGGCTATATCCTTCCCTAAATCAATGGCAACTGCCTCCGTAGGAGGGAATGCCAAAGCCAGCAAGGGACTATGACAGCTTAGAAATGATCAGGCCACTGGACAGGCCCAAGCCATGGTCCCCCAAAAACCCATCCCAAGAGGCCAGAGATCCTTTTGAAGATCTGTGTAAGATAAAAGATGAGAAGAAGGGTAAGGGAATATAAGCCTTCCCAGTTAACACAGTCCCCATACCACAGTGCCCTGCCATTTGGTATCCACACACTTTGGGTACCCTGAAAGAGTTGAAAAAGGCAGTAAAAGAGGATAGGCCCCAAGGGGTCGTTCACAGAACAAATGCTCAAATCACTCAGTCTTGAATTTAATTTCCCTCAAGACTGGAAGGACCTGGCCAGAATGGCTCTTGAGCCCACAAAATTTTTGAAGTGGAAGGCATTCTTCTATGATGAATGTGAACAGCAGTGGTATCGTAACCACACCACAAATGTTAACCGCCCAGCTGAATGCTTGCAGGGAGAGGGAATCTACAGTTCACCTGCAGAACAAGCCACAGGGCTGCCAAATTATTTTGATCAGGTACAGCTCTATGCTCTCAGAGCCTGGAGGAAGTTATTAGCTGGGGGAGGTACAGTTTCTATACAGGACCTAAGGCAGACAGCCACTGAGGTCTTGCTGCAGTTTATTGACAGAGTAAAAAAGGAAGTAGAAGGAAAGGTCTGTCATGAAGAAGCCAGGGTGGCCTTAGCCAAGGAGTTGATCTGGGACGGTCTATATAAGGAGCATAGAGCAGCAGTGACACCAGTACAAAATGGCACATTGGATGACTGGATTTTGGCCACCCAGGATATAGAGACACAAGCCGCTCAAACATCTCTGCTGGTTTCAGCCATGGCAGTTGCATAAAATCAGGACTAAGGAGGCTTGCAAACAGCTAGTCAGAGACTGCAAAAATGTGCACTCTTTCTCCCCAATGACCCTTTACCACCTACTGGAGTGAATCCCAGAGAGTTAAAATCTAATGCTTTACAGAAAATGGATGTCACTCATTATGTATCTTTTCAAAATTTAAAATATGTTCATGTAATCATTGATATCTATTCAGGCTATATAATGGCCACAGTCTCCACAGGAGAAACCACAAAAAAGGTCATCTCCCATCTACATAATGTTTTGAAATTATAGATATTCCCATGTCTATTAAAACTGACATACCTACTTTGCCCATTAGTTTCTCTGTAGTAGATAACAAAACTAGAGAATCCCCACTGTTTTGCTCTTGCCAATGAAACTATCGTCAATAAATATAATAATTCATATCTTGGGCTGTCTCTTACTGACCTTAGAGTTATAGTTAATGGCACCTATAATCATAGACTCCCCCACAGCAAATGTGAGAAACACTTGTTGCCAACATGCCCAAGAAATTTCAAGTGGATTGCAATGATTGGCTTATACAGCATTTAATTAGAATGCCCTATAGCCCTCAGACTCAAGGCATCATAGAAAGAACACACAAGGAATTAAAGACCATGTGACAAAACAGAGAGAGGAAAATATACCAAGTCCCCTCATGATGCCTTGAACAAAATCTTATTTACTTTAAATTTTCTTTCAATTTTAAAATTTTCTATGGAAACAACAGCCCATAAACACCGAGCCCCCCTCTCGGGGCCCTCCCATCTACCTATGGTCTCATGGAATGATCCCATAACATGCATGGAATGGTCCAGGGCCCCTCCTAAACATGGGTTGAGAGTTTGCATATGTTAACAGGAGCCTCACCCCACTTGGGTGTCTGCCAGAAATGTCAAGCCCTGGACCCCCAGAACCACCAACCAAGAAGATGAAGGAACTAACTCTGGAGGAGAAACTTCACAAAGGACTCAACAATACAAATGGACCTCATGTAAAATAACCTGGGGTGATATTAAAGGTCTTGTTGACCAAGCCACCAGAATGACTCCTTTGCCTAGTGGCAACCTCATTCCTGGGTCTATTGTGTGTAGCACTCACTGCTAACAGTGAAGCCTCCCATCAGGTAAGTTGGACCCTTGTCACTAGATCACCCCTTTTGGCCATAGCTAATTGGGAAGGGGCTTTACCTAAGCTCTTCTCTAATAACTCCAACCTATTTATCCTGAGTTATACATCCAGGAGGTGACAGTACCCTGGAATACTGACATCCCCATACCTACTCTGCTCATTAGTTTCTCTGTTGTAGATAAAGAAACCTAGTATACAGACAGTCCCCTCTATTTTGCTCCTGATAATGAAAATATTGTCAATAAATATAAAATTCATATCTTGGGCTATCCCTCACTGACCTTAGAGTTATAGTTAATGGCACCTATAGACATAGACTCCCCAATGGCAAATGCAAGAAACACTTGTTGCCAACATGCCCAACATCACTTTTTGGAAAGCCCCCTTCAGATAATGATAGCATCCTGTGGAATCAGTGTGTCACAGCTGTACCTTATCTCCTTGATAAGAGGAATTTCTCTGAGGGAGAACAACATCTATGCACCTGGGTGGGTGCAGCCCCCTGGAAAGTAAGGAATGTGCCCCCAAACCACATGGGCTACTTCACTACCTGCTACATGGCACAAGCCATTCCCAACTGTTATGTAGGAAATCAGTAATGGCATGATGAATATCACAACAATATTGCTGGCTACTAAACCCATCAAATGGGCAACAGCCAGCTAGATGAATGGATTGAAACTGATTCCAGATGCTGACAATGGATTTGTCTTTATCCAGAATTATACCCATACCCACTATACCCAAGCTTGTGTTACACCACTCTTTGCTATGCTAATAATCAACAATACTGATGGCATAAATATCACTCAGACAGAGATCCGTTGTGCAGTCAATACATACTGCTGGCTCATAAATTATCTAACCCCTGCTATAAAAGCTAAACATATATTTATCCTCAGAGTGCCCCCAGCAATCTGGTTTCCAGAGAACCTGTCCAAAGAGTAGAGAAGTCCATGGGACATGGAGATGAAGAATCTTTTGAATGAGATCCTGCACCAAACCAGGTGTGCACTTAGCCTCATCATCACTGGGATTATTGCCCTGGTAGCTGGCATTGCTGCCACAGTCATTGCTGCTGCTTCGCTCAGAGTATCCAGACTGCTCAGACTGTAAACAACTTGTCTACTGCCATGGCAGAAGACTTTGCCATTCAAAATGACTTAAATAAAATGTCCTGAACCACTATTTTAGTCATTCAGCAAGAACTAGACCTCTACCAGGAACAATTAGATATTCTGTTTATGTTGCAAAGGCTCACTTGTGACCCTGAATTTTGTAGTATTTGAGTAACCCAATATGCTATATCTGAAAATGTAATCTTACACTTCTCCAATTTTTCTCAGATTATTAAGGGTGCTTGGGATGCAAACTATGTTATGACTATGCATAACCTTACTAAGGCAATTGTCAAGATCAATGAGACTAAGGTATCTATCTTGACAACCTCTTCCTTCTTCCAGAGACTAACTAACATTGGAAAAACCTGATATCCAAATTAACATCCTTATAAGGCTATTACCTTGGTCCTACTATTTATAATAGTGAGAATTTTTTCTTGTGTTGTGAGATGCTTATGTAATCATGTGAAGACCACCAAACAAAAAAACATCAATGCTGGCTGAAGTCCTTGCAGCACAATTATAGCAGGGAGATGTGGGGACAAGTGCATGGAGTACTGCATACATGGCATACATTAAGGGTGTCTGAGTGGCAGGCCACTCCCCTCATGCTAGGTGCATGATCGGCAGATCACTTACCCCATAGGCAAAGCCCAGGGCATGAGGCATGTGTTGCAGTTCCTGTGCTTGCTTCATGGCCCACTCCTCAATTTGTTGCTCTACGGATAGTTGGCAAGAAATTGTATTAGTGGATGCCTGTAATCTGCTCAGCTACCCGAGTATATATACATAGTAATTGTGCAATAAAATGAGACCTGCTTCCAGATTGGGCTCCCAAGGTCTTGAATAGCGACTTAGGAGCCACCCTGTCCTCTAGTCTGTTCTGTGGACCTTCTTATTGGACAAGAGAGAGTCCACTCAGGGCAGGTGATGATCTCTCTAATTAGTTAGCATTAGAGTAAATAGTCTACATATACAATACCCCAAACCCTCTAACTATGAATGGGAAATTATTGGTTATATTTTTAAGAATAGGGACAAAGATATTAAGGCTTAAGAATTTTAACCATTATCCCATGTGGAATGAGAAATTATTCGTACATTTTAAGTGAAAAGAGCATGCTTATAAATTGTTCGTAAAACAATGCAGTCTGTTTTCAGTGTGGAAAACAGAATTGGACAGTTCTCTCATCACATGTAGATAGTGTTGTTGAAAACATATTTAATAAGTCCAGGCAAGAGATGAACAACTATTGGATTGGTAGGTTAGTTTTAGAGACATAAAAATGGCTGGATTTGGGCTGGGGATGTGGCTCAAGCGGTAGCGTGCTCGCCTGGCATGCGTGCGGCCCAGGTTCGATCCTCAGCACGACATACAAAAAAACAAAGATGTTATGTCTGCCGATAACTAAAAAATAAATATTAAAATTCTCTCTCTCTCTTTAAAAAAAAATGGCTGGATTTAAGACATCTTTAGCAGATAGAACTTACAGGACTTGGTTGAAACAATGAAGTGGAGGTGAAGTTAATATTAGGAAGTTTCCATAGTTTATTGCTTCCATAAAGAATTGATAGGTTTCCTATTCCCTGAGATAGGAAATGCTGAAAGAATATCAGGTAAAAAAAGGTCCTAATCTCAGATTTAAAAATGTTAATTCTAAGGAACATTTGTGATTTCTAAATGGAAATTGGTTTATCAGGCACTTTAGTTTGTGATAACTTTAAGAGAAATAATAGAAGTGAAAAAAGCTTATAATAAACTATGTTGAGTGATTATAAGAAAGCCCTTACAGGGCTGGGGATGTGGCTCAAGTGGTAGCGCGCTGGCCTGGCATGCGTGTGGCCCGGGTTCGATCCTCAGCACCACATACAAACAAAGATGTTGTGTCTGCCAAGAACTAAAAAATAAATATTAAAAATTCTCTCTCTCTCTCTCACTCTCTCTCCTCTCTCACTCTCTCTTAAAAAGAAAGAAATAAAGAAAGAAAGCCCTTACAGTTATCCCTCAGGACATAATTTGTAATTTTAATTGTTATAGCTAGCTGTGTGGATGATCTGCTGATTAGCTCACAATGCCCAGTAGAACAACTTTAACTTCATCCTACTGGGAATCTCTTATAAACATTCAGGGAATTTCAAAAATTTTTAAAGAATGAGTTTAAAATAGAAGAAAGAAATGCTATGTCCCTTCAGTTTGGAGTTTTTGCTGAATATTGTTGAACAAATAATACTGCTTCTGTGTATACCTTTGTTACTTTCAGAAAATGAGCACATTTCTAGTTTTCCAGTGTTTTACAGGAATTGGGTGAGAATGTAGATTTTCACAATTTTCTTCATTATCATTTTGCAATGTGTCTGTCAGAACACAAAATATCTAAGTAAAAAATTAAAATCGTGAGCAAGATTTTTTTTTCAAAATCAGCAATCCAAATCAGAATAGATTAAAGAAAGTAAATACCATTTGAACATTTATGATGCAGTTAAATTTTTTACTGTGTGTAGTTTGCAAAATTGTTTAGGAGTTTTGAAATAAACTGATAGAAAAATGAAAAATGGGAAATTAATTAATAGTAATCAGAAAAATCCAAGATATTCAGAGTTTATTTTATAATGTGAAAAGTTTCTTAATGATATATAGGTTGTGTTGATTGAATCTCACTTATTTGTAACCTTGTAGAATGAAAATTCTGGCTTAAGGTTTGTACAGCTGAGTTCAATAAAAATGCCATAATTTCATGGAATCATAAGAATATTGACTAAAGTCATTCCTTGTGTCTCCTTGTATATAACATGACTCTTGAGAAAAAAATCTATAAAGCTTACTGGTTCTTGGTTGAATGATATATTGTAGGAACTAAAAGCAGGAATATTAATAATTTGGTAATTGGACTTTATGAAGAAAATTGGAGCAGTATATTCAGGGCAAAATCTTTTATGCTTCTTAATTTTTCAACAATTTATTTTGATTTGTTGTGTATATTAGGATTCTCTGTGAGTATTTAATGTTAGAATTCTAAAAAATTAGTTCCTCATTTATTTTCAGTGAAATAAAATAGCGTGTCACAATTGTTTCTTATGCTCATCTTTAATTTTTTAGAGAAACAGCCTAAATTTTTATTTTACATTTAGATAAATAATATTTTTAATGTTTTCACACATTAAAATATCTCTTGTTCCCTAAGTATTAAATTATCAGTTTGATAATTCATTGTGGAGAATTGAAAATAGATATAAAATAGACAAAAGTAAAATTTTAAAACTACTAATCAGATGAGAAATATCTCTTAGGAACATATAATCACAAAAACAATCACTGTTGTTATGATTCATTTTTGACTGTTCTGTTACTTGATCTTACATTTTAGTGATTGTCCAGATCAAATATGGCAGAAGAAAATATGACTCTGGCGACTGAGTTTGTTCTCATGGGACTTACAGACCATCCAGGGCTGCAGGTGCCCCTGTTCCTGGTGTTCCTTGTGATCTACCTCATCACCATGGTGGGCAACCTTGGCCTGATTGCTCTCATCTGGAAGGACCCCCACCTTCACACCCCCATGTACTTATTCCTCAGTGGTTTAGCCATGGCTGATGCAAGCACTTCATCCTCTGTGACCCCCAAGATGCTTATCAACTTTTTATCTAAGAATCATAAGATATCCCTAGCTGAGTGCTTAACACAGTTTTATTGTTTTGGCTCCAGTGCTACCACAGAATGTTTCCTTCTGTCAGTGATGGCCTATGACCGCTACGTGGCTATTTGCAATCCCTTGCTGTATCCAGTGATGATGTCCAATAGCCTCTGTAGTCAGCTTATAGGTGCTTCATATTTAGTTGGTTTTCTGCATTCAGCAATTCATGTGGGTTTGTTAGTTAGATTAACTTTCTGCAAGTCCAATATCATACATTATTTCTATTGTGGAATTTTACAACTATTCAAAATTTCTTGTACTGATCCTACAGTTAATATACGTCTGGTTTTAATCTTTTCAGCCATTATACAAATCTTTACTTTTATGACTATTATCATTTCATATTGCTATGTCATCTTTGCTATCCTGAAAAAGAAGAATGAAAGGGGCAGAAGCAAAGCCTTCTCTACCTGTGGGGCCCATCTGCTCTCTGTCTCTTTGTTCTATGGCATGCTCTTCTTGATGTATGTGCACCATGGGTCTGGACCAACTGAGGACAAGGAAAAAATGTATTCTTTATTTTACACAGTAATAATTCCCCTGCTAAATCCTTTTATTTATAGCCTGAGGAACAAAGAGGTTATAGGTACCGTAAGAAAAATTATGAAGAAATAAATGTTTGTCACAGAGCTTTCAGACTATTTCTTTCCAGTCTTAAAGAAAAGCCCCAGTGCTATGAATTAGCCACTACTCTGCAATTTTAACACACAGTCCATAAACTCTGCATGAAGGAAACCAACTTTACATTATGTGTCCTTGGATATGGCCCCAGTGCAAGTTTGGTAATATTGCCCATAAGAAACTTATTTGAAAACATTGTGCTCAATTTTATCTAAGCTTTTAGCTTTGGCCAATTAGTTAGATTACCTAGGGACTTCCATATTTACAAGAAATAATTGGCAATTTTATAGTGAAACAGTGAAAAATGTTTATTGAGAAATAATTTTAACTGATGCTGGCATATATATTTACTTATATATTTAAATAAGCATAGCCCACTCTTCTGGATTTGCAAATTAATAAGTCTTTGTGTTTCTCTGCCATGCACAGAAATTCTAGCTGAGTTTTAAAAATGGAATTCTCTTTTTGTTAGCATACATTCTTATGGAAGAATTGTATTGCTTAGTTATAAAAATTAGGAAAAGTTGGATAATAAAAAAATATTGGTGGATCTTCAGAAGAAAATTGGAAGCTGGAATGAATCAAGTACGGAACATCAAAATGATTCATAGATCATCTATACAACTGAATGTATTTTATCAAGAATATCACATGTGACATTATATTTATTAATGTATAAATATTAAAATATTTTGTGTAATAAAGGTGATTTCAGAGATCAGCCTTATGATTGCATTGTTATTCCTATGATTTGAGGTAGGACTTGACTGGGCAGAAAGCAAGGAGACTAGCTAAGAAATAAGAAACAGATTTGCTATTAAAGATAGGAATAAAATATGTGACAATGATTTCTATGTGTGTGTGTAGAGAGAGAGAGAGAGAGAGAGAGAGAGAGAGAGAGAGAGTAAGAGAAAGGGGTGGGGAATTTTTTTCTTTATTAAAATGATCATTTTCCTGAATAGTAAGTAAATTAATGAGTGAGATTTCACTGGCACAATATTATATTTTACTATTATTATATAGAAATAGTTTTCTCAGCTTTTTAGTAAAACAGTCATATTTCTTGAGCAATGTGTTTTTTTCAGCATATTTACTTTGAAAAAATAATAATACCAAATGAAAATTTAGGTTATTTTTTTTGAGGAATGAATGTATGCTTTTGCTTGAGCATTTGTAAAACACTTTAGCTTTTAATAAGTCAACAGTTCCAAGAAAAATACCATGAGATTTATCTAAAGAATAGACATACAATAAATATTTTCTATCATACATCTATCAAAAATGTTTCTTGGAAAAACTCAAATTGTCTACATTGTCTTAAGATTGTTTCCAGTAGGTCTTCAATAACAAAACAAAATAAAAATGTCTTTAAAAATAATCCACATGATTTAATTTGTTGTCTTTTAAATTTGATCTGTATTTGCAGGAAAGTTTCAGCAATATCATATAGTATACATGAATCATTGTGCAAAAGGTAACTAAATCATAATTTTCTTAGCATATTCATTATTCTATTTAATATATTATTTTTATAATTTATTATTAGTATTTTAAAGGTAATTCTTAAATACTTCCAATGATTTATGTCAAAAGCTAAATTTTCTTCATTTACATGGTAGAAAATTTTTTAGTCAGAGTACATGAAACAAAAATATTTTTCACTTTTTCTTTAACTTTTAAATTACACATATAATATGTAATTTATCAGGATTATTTTAAACAAAATCTCAGCTATTATAAAATATTATCATGTATGGAAACTGTTATCAATTTAACTGTAATTTTTTCCTCTACATTGAAATTCTCCCTGAGGAACTGACATTTAGACAACCTTGAAATGGAATTCTCTTTTTGTTATCATACATCCTTAGGAAGAAATGTATTGCTTAGTTAGAATAATTAGGAAAAGTTGGATAATAAAAAATATTGGTGGATCTTCAGAAGAAAATTGGAAGCTGGAATGAATCAAGTATGGAACATCAAAATGATATATAACTAAATCTGACTTAGCTAAGATGAAGAAAATGCATACAGTAGGATATGACTCATGAGATATTTCCTGGGAACCTGGCAGGTATTATATTATCAATTAAGTGATTGATAACAATGCATAGTAGTCATTTAGTTTGCTGGAATTGGTCTGAACTGATTGCTGATCTGAAATCATCATAGGTATATTGTTACACTTATCAAGATTTTATATGGTATAATGTACTGAATATAGATGCACTGACAATGGAGGTAAGTCATATATCCCTCTAGATGCAAGATGATAAACAAATTACTTATGTTAACTCATACTGAGAGACCCTCGACCTTCATGTCTCTGTGCTAATTTGATCTGTACTGATATCAGATTGCATTTAGTGATGGGGCATAGGAAGGTATATTTGGGTATCCAAGCCTTACAGTGCTGCTACTTTCCTATGTGGTGTTCTTGCTCAAAGCTACATATACCTGGATAATATACTTGGCTAAATAGACATTGGGTGAGTCTATCACTTCTTGTGAGTTTGGTTGTCACAGAACACTTTAAATCTATGACTGTGGTCTTATGAAATAACCAATGTGCTAAAGGATAAGAAAAGAGAATCTCTAAGATTGATACTGGTTTGACTTTGTTTCAGTTGAGACTCTTTTTTAGGCAAATTATGGGGGGCAAATATTATGAATAAAATTTAGATAATATAGCTTCAAACCTGTAGGATTAAGCAAAGTAAATTAATAAAAGCAAACAGGAAAAATGGCTAAAAACACTGTTTAATTCTTATAATAGCATTATCAGAATAGGAACCCTATTAGGAAAATCCAAATAAATAAATCTGACTTAGCTAAGATGAAGAAAATGCATAAAGTAGGATATGACCCATGAGATATTTCCTGGGAAACTGACAGATATTATATTTATCAATTAAGTGAAATGCAACATATTTGCTGTCCAATGGTGGAAGAACAGGGCCCAATGACCTAGAAAGTAGATTTCAGATAAATAATTAGGGCATCTTGCCATCAGATGAACAGTGGAAACTTGATGAGTTTTTGCTAACCTAGATACTGTGACTGCATGATCAATGGAGTAACATTGTAATAGGGAGTCAATTAAGTCTAATGGAGGGAATTGTATGGCCTGAAAACTATGAACTTTAGTATGTATTCTCATTCTAAATAATGACACACAATGGTTAAAGTAAAAATTTAATAGGCTTACGCTAAAAAGAGTGCCTGCCTAATTGATTCATCTAAGGGTTGATGAATAATCCCTGCAGAGGTAGTAGAAATGTTCTAAATGAAGATACTTTAGATTTAATATATATAAAACATAGAATTATTCTTGATGGTAAATGACTAATATAAACTATAATGAATTTAATGGCAAGGTAAGCTCATCATGCTTGATGGCATTACATAGTCTTCCTTTTAGAAGAACAGAGCATTATATAGACAGCCATGACAAACTTGTTAATAATCTGATATTCCTGAGTCTCAATGATGGAATAAAATATCTGTGCTATTAAAAAAAAGAAAAAGTCTAGCTGTATAGTCTAGACATATGGAATTTCTTATGGGTAATAAAATTAGGAAGAAATAGAAATAAATTGGTGAAGTTATATATAAAATATGGTGGTGACTTATTATTTAGAAGGTGGAAAAGTCCTGGCAGTTCATTCAATTGTACTTGCCTCCTTGTAAAGACTCTATTTTGTTTATTTATTTCTGTTTAATATGTCCAAAGGTACTGGTAAAATAAAGCAGGTAAAAAAGGTATACAAGAGGCTTCTAGTTAAGGCAGCAGAGTGAACATTTCACAGTCTGCCTGCAGTACTTCAGCTGGGAAATTCAAAGTATGACTGATCAAACTTGAATTGCTTTGAGGTGATGAAAGTTTTCTGATGTTATAGAAACTGAAACACAATACATGTTACTATGGCTTGTATGTTGTTTGAGGATTCCCCAAGGGTCCACTGTGATTGGGAGGTTTGATAATCAGAGTTGTAGTACTGGGAAATGCTGTAATATATGTAATGCTGTAATGATGTTTAAAGTCGTAGATGATAATTTTAATGGTAGGATAATGGCAGTTAATTTAGTTTGTTGTGGAGAGATTTGAGGCAGTTGGTTTATCATTAATAAAAACAAGTATTTTTTTGCTTATCTTTATTTGTATATATTGTTAATTGATTTATAAGAGAAATGCTAGAAATCAAGGGAAAGGGAAAATGTGTAACATGACATAACAAAGAGAATTGTCCATCAAGAGCCATGTGAAAAGCAATTGGTGCTAAAAAAATTTGTTAATGTAGTTTGATAGTAGGAGAAAAACTGTAAGCATGGGAGAAGTAATATTGTTTTTTTTAAAATAAGTAAGGCATAAAACATGAATATTTGTGTCTGTTAAAGATAAAATTTTAGTATGACCATTAACAATTAATTGAGTATACATATCAGCAAAAGGCAAAATATTATGGACTGAAAGTGAGGAGAATATAAGTATTTTAATACATGCCGCAGTCTGGCTGGGCACAATTCAGGAGCCACTTGTCAAAGGAAACAAACTTTATTTTTAGAACTAAAAACACCAAACAAAACAGCTCCTCAGGAAAAACCCCTCAGAGCCCAACTGCCACCACCGGCCTCCCACAAGCCTCTCACCCCCACACAACCCTCACCACCTCCCACAATCCTCCTGTTCTTGAGGCCGATTGGCCGGGTCGTGTGGGCGGAGCCAAAGAAGTCCCCCAATGAGCAGCTCCGTGGAGGAGCCAATCAGCTAGATGTTGCTGGGGCCGCTGTGAGCCAATCATCAGCTGGCAGTCTGAAGGGCAGGGAAACAGCCCAATGAACATCACCGCAGAGGAGCCAATCAGCTAGATGTTGCTGGGGCCGCTGTGAGCCAATCATCAGCTGGCAGTCTGAAGGGCAGGGAAACAGCCCAATGAATATCACCGCAGAGGAGCCAATCAGCTAGATGTTGCTGGGGCTGCTGTGAGCCAATCATCAGCCGGCAGTTGGAAGTTTGCTGGCAGCTGGAAGTTTGCTGGGGCCCCTTTGGCTGTGGCTCTCAACATCTCCCCCTCTCTGTTTAAACAACAAGCATGTGGCTTGGGGACCGTGCCTGCCTTAGGTTGTCGAATACTACATATGGTCCTTACCCGTCTTCGGATGAGCTGACCTCAGGGCGTCAGCCTCCTGTCTTAGGTTGGTACCATTGTAATTGGATCTTACCCGTCATTGACTACCGGTCCAGTATTCAGCCACACCTGTGGAGAGGTCTTTGAAGCAGAAGGGAGGAAGATACACCAAGCCAATTGATGGCTCTTGTTGGAAAAATTGTACCACCAATGACATCATCAGCAAAAATACCCCAACACTACCACAAGTTGCTGCACCAACAGATAGTTCACAATGCATAGTCTAGGCAAGTCTAGGCAAGTTCTGCACATAGTCTAGGCAAGTTCTGCAAGCAGTTCAGTGATGGCTATTGCAGAAGCTGTAGATTAGTTTTATCTTTGTCTTCACCGGCACTGGGATGAAGATAGGAATTCTAGCAATAATGGCTAAAGAAAAAATTATGTAACATTCCATAAGGCACTAAAAGAAAACAATTTTCTTAACAATTTACATTGTCTTCACCGGCACTGGGATGATGATAGGAATTCTGGCAATAATGGCTAAAGAAAAAATTGTGTAACATTCCAGAAGACACTAAAAGAAAACAATTTTCTTAACAATTTACATTATCTTGAAGAGAATTATTAAATATAATGAAAAGGTAAGGTGAGAATTATTAAATATAATGAAAAGGAAAGGTGAAAGTAAACAAACAGATCTGTTAACCTCCTTTTTTGTTTACATATTAAAACAATTCTTAATAGTTATTTACCCAATTTAAATTAAACCATTTAAATCACGTGAATAAAAAAAAATATTTGGATCCATTTTTTCATGAGCGCTCATCATATATGATATATGGACATACGTACATTCAAACATATAACACAAAACACAAGTGTGCACACATAATATAATACATATAACACATAACATAATAGTAAAGGCCTTATAACTTTTTACAGGTGAAATCTCCATTGCAATGTTTAAAAACTCTATAGTCAAAAAAAAAAAAAAAATAGAACTGATCAGCAAAACATTAACCTAGGTCTGTATGAGCTCAAAAAACAAAATAGAACTTCATGATATGGGAAAGGGCAATAATAAAATAGATATTGAAAAAAGCATCCTGGTTCTGTCGCAGATGTAAGGATAGCCAAATTGGAGTTTTGGATAACAGCTGTTATGGATTTGAGCCAAATCATCTTCTTTTTGGTCTTTAGAAATCGCTTTAGTTAATCTCTCTGGAATCCAAATCGGCTGCTGTTCTCCCTGTGGAAATACACAAACAGGCCCCCAACTCCAGACAATCACTAGGTCAGGACTTTAGTTAATCTCTCCAGAATCCAAACTGGCTGCTGTTCTTCCTGTGGAAACACACAAACAGACCCCCGACTCCAGACAATTACTGGGTCAGGACCTTTCCATTGTCCTGTTAGAATATCTTTCCAAAATACCTTGGGCTTATGTACATTTTTTGGACACATATGCCTTTCTGTAGCACTAAGTCCTGATGAATCCAAATTTAAAAAGTTTAGAGTAAAAAGGGTTATTTTAAGTTTATCTTTGGGGAATATATACCCCTTCCCAATTCCGTCTTTTTGCTTTAATAAGTACATTTTAATAGTTTGATGAGCTCTTTCAACTATGCCTTGTCCCTGTGGATTGTATGGGATTCCTGTTATATGAGTAATGCCAAATGATGAGCAAAATTGTTTAAAAGAGGTAGAAGTATAACCAGGGGCATTATCTGTTTTTAACTGTTTTGGAATGCCCACAGTGGCAAAATTTTGTAAGCAATGAGCTATAACATCTTTAGTTTTTTCTCCGGCATGAAGGGAGCCCATCAAAAATCCAGAAGAAGTATCAACTGTAGCATGCAAATATTTTAATTTTCCAAATTCTGGCAAGTGTGTGACGTCCATCTGCCAAATATGGTTAGGTATCAATCCTCTAGGATTGACTCCAAGATTAACTTGTGGTAAAAAGGTCACACAATTTTGACATTGTTTTATTATTTGTCTAGCTTGTTCCTTAGTTATTTTAAAATGCTTTTGTAAAGTATTAGCATTGACATGGAACCTTTTATGAAAATTTATAGCTTCTTCTAGTGTAGAGAAAATATGTATGTCATGTGTAGTTTTATCTGCTAAATCATTGCCCAAACTAAGGGCTCCAGGCAATCCTGTATGTGCCCTGATATGTCCTATAAAGAATGGATCTTTTCTGTCCCAGATTAAACTTTGTATAGTGGAAAACAAAGAGAAAACAGTAGAAGAAGGGGAAATCCTACCAGCATCTTCAAGGGATACTATAGCATTAACTATATACTGACTATCAGAAAATAAATTAAATACAGAATCTTTAAACATCACAAAAGCTTGTAATACTGCATTAAGCTCTACCTTTTGAGCTGATTGTTTGGGTACTAAAAATGTAAAAGTTTGATCAGGTGTAACTATTGCTGCTGTACCATTATTTTACCCATCAGTGAATATATTTGGAGCATTCATGATAGGTGTTTTTTTTGTCATTTTTGGAAAAATTACAGGATGCAATGACCAAAAAGACAATAAAGGATTAGATGGTAAGTGGTTATCAAATGAAACATTAGATTTGCACATGATTATTGCCCAAGTATTTAACTCATTAGCTAATTCATCAATTTGATTCATAGTATATGGAGTAATAATTTTATTGGGAGAAATTCCAAATACTCCCTTTGCTGTTTTTATTCCTTTGAGTATTAATTGTCCTACAGCCTCAGGATACCTAGTAAGAATAGTGTTAGGAGAATAAGATAAATGTATCCATAATAATGGACCTTCTTGCCAAAATACTCCTGTAGGAATATTTTTGTTGGTAGTACAATAAATAATAATGGCAAACTTATATCAATTCTATCCAAATGCATATTTTCCATATATGTTTCAATGATTTTTAATGCCTTTCTTGCTTCAGGCGTTAACATTCGGGGTGAATTTGGATCTGATGGACCTTTTAGGATATCAAATAAAGGTCCTAATTCTCCTGTTGGAGTACCTAGATAAGGCCTTATCCAGTTTATGTCTCCCAATAACTTTTGAAAGTCATTAAGTGATTTGAGTTGATCTACTTGTATTTGAATTTTTGGTGGACAGACCATGGTTGAGGATAATAGAACTCCTAAATAATTAATTGGAAAATTTAATTGTACTTTATCTATTGCTATCTCTAGATTATAATTTTTTTAATAAATTTGTAAGTGTGGCATAACATTCTAGCAATGTGTTTTTAGCTTTGTGTGCTAATAATACATCATCCATATAGTGCAATATTTGTAGTTCAGGATTTTGATTTCTAAGTGGCTGGATTACTTTGTTAACATAAATTTGACACATAGTTGGGCTGTTAGCCATCCCTTGAGGGAGTACTTTCCATTCATATCTCTGATCAGGACCTTCATGATTTAGTGCAGGGATAGTAAATGCAAAACGTGGACTATCCTCAGGATGAATTGGAATTGAAAAAAAACAATCTTTAATATCTATAACTAAAACCTACCAAGTTTTTGGCAAAGCAGACAATTGAGGAATCCCCGATTGAGCAGGTCCCATAATGACCATTTCATTATTAATGGCTCTTAAGTCTTGCAATAATCTCCATTTACCAGATTTCTTTTTGATGACAAAAATGGGAGTATTATGGGGAGATACAGAAGGTTGTATATGTCCTTCCGCTAATTGTTGTTTGACCAGATCATGGGCTACTTGTATCTTTTCTTTAGTCAAGGGCCACTGAGGAACCCATACTGGTATTTCTGATTTCCATGTAATTTTTATTGTCTCAGTGGCCCTTTGTGAAAATCCAACCCATGTCTGTCTGTTCCTTGATCTATTTGTATTGGTGCTGCTATACCTTGTTCTTGTTTTTCTAATCTTTTTCCTTTCCTAAAACCTTGTCTAGCCATAATAGTGGGTGCATTTTGATTGGTGTTATTTGTTAATGTCAAACCTAATTGATCTAAGACATCTCATCCCCATAAATTTATGGGAAGATGATCCAATACATATGGCTGTATAGTTCCTTCACATCCTTCAGGATCCTTCCAATCTAATACCATTGCACTTCTATCGGGATTAGTCGCCACTCCTAGGCCTCGAAGCATTTGAGTGGCTTGTTGTAATGGCCAATGTTTTGACCATTCTTGACGAGAGATGATGCTAAGGTCTGCACCTGTATCCAGTAGCCCATTAAATTCATGTCCTTGAATATTTAGTTTTAGCATGGGGCAAGAATCTAAATTTAAAGAAAGCATAGCCCAATCTACACCTGTGGAGCCTAATCCCTTGGAACCTCTTTCTACAGCATGACTGGAAAATTTATCATGTAAGCTTGGTATTATTAGTAACTGTGCTATTCTATCTCCTGGTGAAATTATTGATATACCGTTTGGAGAACTGGCTATAATTTTTATTTCACCTTCATAATCGGGATCAATTACCCCAGGACTTATCAAAAGTCCTTTTAGAGTAGAAGAGCTGCGTCCTAATAATAAGCCTACTGTTCCTTTGGGAAGAGGTCCTTTTACCCCTGTGGGAATGATTTGAACTCCCATCTCTGGAGTTAGTACTGATCTGGCGGAGGCGCAGATGTCCAACCCTGCGTTCCTTCTGGTTTGTCTGATGAGGGATCTGATGGACAATGTGTCCTGGGCACTACCCTGATGGGGTTGCTGGGTTCCTCCAGTGCTCCGTATATTTGTGGTTTGGGGCCCCGGAGCATTGGGGCCCCCTGTCCATTTTTTGGCAACGGAGCCCGATGCCTTTGTCCACGATATTGTGGATAAACACCTTGTCCTTGTTCGTTTTTTGATAATGGAGTACCCTCTATGGTGGTTTGAGAACGGCATTCATTAGCCCAATGTAATGGAGTACCCTCTATGGTGGTTTGAGAACGGCATTCATTAGCCCAATGTAATGGAGTACCCTCTATGGTGGTTTGAGAACGGCATTCATTAGCCCAATGTCTCCCTCTATGGCATCGTGGGCAAATACCCGGTATTCTACTCCTTTGATACCTAGTTTTGTTAAACCCTCCTCCTATGGGGCAATTCCTTTTAAAATGTCCTGTTTCCTGACAATTGTAGCATGTTCTTGGCCTGGTATATAAAGCCTGTTTTACTGCAGCTGCCACAATTTGCCCTTGTTCATTAATGTCTCTGGCATCTAAAGCCTGTTTTACTGCAGCTGCCATGACTTGCTCTTGTTCATTAATGTCTCTACATAATTTAATATATATGTTTAAATCTTCCTGTTTCCATGGTCTAATGATATCTCTGCACCAACGATTTGCTTGGTCATAAGCCAGTTGTTTTATTAATGGCATTGCTTGTTCTGTATTCCCAAAAATTCTGGTAGCTATTTGAATAAGCCTGTCTACAAATTCAGCGTAAGGTTCATTAGCTCCTTGTATTACCTTAGATAATTGACCTTGTAAACCTCCATGTCCTTGTAAAGTCTTCCATGCCCTAATCGCCTCTGCAGCAATTTGTGAGTATACGGCAGGATCATATGCAATTTGTTGCTGCTGATCCTCATAAGGCCCCTTTCCTAACAACATATCTAGATTTCTCTGAGGATAACCAGCTGCTGCATTTCGCTTAGCCGTGTCCTTGCAAAATTCCTCATTGGCAACCTTCCATAACAGGTATTGACCTCCATTTAGCACAGCTTTACACATATTAGCCCAATCTGCTGGCGTCATGTTCAAGTTGTTAATGGATTCGACCAAGCTTACAGTGAAGGGTGTTTGAGGACCATAGGTTGTTACAGCCTCTTTTAGCTCCTTTACTGTTTTGAAATTTAAACCCTGGTAATTTCGCTGCCCTCAATGCTCTCAGGTGGTATGAACACCCATTCATTTCTCTGAAGAAGTGTCAATGTGTTATTTGACATTGATGTAAACAAAACACATCTGGACTCATGCTCTCAGAGTAGGTCACCATGATCGTTGCCATTCTCAATGCAACAAAACAGCTCCTCAGGAAAAACCCCTCAGAGCCCAACTGCCACCACCGGCCTCCCACAAGCCTCTCACCCCCACACAACCCTCACCACCTCCCACAATCCTCCTGTTCTTGAGGCCGATTGGCTGGGTCGTGTGGGCGGAGCCAAAGAAGTCCCCCAATGAGCAGCTCCGTGGAGGAGCCAATCAGCTAGATGTTGCTGGGGCCACTGTGAGCCAGCTGATGAATACATACAATTTTGATTATAAATAGTAATTATTGTTGTAAAAGTATACTTTTTTTAACAAAAACTACTGATGGTAATGGAATATTAGATATTGAAAGTTGATTTATCATAATTGTTGACAATTTTTCTTAATTTTTTGTAATGTCTGTTTTAAGGAGGGAGTTAAATAAACAATGGAGGCAGAGACCTATCAGTTTTTTAACAATGGAAAAAAAAGGAGAAAGCAGTTAGGCATCAGCTGTAATTTTTAATTTATTTATTTAAGAAGTCATGTTTATGAAGAGCAATCTTATTTATGTGAATTTATTTTAATTGTAAAAATTAAAAATATTAGAAAAATGTAAATGATAGCATTAATTTTTTGTGTTTAAAAAATTTAGAAGCAATGGATATTATATTACATTTTAGACATTTTTTTAAGACTTTGGCCACCTAGAAAAATTTGTGGAAAAAAATATGAGTTAGAATTTTAAAGACATTTATATTAGTTGATTTGAATTAAACTATTTGGATTTATATATTTATTTAAATGTTAATTGATGAGTGTTTATTTGTTTAAATGTCAATTTGATATTAAGTATATAAAATATAGACACAGGATAGGCCTGTATAATTGGAAATGTCAGGTATAAAATTTAATAGTCATGATGAATACTGAAATTAAATGTTTTAAAAAGCTGGATATTTTTGTCCATGATAGTTATTAGATTTATTTTTAACATCACCATGTTTATGTCTTTCTAGGGATTTATTAAAATAAATTTTTAAATGTATTTAAGAGTTGACTTTGGAGAATGGATAAACATGAGTGATGATTTGTTGTGGATTGGAAAGGGTAGCGTATGGTAGCCACAGGGAACTTTTGGACACTTGTTCATTTTTGTTTCCTACCATAAGAGATAGTACTGTAACATCAGTACCAGTATCCAATAGCTTTGTAATTGGCTATTTATTTAAACAAGGAGTTAATTTAGGTCTGTCTTTAGTAATTGGTAAACATGTTTCAATGACAGTAGAGTCAAACCTTGTATTCCCTTTTATTTAAAGGTTATTGAGTTGAAACATAGGGAATCACAATCAACTGAGCAATAGAAGATTTTTTGGGGTAGGTTGGAAAAACACATTTCCCCTCCTTTTTTCCTGGGTTGGTATGTCACAAATTTTTAAATACAGTAAAA
Source organism: Spermophilus citellus (assembly GCF_964194105.1). Lineage (NCBI taxonomy): Eukaryota > Metazoa > Chordata > Mammalia > Rodentia > Sciuridae > Spermophilus > Spermophilus citellus. The sequence goes on from NC_138188.1 coordinate 83,015,272, forward strand.
GGTAATTGCTATATTTTAGTTGGCTAGGAATTTGTTTAATAGGGCAAACAGCTAAAGTATATATTTATTTCCTCCTGCATTTGTCATTCACACTTAGTCAAAGGAGATTTTACTGGGCGTGGCAGAGGTGGGGGAGGAGAGTGCTGTGAAGGCAGAGGGAATGCCTCCAAAACACAGACTGTCACAGCTGTTGTTAAGGAAGGGGACATTTGAGAGGACTTAGAAATAGCATTTTGACAAGGATCAAGGATAATATCTTGGATGAAGAATGAAGGATTGAAAACATACAATAAGCAGAATAAAGGAAATATAGTTTCTTATCAATTTTATCTGATGGCTTGAAATGGATCTTGACTATACTAGTTATATGTTAATGTTTGGACTTTATTATCCTGTGACTGAAGTAAGGGGCTGTGGATCAGTGGATGTATATTAGTAGGACACATTTCAATGGATTAAGGTGTTCATCTTATAATTAATACAATATCCTGGGCAATAAAGCCTAATACGTAGACATATCATATCCCTCAATACTAAGAAAGTAATGGTTTAAGTGTTTGAATTGACAATTTAAGTAGCTCATAATAAGAACAGTTTAGCTGTCTTGACTTGAGATACAGAGGAAGAAATATAAAAATGGTCCATATTACTTATACTTATTAATGCTGATGTTTCTGTAATATTTGAGGTATAAAGATATATGTACAAAAACTGCAGTGGACATTGGCATATCTATCATACTTTTTTCCATTATTAAGAATGACTTGAAATTTTTGTAGATGTTGAGTAGATGCATTCAAATGTGTAAGAAAAATTTTCAAAGGTAAATCTACTTTTCATCCATTTAATCTGTTTCCACAAGTATTGAACTTTCCACAAATTTCATTGAACTTCCACATATCAAAATTTTATGGTCATTAAATATATCTCATTTAACAAATTTGTACATACCCTATAGTTGCAGAGATTTTATCTAGTGTTTTCTTCTAGATATTTTAGTGTTTTACTTTTAACATTTAGTTCTAAGGATTATTTCAATTTATTTATATGTATATCATGAATAAGAGTTGCAGTTAATTTTTTCAATATAGTTAGCCAGTTTTTCTAGTAGTATTTATTGAAAAGACTATCTGTTTTCTCATTGAATCAAACTAGTAGTGACTGAAAAATCAACTGCCCATATGTATCGTTCAGAATTCTCTAGAAAAATGGAAACAAAAAAGCGAGGTATTTTAAGGAACTCACTTTTTTTTTTAGAGAGAGAGTGAGAGAGGAGAGAGAGAGAAAGAGAATTTTTAATATTTATTTTTAGTTCTCGGCGGACACAACATCTTTGTCGGTGTGTGGTGCTAAGGATCGAACCCGGGCCGCACGCATACCAAGCGAGCGTGCTACCTCTTGAGCCACATCCCCAGCCCTTAAGGAACTCACTTTAACCATTATTAGGACCATGTGTTCAAAATCTAGAAGGCAGGACTACAGGTTGAGAGCTCAAGGCTGTTTGAATTTTTCGAACTTATTTCATTTTTGCAAAATTGTTTGACATTATTTGATCTGTCTACTTACCGAACTATATGTATATCTGAATATACAAACTTTCTACCAAAAATTTATATTGGATTTCATTGATTATGTCAACTAATTTGGGGTAATTTGAAATCTCTAGAAATAGTAAGTTTTTCATATGTAAACACGATACATATCTTAACATATTTAGAAGTGAATAATTCCCTTAAGCAATGCTTTATGGCTTTTAGTATGTACCTCTTGCACACATCTTTCTAAATACACACCTGAGAATACCATGTTTTTATGCAACTGTGTATGGTGTTTTGTATTAATTTGATTTTCTAATATTTGTGCCAAAAATTTATAATACATATTTATAAGTTGACTGTAGTTTATTTATTCATTTTATGTATTTCATAACTACAATTAAAATTCTATATTCATGAGTCTTAATCATGTATGTACAAAAATAGTTCTATTCTGTCCTTTCCAATCTGCAGGCATTACATTTTTCCCCCTTGCCTTAGTGCACTGACTAAGGCCACCAGTATCATCCTGCCTAAAAAGAGTGATAATTGTTATCTCTGTTTTGTTCTCATTCTCAACTAGTGGGGGAGAGGGATTGGCATCAGGGACAAGGACTGAAGTATCAGCAAGAACTTTAGCACCTCAAATGGGACCTGAGAGCAGCCCCTGTTCCAGCTTTTCTCCAAGGAACCACACTTCCATGCTGAGGATTCAAGGTGCTGGTGAAACTATTAGGAGCCAACTGTAGGAGAGTTAGGAGATAGGTGAGTTTGCCTCGGGTTGAACCAGAGAAGCTCTTCCTCTGAGTAAAGGGATAGATGGAGAGATCCTCCCAGCATATGCTGAAACTCCTTGCTTCAGGGAACTCCCCATTTCTCTCCCTAAATGGTACAGGTTGCTCCATCATGGTCCACTTTGAGAAAAAGGAATCTGACCTCAGTAAAGTCCTGACTCCCTTGGCCATTTGGTAAGTCCTCAAGTGTGCAGGCCAAGACCCTTGATTCCACACATCCGATTCTTCTTTGTGGGAACTTCTGGTCCCTCTTTCTGAGGACATCTGTGATGCCACTGGTATAGGAGTCAATGGGAATTGAAAACCTAGGGATATTTACCCCCTTTTGGTCTGTTCTCCCTTTTCATCTGTTTTCTGGCCTTGGGCTTGGGATTTCCCTCTGGTTGTCTGTTTTGTTGTATCTGTTACTGTAAGACACAGCCAGTAGGTAGTTTTTTGGGAAAGATCTTGGCTAGTCAATTTAAAGGTTCCCATCTGTTGGCCATGGTTTAGGGGCTTCTCTCTGATTGTCTCTCTGTGTTTCTGTTAGTACAATCTTGCAATTGGAGTTGGTCAGTCAGAGGTACAGTGAGTTGAATAAAGAGCCAACTATAGGTATAAGTCTATACAAGATAATTTTAACTGTAATGATCTGGCTTTTAAATAGGTTTCTGTATTATTGTACAATCTTGCAGTTGGAATTGATATATCAAACATAAAATAAGTGGAAGAAATTTGTACATGTGGGTCTGTCTGTTTTAAAGTGTCCTGTCACCTATGGTTTTAATGATCTTTTTTGTCTGTTTTTTTTTTGTCTGTTACTGGACCTTTAAGACATGGGTCATGCTGCATTGATTTTTTTAAATTAATATTTTTAGATATATATGATATAATATCATTATTTTGTTTCTTTATTTTTATGTGGGGCTTAGGATCAAACCCAGTGTTCTGCCACTGAGCCTCAGCCTCAGCCCCATCCCCATGCTGCCCTGATCTTACCAGTAGTCTAAACCATTTACTGTAACACAATCTGGGATTTGAATGGTTTTTATGAATTATTATACAATCTTGAGGTTGAAGTTGGTCTGTCAGGGGTAAAGTATATGAAAGAGAATCTGCCTGTACAGGCATTTATGCAGTTTCACTATAAGAGGTCCGAACAGGCAGGAACTAATTTGAAGTTGCCAAAAGGCACTGCCTCTTCTGTTTAAGGATATTAGAACACCAGAAGAAAGAGTTTTTATCAATGTTTTGAACCCAGCGTGGCACTAGCAGCACTATTTGCCAGCCTGGTCCTAGGCAGACACAGATGAACTCCTTGTGGGCCAAGGACACCAGCCCTAAACTGGGAAAATTCCAGAAAACTTGCCTGGGCTGTAGAAAAATGGCCAAAGAGAACTTGGCTTCTGCCCTGCCCTCTAGCCCTTTTTGCCTCTGGAGGATAGAGTGTGCTAGCCACAAAAGATCTGGCAGTAGGTTTCAGCACTGTTAGTTTATGACCTGGGGAAAGGAATAGTCTCCCCTTTTAAGATCTGACAGGTTGTCCCATTTTGCAAGGGGATATTCATCACTGGGGCAAAGCAGTTATTGCTATAATAGTATCCCATCAAACTAAATACCTGGGTAGACCGACAGAATAAATGACTACACCCAGAAAAGAAAAAGACAGAAACTAAGGCCAATCCCTGTATTGTAGGCAGTCTCTGAAAAGGGATCTTCAAGGAAGCCTATAAAGGAAGAAAAGGGCCTCCTCCATTGAATATCAATATGCATAGTATAAGAAAAAGGCCCCAAAGCAGCCCCTGGGTACAATTGTCAGTGAAGAACTCACTTAAAGTTGATGGCATTGAGATAATGATAATGGAGACAGGTCAGGCTCAAAAATATCCTGTGCTCTAACACCTTGATTGTAACTTGGGAGAAAAAAGATTAAGGCAGAGTTTTTTGTATATGCTGGATTGTGCAACCCTCACATGGGATGAAATTTGTTGTGTAAATAAAATGCACAGATAACATTCATAAGGTTGATTTCAGAATATGAATTTAAGGAAGAGTTTAAAACTAGAAAAGAAAGTTATATGCATGAAAATATTTTAGTGTGAAAAATCAGAAGGTAAAAGAAATACTTCTGGATAAGAAAATATTTTGTCTGATAAAGTGACATTCTTGTGTTAAAATGAAATATGAATGAGGACAAACCTAAGGATGTAAGTTGTAAATGTCTAAGTTGCAGAAGGTTTGTGGAAGGCGAATCTTAAAGAATTTGTGTTTGTGATTAAATTGGCTACATTTAGCCTAGTCAAAGTTATTTGGACATTAATTTACTGATATGAAGCAAAGTCAGAAACATTGATCTGCTCTTATCTATGGATATTTTCTAGTATTTGTTAGGTTTTATTACTTGGGAAAACTAAACCTTAAAGGAATTGGGGTCTGTACCTGTTTTAAAGTCTTAAATGACTGCTTTGTAACTGGTTAAACAACCAACAGTTATTTAGGTTATAACAGTTATTTAGATTATAACTGGTTAAACAAACAATAGTTATTTAGGTTGTAATAACCCAAAATATATGTGACTAAGTATGTGTATGTATCTGAAAACTATCTGTCTAAGCCTCATCCAAGTGTTATATAAAAGTTTATAAAATGAAAGTTTATGCAATTTACAGGCAATATAACCAATAAGTGCTCTCTTTTATACATTGTATCTCATGTAGAAGGGCCACACTGTTGTCTGAAGACCTGTCTTATATCTGTTTGCTTTGACTAAGTCAATTTCTATGATTAGCATTGTTTGTTAAATATGTAAGAGATTTAAGGCTATACTTTTATTTTTGTTAATCCATGCAGACCTATGATTATTACCATATGCTCTGCATTCTAAATTGTACTTTAAAAGTTCAACTTAGTTAAATGTAAAACTTAGAAGAGCATTTTGCCAAGTTGGTTCTCTTAATTGTCCATGCCCCACCTGATAGAGAATAAGACTTTGGGTTACTTCCCCCAACTTCATCCCCCTCAGCAGGAAGCAATTCAGAGATATCATCACCCATTTACCATAGAAGTGGAATGTAGAAATTGACAGTGGGGAACTGTAATAGCAGTCAACTTTATTCTTTGAATATAGCACTTGCTGCTCTGCCTCTGCAACTTATTTTTTTAAATGGACATGCTTCTTTCTCTTCTGATCTTCCTGCTCCTCCCTAGTCTCTCTCACTTCTTAATCTCAAGGGAAACAGAATTACCTTTCTTCCTCATTTTAGATAGATTTATCTGTCCTTGATTGCAAACACAGTACAGAAATGAAAAAATCCAGACTTTGGGGATGGTACCAGAAGATCTCAGAAATTACTATTTCCCAAATTAACAAGTGAATTACAACTCCAACAAAGAACACATGGAATGTAGCCTTTTTATCACCTCTTTAAAAGCCTGTTCCTGCTGATGGGCAGATTCACAGCCTCTGGGACAGGAGTCCCCTGTGTTTCTTCATTGCTAGCAAGGCAATAAACCTTCTTTCACTTTTTCTCAAAACTGTGTCCTCATTATTGGATTGGCATTGGGGACAAGGACTGAGCTTTCATCAACAAGATAACTTCATGACCATGGGCACTCATGATAGATTAAGGATTCTTATAAGAAGAGATACCAGAAAACTTGCTCTTTTTTTTTTTTTTTTTTTGGTCAGCCATGGGAAGACACAGTGACCAGCAAGCCAGAAAAAGTCCTTCCTTAGATCTTCACCATAAGACTTCTGGCCTTGAGACAGAGAAAATAAATTTCTGTTATTTAAGTCAACCATCTATGCTATTTTGTTGTGTAAGGAAAAGCAAAAAGAGACATTGAAACAAGATGCAGAGGCAGGGAAGATGGCAAAATGGCAGAGAGGCCAAACTGCCAACTTTTATTTATATCAATAGGTTACTTTATGTCATTAATGCCATAACTACATTATTATTTGGTGTTCCTTATTCTCAGGAGCTGAGTATCTGAGATCAAGGTCCAGGCAGATAAGGCCATAGCACAGGGCCTCTTCATGAAGAACATTACCATAGCAACTAGATATTGCACCTGTATTAGTTATATAACTAGCTTCTAGGAGAAACTGCCCAGCATTCCAAGTGTGGGAAACAGAACGCCAGTAACCCGCCCCACCCCCAGGAGTTTGCTCACCAGAGGAAGGATTCCCTGTACATTTCCATTGTTGTGTTTTATTTGTCCCACTCTTATTTGATTCATTTTACTCTTCTGTTGCATTCTTTTGTATTGTTTATTAAGAATTCAATTTTGGCTGGGCATGGTGGTACATGTCTGTAATCCTAGCAGCTGGGGAGTTTGAGTTCAAAGCCAGTTTCAGCAATTTAGCAAGGTCCTGAGCAATTCAGAGAGACCCAGTCTCAAAATAAAATACAAATAAGGGCTGGGGATGTAGCTCAATGGTTAAGTGCACTTGGGTGCAGTCTCCTTGGTACAAAAAAAAAATCAATTTTACCTCTAGTATCAGTTTATTAGTTAAACCTATTTTTTTAAAAAGAATATTTGCTCTAAGTTTAGAGTATGCAGTTTTAATTTATAACAATTTACTTGAAAAAATAAAATTTTCTGTATGTGTTGTGTAAGAACTTTCCAACAGTATACTTCTCTCCATTTTGTCTCTTTTGCAAAATTTGCAATTACTATTACTTGTGCTTTAAAGAGTCAGTTCTTTGTAAAGACACTAGAAACCTAGAAAATAACACTTTTTGTATTTAGTCATATCTTTATACCTTTTCCTTTACAAATTTTCATATATATATATATATATATATATATATATAGTAACTTCATATATATATGTATTGTAACTAATAAATAAATAACATATATATGTTACTATAACTAATAAATTATATATATATATATATATATATATATATATATATATATATATATATATATATATATATATATTATTGTGGGGATTGAACTCAGGAGCACTCAATCACTGAGTCACATTCCCAGCCCTATTTTGTATTTTATTTAGAAACAGGGTCTCACTGAGTTGTTTAGTACCTTGTAATTACTGAGGCTGGCTCTGAATTTGCCATCCTCTTATGTCAGCCTCCTGAGCTGCTGGGATTACAGGCATGCACCACTGTTGCTGTACTTCTCTTTAATTTTTGAAACACATTTTCATTTAGTCTTCTAGAATCACAGTTTCTTTTTTATTTCAGCCATTAAATATGTTTTTTTTCTTAATTATTTTATGACTTGGAAATTCCTGACAAGCTATCTACTTATTCTTGTTTTTGTTTCTCAGTGTAGGATGTGGGTTTTCTTTTTTTCCTGGATACTGTATTTTTCTTTTTAAAAGATTTGTTCTAATTAATTATACATGACAGTAGAATTCACTTTGACATTTCACACATAAATGGAGTATAATTTGGCTTGTTGTACATGATGCAGGATCACACTGGTCATGTAGTCATATATGCACATAGGGTGATAATGTTTAATTCATTCTATTATCCTTCCTACCCTCATTCCCCCTCCCCTCCCTTCACTCCTTTCTGCCTAATTGGATACTGTATTTTTCAATCATGTCCTTCAGATATTTGAATATGTGCCTTGGTACAGTTTTGTTTGTATTTATCTTGTGTGGGGCTATTGACTTTCTTTGATCTCTTAATTTATATTTATCATAAAATTGGGCCATTATTTCTTCAACAATATTTTTGGCTATTACCTTCCTTCTGGGACACCAACTACACATAATTAAATAAATTTAGTGAATTAATTTATATCTTAATGAGTATATTTAATAATATTGTATTATGCTGAAAATTTGTGAAGAGTATATATATCATGTGTTGTCAGAAAGCACATCAAAAAGGTAACCAGCCAAGTGATAAGACTGATATGTTCATTTGCTTAATCATCTATGTACATTAAGCATTACATACTATAACTTAAATATATGCAATTCTTATTGAAAACAAGAGTTAAAATTAATTAATTAATTTAAATAAAGATTAAATGGAATTTATCCAGACTGGAAAGTATTACATGTTCTAAAGATTGATATGATTGTGCAAAGAGAAATCCAATGGAATCTACAAAAACAAACAAGCAAACAAACAAAAACTATTGTAACTAATAAATAAATTTATCAGTTCTCCAGAATGTAAAATCAATATTTAAAAATCAATTATATTTCCATACTAGTAATAAAGTCCGAAATATAAATTTAAAACAGTATATGCAATACTTATGAGAATTTATAAAAACAGTGATAAATCTGATAAAAGTTGTGCAAAACCTATACAGTGAAAAATAAATTTAAAAAAAACTTCTATGAGAGATTAAAGATCAAAATAAATAGAAAAATGTTTAGTGTTTTGGTCAGAAGAATTAATATTGAAAAACATGTCAGTTTTCCTCAAAGGTAAGTATAGATTAATGAAATCACAATCAAAATCACATTTTGCTGTCTTTCAGAATTGACAAGATGATTCTAATATTCCCATGGAAATGCAAGGGATACCAAATTGTCAAACAACTTTTAAAAAGTAAAACAGAGTTAGAGGTACAATATTATCTGATTCTAAGACAAGATAGAACTTCAATATCAAGACATTGTATAATTCTTATAAATACAGACAAATGTCCAAATCCACAGTGCCCAGTAGAACAACTTCACTTGTCCTATGGGGAACACTGGTACTCTTAGGGGAAATTCAGATCTCCACGCTTTTTAGTTCTGGAAAAAAGCACATAATTATTCAACTGGCTGATACATGTGTCCGTAGCAAACTTATATAAACAAAATTTTACTGAGACTGGAATGTTAAACCTCCAAAATCAATCAACTGCTACTTTTGTTATTACCAATCCTGTACTACTGTGATTTTTTTTCTGCTTTAGAAAGTCCAGAATATTTTAAGGATCTCTGCAATTTATTTGAAAATATTATTGGTAAGAAGGAAAGAATTTTTATAGTATATACTATTATTTATACAGAAAGTTTAAAATATTGCTTAATTTATAATAATTTTAAATTTGGATTCCAACATAGCTGGTGTAAAATAATATTAAAAATGAATAATATATATATTTTATTATTGTCATTATATATGGTAAGAAAAATAAGAAAAAAAATAGTTTAACCTGAATTGTTCTCCTTAGTGATGCTTTATTATCTTTTTAACCATACTATCATCATCATAACTTTTAACTTCTGAACTAGAATGATAAGAAATTTAAAATTGAGTTTTAGTACATAAGAAATAATGATTATTATATAAACAATTTCTCTGATTCCAATAAAAGACTATTCCTTTAATTAATCATATTTTCTGATCAAAATTTAAGATCTGTCACTTAAATCTTTGCTCCCCTGAGCCTCCATCCTCTTCTGACAATACCTAAAAAATATGTAGAAAATATCCCTCCCCTACATTTTGTTGCATTTATGACTTCATTAAGTACCCACAAAAAAAAAAGCTTATTTGAGAATTTTCAATTATTTTGTGACTTGGGACTGTACAGAAGTAAAACTCTTTCATACAAAAATTCATTTAACAACTGGAAATACTGGTGTTATATATATTGCCAATATACAGAATTTAGTCTTTGTCTGAATTTTATTATGCCAAGAAACCAAACCAAACCAAAAACAACTGGAGGAGAAATGTTTTTTTCAAATAAAATCAGCAAGTTTTCTAGAGAAATTTGTTCTAATTGTCATAATAATGAAAATAAAGTAACATTTAAATATTAAAAGAAAAATCAGGCCATGATATCAACAACACAAAATTTATGAAGTAAAATTGAAATTCAAAATATGTTTTCAAAGGCATATTCAATAGCAAACTGACTTTGGTTTGTAGGAAAGCCTCGAAGACTCTCCTTTCATTTAGTTTCTGGCCCTCTTCCTCTGGTACTTCCTCTCTCCCTGTGCTTTGACTTGTGTTTCTGTGTCTTTGTTATACTCTGCCTATTTCTTTTCCCCCTTTTTGTTTTTCCTTCACCCACTCAAATTTCACTTTTTACTTCTTCTGTTCTTTTTCTCTCTTGAGTCCTTCCTCACCTCTACTGTCACTTGTTTACTCTTTTATTTGAAAATTTTTATTAGGATGTGTCCTACAGGAAAAAAGATCACAGTGGACAGTAGACAAATGCCTACTGTCCTCCATATTTCTCCAAACACTTTCTATTTCCCTTCACTGTAGTGCCATGTTTCCCACTTATTTCTTATTATTTTCTGACCTCAACAGTATCACAGATAGGAATCTGGTCTCATCAAAGCCACTAACATTTTTGAAAATTTCAACACTTAGTGACCCCCACTGATTCCTGGTCCTTCTAGAACATTTAATTTGGCATTTGGTTCTGTACATCACTCTGTCATTTTTAGTATTTTTCTCTCTTTAGGATAACATCTTTCAATGTCCAGTTACACTTTGCTCAGTGTCCCTTTCTTGTCTCTCCTTGGCCTCACAGTGAAGCTAGCCTGGAATTTTGATTGGCACCAGGAAATAATTTTGTTGAATGGAAACTGATGCTAACATAGAAACACTACGGAGATTGGAGTAATCAGATAGAAAAATGGGCAGGAACAGAAAAGGCAATGCAGTCAACCAATAACCAAAATTATGTTCTGATGCACTAGTTCAATGAGGGTTGTAACTGCTGTTGAACTTCAGATACCGCCGCTCACACTATCACTGCCATCTTGGTGAATGGAGGATACTTTTCCTGGAGTCTTAATATTGCTACCTTGGCTACCTATGCTACTAAAATTATTTTTACTGTGTGAAATTTTGTCTGATTCTGTTCATATTTCAAGCCCAACCTGGCTCTGGTGGATTTACTTGGATGAAACTAGGCCAAGCTCCTTGGATGTACATGTGAGGTGAATGGAAAAGTGACTTTCTAGTTTCTTGCCTTCTACATGGCCACAGCCTGACACCAAGACTATATGACAGAAAAGGTATTGAATGTGGACCTTGTAGTAAATGCTTTCCATCCCCTTTTTATAATAATATAATATATAATAATGTAAGTTCCTTAATGTCTTCTTTGTCTTTATTCTCTTTTCTTTGTGTATACATGAACCCATAGGCCATTCATAACACTGCCTTCCAATTACTCCAATGACATCCACATCATTATCATTATTAAGCGTTGATAGATTCAATACTACTTCGGACATACCACTTGCATGTTCAAAGTTCTCAATCTCAATTTTTAATGACCATCTACACATCTCATTAAATGATTTGTCTTTCCTCTACTGACCTCCCATTCACAGGTGCTATGACACTGCATACTAGTAACTCTATATTATAAATTCTTTTTTTAATAATTATTTTTTAGTTATAGTTGGACACAATACCTTTATTTATTTATTTTTATGTGGTGCTAAGGATTGTACCCAGGGCTTCATACACGCTAGGTGAGTGCTCTACTGCTGAGCCAGAATCCCAGCCTCTTATGAATTCTTTTTAATCTATCTCTTTGTGCTCATCACTCTCAATATCATATCACACATGGTCTGATCACTTCAGATGCATTTAAATCACCTGGGGATTGTTTTTAAAAAATGCAAATGATTTTAAACTACTTAATTAATTTTTTCTAATAATATCTCACAATCTGTTTTTTTTGTACAAATATCCCCAGACATTTCTGATAAATGATTGGGTCTGAAAAACTGATGCCAGTTTGTCCTCCGAGAAACTCATCTTCTCAACTGCCATATTTTAAAAATTATTTTAAATATATTTTTAATGCTGCTTCCTAATTTAAAATTTCAGTGCCTAAAAAGTTTGTGCTTTATCTCAGTTGAATAATATCAGTATTGTTGCATTTAATTCTTTTCACAATTCAGGTCTTCCAAGTATCTTTTCCCTGGACCTTGCACCTGTGACCCACATTAACATTGTCTCTCCAAATTTAACATTGCTTTCTTTTCTTTTTTCTTTCTTTTTTTTTTTTTTTTTTTTTTTTTTTTTTTTTTTTTTTGTGGTGCTGGGGATTGAACCCAGGGCTTTGTGCATGTGAAGCAAGCACTCTACCAACTGAGGTATATCTCCAATCCAACATTTCTTATAAGACCTCTTGTTTTTTAAATCTGTTAATTTATTCCAATTTAAATAGAAATAATCAAGTTTATTATATCTCTTTAATCTGTGGTATAATTTCCCTTACATTAACATTAAATAAAATTGAAAGGGCATTCTGATAAGTGCATGGGTTTTATTCTACTGCTCCAATTTTCACATTCTAAAATTGTGAATGCTTTCTTATAATACTATATTTCATTTTAGGGGACATCCACTGAGAATATGGAAAAGGACAATGCAACTTCACTGACAGTATTTGTTCTCACAGGACTTATACACCAACCACAGTGGAAACTCCCCCTGTTCCTGCTGTTCTTGGTGATATTCCTCATCACCCTTGTGGGGAACCTTGGGTTGATTACTCTCATCTGGAAAGACCCCCAGCTTCATATCCCCATGTACTTATTTCTTGGGAGTTTAGCCTTTGTGGATGCATCTATATCATCCACAGTGATTCCAAAGATGCTGGTCAACTTCTTAGCTAAGAATAAATTCATTTCTCTGTCTGAATGCATGGTACAATTCTTTTCCTTTAATATCAGTGCAACCACAGAATGTTTTCTCCTGGCAGCAATGGCTTATGATCGCTATGCAGCCATATGCAAACCTTTACTCTATCCAGTAATAATGACCAACAGACTATGCATAAATCTGTTAGTCTTGTCATTTGTTGGTGGACTTCTTCACGCATTCATTCATGAAGGATTTTTATTCAGATTAACCTTCTGTAATTCCAACATAATACATCACTTTTATTGTGATATTATATCATTGTTCAAGATTTCCTGTACTGATTCTTCAATTAATTATCTAATTGTTTTTATTTTCTCTGGTTCAATTCAGGTTTTCACTGTTTTGACAATTCTGGTCTCTTACACACTTCTTCTCTTCACAATCTTAAAAAAGTCAGCCAAAGGCATAAGAAAGGCTTTCTCCACCTGTGGAGCCCATCTCTTATCAGTGTCTCTGTACTATGGTCCTCTTCTCTTCATGTATGTGCACCCTGCATCTCCACAAGTAGAGGATCAAGATATGATGGTCTCTCTATTTTATACTATCATAATTCCTCTATTAAATCCAATTATATATAGTTTGAGGAATAAGCAAGTCATAGATTCAGTGACAAAATTTTTAAAAAGGAATGTTTAGATCTCATAATACTCTTTTTGTTGAACAGTGGCAAAAATGTTCAAGTTGAATGTGGTTGTATTTTGGTCAGTGTTCAAAGATTTTTGCACTTATAATTGAGTTAGCCTTTTAATAAAGTATAAGTAACTAATAAACTCCATAAAACATTTGCTTATGTCTTTCAAAAGCATGCAAGGATTTTTATCAAATGTTATAACTTACTAAAATAATTTCAGATAAGAACACTTTATAGGTTTAATTGTTTTTTTTTTTCACTGTGGCTTCAGATGCATTAACTGTTAAAATAGTGTAATTCCTATGAGAAGAAGTTAATACGATGTCTTTGATCTGAATGCAGTTGTGTAACTTAGAGACATATCACATGAGCTCTGTGTAAGAGGCAGGTTGGTATTTCAGTTAACAAATCCCTGGAATATGGGTGTCTATCAAATGTTCTTTCAGTTCATCCTTTTGGGAAATAGTGAATTTCATTCCTGTAGCAACTTAACTTACACACCATACAGAAAAATAAACAGAACTGGGAATGCAACGACAAAATTATGACAGCAAAGTCATAGCTCAGTGTGCTTGCGTGAGTTGAGGGAAGAGGCCAGTTACCTCTCACAATCTATGATGCATTCTGAGGCCATTTCTAGTTGCGTTCTTGTGTTGTCTTACCATCTAAAAAGCTTCACTAATTCAGAAAACAAGATTATATTGAAGAATTGGATTAAGAAGAACATGAAGAGAAGAAATCAGCGGGCAATGGTTCAATTATCCTAGAATTAAAAACAATGAAGCTATTAAGATAAAGTAGTAACACATAAAAATTGTTGATGAAGTATATAATGGAAAAAGAGGAGCTTTAAGTATATATTTCCAAAGGTCGAATAATAAAAACATGATATTATGTCAGATTTCCAAGTGGATTTCTGAGAAAGATGTGAAAACAAGCAAGCATTTTTATGTTTTATGCTGGAAAACTTCTTGATCATTGGCTTCCAACTCCATGGTTTGTGTGTAATGAGTAATCCATCTTCAGCCTCACTCGTGCCTTTCCCCTCAGCACCTAAATTTCATACACATTCCTATTGATATTACTGAATCCTTCATCTAAAAACTGCTTCCTAGCATGTTTGCAAAACTCTGGTTGTCTATCTCCTCCATCCTGTTGGCACTCTTTTCCTTATGAAACATTGTTTCTGGATGAGTCTTCATAAAGGAAACTCTGACTACATCATATCTTTTCATTAACTTTTAATTTATTGTCATTACTACTAGATTATATGCATATATTACTACCAGATTATATGCATATATGGTACATGTATCTGGATCTGCATATATACCATGCATATGTTTATGTGAATGTACAGCCTATATGCTGTACTTTCTCACTCTGCATTTGCTTGTCTTGGCATGATTTGAGAATTTTCTAATAAAACCTGGTTTAACTTTTAAGTCTCTTCCTTACAATTCTCCAAGTGGAATTCATGTTGTTTCCAAAATGAGTTATTGTGATACTTTTGAATCTGCCTTACTCTCGCAGGTACGTGCTTTCAATCATAAAGACCTCTCTATAGAGAATGTCCTCAATTACCCACCCACCCCCATTGTCACCATCTTAATTTACAGATAAAATGGTATACTTCCTCCAACATCTAATTAAAATGTGACTCCAGATAATTTCAAAAAGTATAGGAAAACTAACATATTTGAAACATTTAATAGCTTATGTATTCTTCTTAGGTCACACTTTGCCATACATTATACTTATTTTATGGCCAGTAAAGTTTTACAGGTTACAGTTTAATGTCCTACTACTCTTTTTCATTTTTTGCTGTGTATAGTACTGGTTTACACATACAAACCTCTAATTTGTTTTGTGTGAAATCAACATGAATCTGTTAACAAAAACAACATAGAATTTAATAAAGTGTATCATCTTTTAAAATCATAACATGAGCTCAGAGAGATTATCTGATTTGAAAGGCTTTTGCATATACACTGACCTTGAGTTTTTTCATGGCAGTCAAAAGCATCTTGTACATCAACAGATATTTTCTCACTAAAAGTAGATATTTAAATAGACTATGATAAAATATCATGAAGAAGATATTCAATATTTTTAAACTTTATTTATTTATTTTTATGTTGTGCTGATGATTGAACCCAGTGCCTTACACATGCCTGACGAGTACTCTACCACTGAATCATAACCCTAGACCCAAAATATTCAATCTTAAGGATTAAATGATACAAAACATGAATTTTTCTTTCCTTCCTTCTTTCCTTCCTTTCTTCCTTCTTTCTTTCTATGTGGTACTAGGGATTGAACCCAGGAGTGCTTTAACCATGGAGGCACATCTCCAGCCCTTTTTACATTTTATTTTAGAGACAAACTCTAAGTTGCTTAGAGCCTCATTAAGTTGCTGAGGCTGGCTTTCAACTTATGATCCTCCTGCCTCAGCCTCTTGATCTGCTGGTATTACAGGTGTGTGCCACCATACCCCACAATACAGTGATTTTAAAAAAATATTATTATTCTATTATTCTGGAGGTCTAGGCCACAGATTATAGCAGATCATCTGCACTCTTTTTGTTCCCCTGATGGATGCCCCATGAAGTTCCAGAAGCAGTGTAAATATATTATGTTCTGTTATTTTCTTTTCTTTACAGAAATGCTGCAATTTTACTTATATCTACAGTTTGTTGATTTCCCTTGCTGCATAATATGCCTATTGAACTAATGGATTTTTTTAAAATTAACTTTATGGGTATTTGTTTTATTTTTTAGTGTTATGACCCAAAGAATAGATTGATAATATAAACAGCTGGCATCTATTTATTTTGCCATAATAAAGTTTTTTTTGGCATATTAATGATTTCTTCTCCATTAAGTATTCTTTAATGCATAAGGAAATATAAAAGCTACATACAGAGGATAATTTATCATATTAAGGATGATATCACATAGGGAAGTTCACCCAGGTGACTTAAAAACTGCTCATGTTAGATTTAACCACCACATGGGAATAATGTAGCACAGTAGAAATATTTTATATTATGAAAGCATGTTAATTTCTTAACCTGGAGATTTAAAAGAATTCATGGTTTCTCTCACTTTGTATTACGTATGTGTGTGTGTGTATAATTTTTTTCAAAAGTTTATAAAACTTTCTACTTTTCAGGAGATTGCTGACAAAGTAATTCTAGACTATACTCAAAGAAACAACATGATTTGGATTTTGGTAAAAATAAACAATCAAAACCAGAACACTATTTGAGCATTAGCCATAACAGAATATTCAGTATGTGTTTATGTATGTGTCAAAAATTCTCAAGGTAGGCTTTCTTAGTTTTTCCTTTGGGTTCTTTGAAAACAGTGGTTGACTATTGACTGAACTATCCTTCTTTCCCTCCCCTCTATGTTCCCTACTTTATGGTAAACATGATTCTGTTCTCTATTTCTATGATAAACTTTTTTAGATTCCACTTATGAGTGAGATCATTAAGTGTTTGTCTTTGTGCCTGACTTATTTAATTTCACACAATGTCTTCCAGGTTCATTCATATTGTTACAAATGACAGGACTTCATTTTTATGAATATTATTTAATTGTATAGATATCTTTTTAAAATTTATTTCTTACATACATGACAATAGTGGAATGCATTACATTCATAGTTATCCATTCACAGCACAATTTTTTTGTAACTCTGTATATAAAGTATGTTCACTCCAAGTTGTGCCATTATACATGAGATCTGTCTCTTTTTCTTTTTTTGCATTACAATTCTTAATACCTTTATACCACAATTTATCATATCTCTGTTTGTATATGAGGTATGTTGACAGCAAATTCACATCTTCATACATGTATTTTGTATAATGATGACCGTCTCCTTCCACCATCCTTGCTATTCCCCTTCTCCCTCCCTTTTTCTCCCACCTCTATTCCCTATCTAGAGGTAATCTTCCTCCCATGCTCTCCCTTCCTACCCCACTTTGAGTCACCCCTCTTATATCAGAGAAAACATTCAGCATTTGATTTTTTGGGATTGGCTAACTTTACTTAGCATAATCTTCTCTAATGCCATCCATTTCCCTGCAAATGCCATGATTTATTCTTTTTTGGTGCTGAGTAATATTCAATTGTGTATAAATGCCACATTTCTTAAAATCCATTCATCCACTGAAGGACATCTAGGTTGGCTACACAGTTTAGCTATTGTGAATTTTGCTGCTATACACATTGATGTGGCTGTGTCCCTGTAGTATGCTGTTTTTAGGTCCTTTGGGTATAGTCCGAGAAGAGGAATAGCTGGGTCAAATGGTGGTTCCATTCTAGCTTTCCAAGGAATCTCCATACTGCTTTCCAAATTGGCTGCACTAATTGGCAGTCCCACCAGCAGTGTATGAGTGTACCTTTTACAAATGGTACTGGGAAAACTGGAAATCCATATGCAACAAAATGAAATTGAATCCCTATCTCTCACCATGCACAAAAGTTAACTCAAAATGGATCAAGGATCTAGGAATTAAACCAGAGACTCTGCATCTACTAGAAGAAAAAGTAGGCCCTAAATTTCATCACATGGGGCTAGATCCCAACTTCCTTAATAAGATGCCTATAGCACAAGAATTAAAACCAAGAATCAACAAATGGGATGGATTCAAACTAAAAAGTTTTTTTTCTCAGCAAAAGAAATAATCTGTGAGGTGAACAGGGAGCCTACATCCTGGGAACAAATTTTTACCCCTCACACATCAGATAAAGCTTTAATCTCTAGGGTATATAAATAGCTCAATAACATAAGCATGAAAGAAACAAATAATCCAATCAATAAATGGGCCAAGAACCTAAACAGACACTTTTCAGAAGAGGATACACAATCAATCAACAAATATACAAAAAAGTGCTCATCATCTCTAGCAATCAGAGAAATGCAAATCAAAACTACTGTAAGATACCATCTCACTCCAGTAAAAAATGGCAGCCATTATGAAGATATCTTTATTTATATATATATATCCATATCCATATATGTCATATATATGTGTATATATATTACATTTTCTTTATATATTCATCTATTGATGGTGGCAGAACTGATGACTCCCGAGCCCTATACTGGAACTAATTAAACAGAATCTTCATTTAAAAAATATCTTCAGGAAATTTTTTTTTTAATTTTTTATTGATTATTTAAAGCATTACATAGCTCATGATATATCATCTTTCATACATTAGACTCAAATTGTGTTTTGAACTCCCATTTTCACCCCAAATATAGATTGCAGAATCACATCTGTTACATATTCACATTTTTACATAATGCCATATTAGTGTCTGTTGTATTCTGCTACCTTTCCTAACCCCTACTATCCCCCCTCCCCTCCCCTCCCCTCCCATCTTCCCTCTCTATCTCCCCTGCTGTTGTTCAATTCTCTCCCTTTTTTTCCCTCCCCCTTGCCCCTCATAGCCTCTTATAATTTTATGTATCCTTGAAGGTCTCCTACCATTTCCATATGCTTTCCCTTCTCTCTCCGTTTCTCTCCCCCCATTCGTCTTTGTTTACTGTAGTCTTTTCCACATGCTCTTCCTTCCTGTTCTGTTCTTAGTTGTTCTCTTTATATCAAAGCAGACATTTGGCATTTGTTTTTTAGGGCTTGGCTAGCTTCACTTAGCATAATCTGCTCTAATGCCATCCATTTCCCTGCAAATTCTATGATTTTGTCATTTCTTAGTGCTGCATAATATTCCATTGTGTATAGATGCCACATTTTTTTTATCCATTCATCTATTGAAGGGCATCTAGGTTGGTTCCACAGTCTAGCTATTGT
Source organism: Spermophilus citellus (assembly GCF_964194105.1). Lineage (NCBI taxonomy): Eukaryota > Metazoa > Chordata > Mammalia > Rodentia > Sciuridae > Spermophilus > Spermophilus citellus. The sequence continues at coordinate 83,034,661 of NC_138188.1, forward strand.
GAATTGTGCCGCTATAATCATTGATGCAGCCGTATCCCTATAGTGCGCTCTTTTAAGGTCCTCAGGGAATAGTCCGAGAAGTGCAATAGCTGGGTCAAATGGTGGTTCCATTCCCAGCTTTCCCAGGAATCTCCATACTGCTTTCCAAATTGGCCTCACCATTTTGCAGCCCCACCAGCAGTGTACAAGTGTACCTTTTTCCCCACATCCCCGCCAACACTTGTTGTTGTTTGACTTCATAATGGCTGCCAATCTTACTGGAGTGAGATGGTATCTTAGGGTGGTTTTGATTTGCATTTCTCTGATTGCTAGAGATGGTGAGCATTTTTTCATGTACTTGTTGATTGATTGTATGTCCTCCTCTGAGAAGTGTCTGTTGAGGTCCTTGGCCCATTTGTTAATTGGGTTATTTGTTATCTTATTGTTTAATTTTTTGAGTTCTTTGTACATTCTGGATATTAGGGCTCTATCGGAGGTGTGGGGGGTAAAGATTTGTTCCCAGGATGTAGGCTCTCTATTTACCTCTTTTATTGTTTCTCTTGCTGAGAAAAAACTTTTTAGTTTAAGTAAGCCCCATTTGTTTATTCTGGTTGTTAACTCTTGGGCTATGGGTGTCCTATTAAGGAATTTGGAGCCCGACCCCACAATTTGTAGATCGTAGCCAACTTTTTCTTCTATCAGACGCAGTGTCTCTGATTTGATATCTAGCTCCCTGATCCATTTTGAGTTAATTTTTGTGGATGGCGAGAGAAAGGGATTCAATTTCATTTTGTTGCATATGGATTTCCAATTTTCCCAGCACCATTTGTTGAAGATGCTATCCTTCCTCCATTGCATGCTTTTAGCCCCTTTATCAAATATAAGATAGTTGTAACTTTGTGGATTAGTCTCTGTGTCTTCTATTCTGTACCATTGGTCCACCCGCCTGTTTTGGTACCAGTACCATGCTGTTTTTGTTACTATTGCTTTGTAGTACAGTTTGACCTCTGGTATCGCTATACCTCCAGATTCACACTTCCTGCTTAGAATTGCTTTTGCTATTCTGGGTCTTTTGTTTTTCCATATGAATTTCATGATTGCTTTGTCTATTTCTACAAGAAATGCCGTTGGTATTTTGATTGGCATCGCATTAAACCTATAGAGAACTTTGGGTAATATCGCCATTTTGATGATGTTAGTTCTGCCTATCCATGAACAGGGTACATTTTTCCATCTTCTGAGATCTTCTTCTATCTCTCTCTTTAGGGTTCTGTAGTTTTCATTGTATAAATCTTTCACCTCTTTTGTTAGGTTGATACCCAAGTATCTTATTTTCTTTGAGGATATTGTGAATGGAGTGGTTTTCCTTATTTCCATTTCAGAAGTTTTGTTGTTGATATATAGGAATGCCTTTGATTTATGCATGTTGATTTTATAACCTGCCACTTTGCTGAATTCATTTATTAACTCTAGCAGCTTCTTTGTAGACTCTTTTGGGTCTGTTAAGTATATTATCATGTCATCCGCAAATAGCGATAGTTTAATTTCTTCTTTTCCTATTTTTATGCCTTTAATTTCTTTTGTCTGTCTAATTGCTCTGGCTAGTACTTCGAGAACTAAATTGAATAGAAGTGGTGAGAGAGGGCATCCCTGTCTTGTTCCAGATTTTAGAGGGAATGCCTTCAATTTTTCTCCATTCAGAATGATGCTAGCCTGAGGCTTAGCATAGACAGCTTTTACAATGTTGAGGTAAGTTCCTGTTATCCCTAGTTTTTCTAGTGTTTTGAACATAAAGGGATGCTGTACTTTGTCAAATGCTTTTTCTGCATCCATCGAGATGATCATGTGGTTCTTGTCTTTAAGTCTATTGATGTGTTGGATAGCATTTATTGATTTCCGTATATTGAACCATCCTTGCATCCCAGGAATGAATCCTACTTGATCATGGTGCACAAGTTTTCTGATATGTTTTTGTATTCGATTCGCCAGAATTTTATTGAGAATTTTTGCATCCAAGTTCATTAGAGATATTGGTCTGTAGTTTTCTTTCTTTGAAGTATCTTTGTCTGGTTTTGGGATCAAAGTGATGTTGGCCTCATAGAATGAATTTGGAAGAGCTCCTTCTTTTTCTATTTCTTGAAATAGCTTGAAAAGTATTGGTATTAATTCTTCTTTGAAGGTTTTGTAGAACTCCGCTCTATACCCATCTGGTCCAGGGCTTTTCTTAGTTCGTAGTCTTTTGATGGCTTCTTCTATTTCTTCTTTTGTTATTGGTCTGTTTAAATTGTGTGTGTCTTCCTGTCTCCATCTGGGCAATTCATATGCCTTAAGAAATTTATCGATATCTTCGTTATCTTCTATTTTATTGGAATATAGGGTTTCAAAATACTTTCTAATTATCTTCTGTATTTCTGTAGTGTCTGTTGTGATATTGCCTTTTTCATCCCGTATGTTAGTAATTTGAGTTCTCTCTCTTCTTCTTTTCATTAGCGTGGCTAAGGGCTTGTCTATCTTATTTATTTTTTCAAAGAACCAACTTTTAGTTTTATCTATTTTTTCAATGGTTTCTTTTGTTTCAATTTCATTGATTTCTGCTCTAATTTTAATTATTTCTTGTCTTCTACTACATTTGCTGTTGTTTTGCTCTTCCTTTTCTAGATTTTTGAGGTGTTGTGTGAGTTCATTTATTTGTTGGTTTTTTCTTTTTTTGAGGTAAGAACTCCAAGAAATGAATTTCCCTCTTAAAACTGCTTTCTTTGTGTCCCATAAATTCCGGTATGTGGTGTCTGTGTTATCATTTGACTCTAAGAATTTTTTCATCTCCTCCTTTATGTCTTCTATAACCCATTGATCATTCAATAACATATTGTTCATTTTCCATGTGATGTAGGATTTTTCCTTCCTTCTTTTATCATTGATTTCCTATTTCATTCCATTATGGTCAGATATGGTGCATGGTATTATCTCCACGCCTTTATATTTACTAAGAGTTGTCTTATGGCATAATATATGGTCTATCTTTGAGTAGGATCCATGTGCTGCTAAGAACGTGTATCCACTTGATGATGGTTGATATATTCTATATATGTCGGTTAAGTCTAGATTATTGATTGTGCTGTTGAGTTTTATAGTTTCTATATTCAGTTTTTGTCTAGAGGATCTGTCTAATGGCGAGAGCGGTGTGTTGAAGTCACCCATAATTATTGTGTTGTGGTCTATTTGACTCTTGAACTTGAGGAGAGTTTGTTTTATGAACGTTGCAGCTCCATTGTTGGGTGCATACAAATTGATGATTGTTATGTCTTGTTGGTGGATGGTTCCTTTTAACAGTATATAGTGACCTTCTTTGTCCTTCTTGATTAACTTAGGTTTGAAGTTGATTTTACTCGATATGAGTATGGCCACTCCTGCTTGCTTCCGAGGGCCATGTGAGTGGTATGATTTTTCCCAACCTTTTACCTTCAGCCTGTGTATGTCTTTTCCTATCATATGAGTCTCCTGAAGGCAGCATATTGTTGGATTTGTTTTTTTGATCCAGGTTACTAGCCTATGTCTCTTGATTGGTGAGTTTAGGCCATTAACATTTAAGGTTACAATTGAGATATGATTTGTATTTCCAGTCATGCTTCTTTATTTATTTATTTTAGTTTGGTTAGTTTTGCTTTTTGGTTATTTTCCTCCCCCTTTACTGAGATACTTCCTGCTGTTAGTTTTGGGCACTATTTTTCACATCCTCTTCTTGTAGTGTTTTGTTCAAAATGCTTTGCAGAGCTGGTTTTCTTGCTGCAAATTCTTTTAGCTTTTGTTTATCGTGAAAGATTTTAATTTCATTGTCAAATTTGAAGCTCAATTTTGCTGGATATAGTATTCTTGGTTGGAATCCATTATTTTTCAGCGTTTGAAATACGTTATTCCAGGATCTTCTCGCTTTCAAAGTTTGTGATGAGAAATCTGTCGTTAACCTAATTGGTTTACCCCTGAAAGTAATCTGCCTCTTTTCTCTCGTAGCTTTTAATATTCTCTCCTTGTTCTGTACGTTGGCTATCTTCATAATTATATGGCTTGGGGTTGGTCTATTATGGTTTTGAATGTTTGGGGTCCTGTAGGCTTCCAGGATTTGGCAATCCATTCCATCTTTCATCTCTGGGAAGTTTTCTAGAATTATTTCATTTAATATGCTGTCCATTCCTTTGGTTTGAATCTCTGTGCCTTCTTCTATCCCTATGACTCTTAGATTTGGTTTTTTTATGACATCCCATATCTCTTGAATAGATTGCTCGTGGGATTTAAGCATCTTTTCTGTGTTGACTATATTCTTTTCAAGTTGATAAACCTTGTCTTCATTATCTGATGTTCTGACTTCTACTTGATCAAGTCTATTTGTAATATTCTCGTTTGAGTTTTTAATTTGGTTTATAGTTTCCTGTAATTCTAGGATTATTGTTTGATTTTTTTTTAATATCTCTATCTCCTGGTAGAGCTCGTTCTTTGCCATTTGAATTTGTTTGTTTAATTCATTTTCAAAATATATTTTTATTTCTTGGACTTGCTGTCTCATGTCTTCTCTAATATTCCTTTCCATTCGAGTTAGGTATGCCTTGAGTTCTTTCCCTATACCTGTTTCTGAAGTTTCTATGTCCTCCTGTAGAATTGAGTAGTCTTGCATTGTTTGTAATCCTTTTTTCCCTTGTTTTCTCATGTTGTCCACGTTACTTTCCAGCTCTTTTTGATTGTCGTGTTTCTGCTCTCCTCTATAGATTTGTTTTGTTTCTGTATTACTCTGATGTCTCTCCTTTGTGTTGTTGAAGTATGACTGCTAACGTGGATTCCGCTGGGAAGGAATTCCGACGTTCGAGCTCCAGTGACGACACTACTCTGCTATGACGGGCCCCAGTCTCCTTGCCGGGGTGCCCTAATGGGGGGGTGTGACTGGACTGTCTCTGTGTGGTTTCAGCTCCCGGTCGTGGCAGGCGGGTAGACTCCAGCCGCCCAGTATCACAGGCCGCGGGCCGGTGATCCGTCACCAACGGGAGGGCGTTCTCCTACCGCCCAGTTACGCGGGCAGTGGGTGAACTGTCGCCGGTGGGCCTGCAGTTTACAGCTGCCCAGTCGCGAGGGCCTTGCCTCTAGGCTCCTGGTTTCTCCTGCTAGCCTTGGTTTCTCCTGCTAGACCAGATTTCCCCTCAGTGATGATTCTCGGCAGTTCAAACTGTACTCTGTGCCTGTTTTGTTGTTGCAATCTGTCGGACAGTGGCGGTGAATACTTCAGCTGTCCAAGATGGTGGCCGCTGGTTACCTTAGTGGAGTGTCCCTTGTGGGGGGTGGGGCTGTTCCGCTTCCGTCCCCGTCAGCAATCCCGAACTCAGCCCGGGGGTCAGTGCGGGCTTGGGCTTGGCTGGTGGGATACCACCGTGTCGCAGCCACTTAATTCCCTGCTGACTAGTTAACCCCTTCTCTGGGGCGCCACGCCTTCTGTAGCCTCGGGGCAGGCCGCGCGAATCAGACAGCCTGGATCTCCGGGGTCACACCATTGGCTTTTGGGATCCCCGGCACTCTATGGTTTTGATTTTTTCTGCTTGCCCCTCCCCAGCGCTGGCTAGACAGGTTTTGTTTTGGCCGCTGATGGGAGGGGGGGTTGGGGGTCAGGTGCCTCTAGCTCTCCTTTAGTCTTTATGCAGGCTCACTCTGATAGTCCCTCCCCCTGAAAGTCTAGGAGAGATTTTAAGCGAAATCCCCCTATGTATGGGGGCTGAGCTGGGTGACACACACCTGTTTGTTGTTGCACTCTGTCGGCGAGTGGCGGTGGTTACTTCAGCTGTCCAAGATGGTCTATTTTCCATATTCTTGTTGCTCTGCCATCTGGAGTCCTGCTGTGGGCTCTTCAGGAAATTTATAGATGTTGAAGTTTAGGCAATAGACATTTAGCCTCCTTCCCAAAATAAAAACCTTTGTTTTTATTTTATTTTATTTATTTTTTTGTACTGGAGATTGAACCCTGGGGAGCTTGATCACTGAACCACATCTCTAGCACTCACTTTTTAAAACATTTTAATTAAAGACAGGGTCTCTGTAAGTTGCTTACTGCCTTTCTAATTTGCTGAGTCTGACATTAAACTCAGGATCCTCCTGCCTCAGCCTCCAGAGATTCTGGGATTACAGTAGTGCACCACCATGCCTACCTATTCTTTGTTCTTTCCCTTGAACTTTGTCCAGTAAAATTTTTCACCAGATTTCAATTTAAAGTGGGGGAAGTTGGTATATGTTTGGAACCTATAGCTACAATTTGTATGACAACTTTACTTTGGATTGGCTCCTAAAGGGAATTTGGATCATTGATCTTATTAAAATCATGTTATTATTAGCTCAGTTAAGATCATAATATCATATTGTCAAATTTAGTTTATAAACTGAAGTTTTCATAAACCTGTCAGTAGTATCACCCATGGTAGAAGACAGTGGCATAAAATAAAATTTCAATTGTTCAAACTAGAGTTGCCTATGGTGACTCAATGTTTATAAATTCTAAAGTCTGCAGTTCCCCTGTGGGGTGACCTGGGTTTCATACACAATCCAAATCCACAATGCCCAATTGAAAATATTTACTTTGTCCTACAGAGACTCTTCAGGCACTCCTGGGGAATTGCAGTTCTCCAGGTCTGTTTCTCCTGACAAAACCATAAAGTATACAACTTGTTGACTCTTGCGTTCAAAGCAAAATTATATAAGCAATAATTTCCTTCACTTGGAAAATGGAGCTTTGAAAATGAATTCATGTGCAAAGAATTGTTACCTGTATTCTTGTCACTTGTGTGCTAGTATGAAACAATTCTACTTTTGAAAATCTGACACTTTTGAAGGATCTCCATAATTTCTTAGAAGATACTGGTAAAAGATGAATTGTTTTATAATTTTAATTATTATTTGTAAAGAAGGTTTGAGATTTATAAGTTTAACGTTTATGAACTTAATAAGTTAAGATTTGGTTTCCAGAATTCAGAAATTGCCATGGGTGCATGGTAAATAAAAAATTAGTAGTCAGATTTAATTTTTATGTCATATCTGGATAAACAAAATATAGCTGTAAGATAAATTAATTGTGGATTGGCTCTTGAAGGACTTCTGCATTATTGCCTTTATTAAAAGCATGTGAACATATGAATCAAAGCACTTTAGCAATGACTTTATCTTATTAACCCATCAATAATGACTTTATAAGTTCTGGTGAACTAGAATATTAAAGGAATCAGAACTAAGTTTAAAGATTCAAGGCACATAGATTCTTAGATAAGAAATATTTGTGAGGATTCTTATACTTTGAGTAATTATATTTTATGACTATAACTTTTAAGTCCAATTAAGTAAACATGAACTCTTCTCTACTTTCCCCTCTTCTGAAAATATTTATAGGTCTAATATCTATAGTATACAGATCTATTATAAGGAATAATAATGAAGGGTGACACAGAGACAAGGTACAGGTGCAGGGAAGGTGGCAGAGTGGCTCTTTGTCTGAGGGGCCATGTTTATTTACACCAATAGCTTACACTGGCTCAGTAGTACCATAACTACATTATTTTTAGAGTTAGATTCTGCAGTTACAATATACAATGTTAGGAGCTTTGTGCAGGTTGCAAGAAAGTCCACTGTCTGAAGTTACTGTCAGGCAGGCAGATCCAGGAGCACCAGAGCTTAGTGAAAGATTGTAGTTATAAAGCAAGCAAGTTCCTTTATTTCCAGGGATTATGTGCCTATGATCAAGGTTTTTTTTTTTTTTTTTTTAAGTATATTGGTGGAGGAGAATTGATAAAATTGTACTTTTATCAAAACAGCCTTCAATTATCTTTCATATTAATTACTTAAATTGATGGAAACTATTTGGAGGAATTAAGACATAGAAACAAGAACATTGCTATAGTGGCTAGGTATCCCATGTCTTTTACATGGAAGTTTCCCAGCAGCCAGGCATTCCGTACGTTTGCATAGAAATTTCCTAGCCACCAAGCATGCCACAATCTTGAAGTTTATCAGAGACCCCAATACCAAACACAGAACCTCTACAATCTATAAATTAAATATATTCCATTCAAAAATATATATAATGTATAAACAGAGACATGAGGCGGGAGGGAAAGGGAGAAAAAAAAAAAAGGGGAAATCACATGGAAATGGAGGGAGACCCTCATTGTTATACAAAATTATATATAAGAGTTTACGAGGGGAATGGGATAACAAACATGGAGGGAAATGAATTTCAAAAGATGGGGTAGAGAGAGAAGATGGGAGGGAAGGGGAGGGGGGATATTAGAGGATAGTAAAGGTAGCAGAATACAACAGTCACTAATATGGTAGTATGTAAAAATGTGATGTGTAGCCGATGTGATTCTGCAATCTGTATTTGGGGTAAAAATGGGAGTTCATAACCCAATTGATTCTAATCTATGAAATATGATTTGTCATGAGCTTTGTAATGTTGTGAACATCCAATAAAAAAAAAAAGAAAAAAATATATATATAATGTATAATTATATTGATCTATAAAATGAATAAGATATATTCAATGATATCATATCACTATATCATATATAGGTCATATATATAGTAAATATACAATATACAAAATATTCATATTATAATAACATAATATTTGGAGATATAAATATTGTAATATATGTACAATTGAATATTTATAGAAGTATACATATCTTTCTTTAAATATTTTTTATGTATAGCAAAACTAATTGCATAAATGTGCAAGTATATCAGGAATATGCAGAGCAGAACATGTCCCCACTTACTTGTCAAGTATGCATGATTTGAAAAATACCCACATAAAACTCAACTTGAAAATTATCAATTATTCTGTAATTTGTGGTTGCATGGAATGAAATTCATTCCATATATAATTTTACTTTTATAGTAAAAGTAAAAAATAAAATAAAAGAAGTAAAAGTAAGTACAGTTATTGACACATTTTCTTTATATTTTCTATGCCTGAATCTGATGGAGAAGAAAGTGCTCTCAAATAAAACCAGAAAGATTTCTAGGGAAATTTAGTTCTAGTTCCTGTATTAAATATAGTTTAAACATTTAAATATAGAAAGAAATTTTAGGCAGTGTAAATATATTTATGAACAAGATAAAATTTAATGTCAGTCTCCTAATCATAAATGAATGCCATAGAAAATAAACTTTGAAAATAAAAGACGGGTCCTGCAGTCCTTGACGATCTGTAAGTCCGGTGAGAACAAATTCTCAGATACTATTTTCACACTGAATATGTGACTAAGTCCTAGTGACTACATTCTGACAACTTTGAAATTTATTTATTGTCTACATCATTCCCAGTGTCTTGTCACACACCAACTGATCATTCTATGTGAACTTAATCATCTCGGGAACATTTTCAGAGTAGATTATTTCATCTAATTTTTATAATTGAAGTAAAGGTATTTGTTTCTATTTCTTAATTTTTTCAAATAGTTTCCATCAATTTGCGTAATTAACATGAAAGAAAATTAAAAGGCTGTTTTGATGAAAGTACAGTTTTATCAACTCTCCTCTGCTAATATACAATTTAAAATCCTAGTGATTTTTTTCTTTACATTTATTTCATTTTATTTCAGGTTACATCTAGGGAGGACATGGAAAAGAAAAATGTGACGTTGCTGACTGAATTTGTTCTCACAGGACTTACAGATCGCCAAGGACTGAAGGTCCCATTGTTCTTGCTGTTCTTGATGATATACCTCATCACCATTGTGGGGAATCTTGGTCTGATTGCTCTCATCTGGAATGACCCTCACCTTCACATCCCCATGTACTTGTTCCTGGGGAGTTTAGCATTTGTAGATGCTTGGATATCGTCCACTGTGACCCCCAATATGTTGGTCAACTTGTTAGCCAAGAGCAAATCAATATCCCTGTCTGAATGCATGATACAATTTTTTGCCTTTGCATTTGGTGGAACTACAGAATGCTTTCTCTTAGGAACAATGGCTTATGATCGCTATGTAGCAATATGCAAACCATTGCTTTATCCAGTAATTATGACCAATAGACTCTGCATCCGACTATTAGTCTTATCATTTGTAGGTGGCTTTCTTCATTCCCTAATTCATGAAGGCTTTTTATTCAGATTAACCTTTTGTAATTCTAACAAAATACATCACTTTTATTGTGACATTATACCATTGTTTAAGATTTCCTGTACTGACCCTTCTATTAATTTTCTAATGGTATTTATTTTGTCTGGCTCAATTCAAGTATTCACCATTGTGATTGTTCTGGTTTCTTATACACTAGTTCTCTTTACAATTTTAAAAAAGAAGTCTGTCAAAGGCATGAGGAAAGCCTTCTCCACTTGTGGAGCCCATCTCTTATCTGTGTCTTTATACTATGGTCCTCTTCTCTTCATGTATGTTCTCCCTGCATCTCAACAAGCAGATAATGGTATGATGGACTCTTTATTTTACACAGTCATAATCCCTGTGTTAAATCCAATTATCTACAGCTTGAGAAATAAGCAAGTCATGGATTCACTGACAAAAATACTGAAGAAAAATATTTAGATCTTACAGCAATATCTCTTTTTCCTTTAGAACAAAACTCAGAATTTTTCCAGTGTCTTTGTTTTGGAAAATGTTCCAAGCTTTTTGTAATTATAATTGTCTTGCTTTTACTTTATTCTCATTAAATAAGTCTCTCAAGTATTTTAATGACTTAAGGTGAGATCCCTAATAAAATCCTTAAAATAGTGGTATTTTAATTTGAAAACATTCAAAGAGTTTTAATCAAACTTTCATCCCATACTAAATGCTAAATAATTAAGTCAGGAAACAAATGAGAATATTTTACTGACTTATGTGTTCTTTGTGTGACTTTATTAATTTATTAAGTACTAAAATAGCATAATTTAGTTCCAAATGTCTTAAGTAGATATTTAATACAGTTGATAGTGCTGTATAGGTTGGTGACTCATTTCACAGTTGTTCTATTTTGTTGTCAGGTTTGTGTTGAGCAGATGAAAATCTCAGAAAATCTACTGGTCCTACATAATTCCTTTTTTGTTAGTTTATTGAGAATTGGTGAATCTTTACCTTGTATAAAGTCAACTAATATATCTCATGGAGAGATAAATAGAAATTAGAATGTAATTATTAAAAAAGTTTGACAGTGAAGGCAGCAATTCTAAAAGGATGCTCTTAGCTCAGTCTGTTTTATGAGAAAGAAGATGAGTCTATCTTTGTTCATGATGTCTTTAAAGGCATTTTGCAGCCTTATTTGTAGGATACCAAGCAATGCGAAAAGGTTTATTAATTCAGAAAGCTAACATATGAGACTGAAGGATAAAGAGTATAGATGTAGAAATGAAAAGTGTTAGGATGTGAAGAAAATTGTGTCAGCCTTCTAGAAATTAAAAAGAAAAAAATAAAGCAAGCAAGAAAATTAACTAGGTAACATTTCAAAATTGTTAACATGTATTACCAAAAACTGGTGGCTTTAAATGTGTATTATCAAAGGCCAGATAAAGTGAAGAAGATATAATGTTGTAGTGCCCAGTGTGTATCTGGTAAAGACATGAAAATGAGTTAGCTTGAATGTTTAGGGGCCTGAAAAGTCCTTAATCTTTAGCTTCCTCAGAATCCATACTCTTTATAATGAGTGTGAATGAGTCATTTTCATTTCCATCTGTCTGTCCTCTTTTTTTCTTTTTTTGTACTAGGGATTGAACCCAGCAGGGCTTAACTACTGAACCACATCCCAAGCTCCCCTCCCCTTTTGTTTTTATACAGGGTTTCACTAAATTGCTTAGTGCCTCTCTAAGTTGCTGAAGCTGACTTTGAACTTGTGATCCTCCTGGCTCAGCCTCCTGAGCCACTTTGTTTTTCCTCTTACTACTGAAATTCCATATACATTCCTACTGATACCAATCAGGATTTCACTTTAAAAACTATTTACCTGTGTGTTTTGCAAAATTCTAGTTACTTATTGCCTTCATTTGGCTTATACCTTCTTTCCCAAATGCTGCAGCCAGATAAGTCTTACTATACATAAGATTAATTTTCATCCTTATTCAGCACATTTTGGTAAATTACCTTGCTACTAGATTACATACATATATGGTATATAAATCTAGATCTCAATGCATATACATGATTATAAATATATAGGTATGTAGATTTCTTCTTGTGAATGTATATATTGTATGTATGCATGTATTCTTTAACCTGTGTTTGCTCACCCTGAATTTTGTGATATTTTCTCCAAAATAACCTTGTCATAACTCTGGGATCACTTTCTCTAAAATTCTAAGGCAATCTATGTTATAACCAAAATGTGTTACTGAAAGCCTCTGGACGAACTTTACTTTCTCTTCTATAAGCTTTTGTTCATACAGTTATCTCCAGAGAGAATCCCTTGCTGTTTCAATATTCCCCTAATTAATTTACAATTGAAATGGTATTCTTTCCTAGGGTCTACCTCAAATGTTATATCTTCTATAAAAATATGGTTGTTCCACTCAAATTGACCTAACAAGTATATATAAAATAGCTGACAGTGTTGTCCATAAAAAATTTCCAGGTTACCTTGAAGAAGAATAGATTTTACTTCTTGTTCCCTGAATCAATCTTCACAAATGCATGATACAATGGTCTTGTATAATATCTTATACAAGGAAAAGATAATCAATGTACCAAATAGTTGCCCATAATATATCTTATAAAAGATTTGTATGTAGGTAGGATGCATGACAAGCTCTCAACATATAAAGCAAATTTAATAACTCAATTAAAAATAGACAAAGATGCAAAGGGAAAACTCATTGAAGAAGAACACAAAAAACTGCTTGACATATTTAGACATCTAGTACATGCAAGTAAAAGCCACTGTGATATCACAATTTTCTTATTAAAATCAATTCAGATCAAGATATTAAAAAGATCCCTGATCTTTTTAGTGAAAAATAGGCAACAAAGTGACTTAAGAAATAATTATGCATTTTTTAAGGGAGAAGTCACTTTTATGTGAAATTATGGTTAGGATAATCACTACCTAATTAAGCACATCAAATTGTTTACTTCACCTTTCTTCAGGGTATTCACAGTGAATCCATTTTTATATATGCCATTTCATTCTCTACATATTTCCTTTTCCACTGGAAAAATTCTAAGGAATTAAGATAATTGATTAATGAGTCTTTCCCAAAATATGCCCTTTCTTCTTCCACTTATCAGTGAAGGTTAAGTTAAAACAACAATATGAATTAACTGTGAGGCTATTTACATACACTATTCAAATACAAAATCTAAAAGCTAATACAATTAAATCATGATTATCTTCCTGAACAAATGTTTATTTACAAGTTCTGTTAATACTCAAAGGGAAAATCTGGGCATGTGACTCTGTAAATACTCCTCAAAAGTTTTTCTCTAAATTAGAGTAAACAGCAAAAACCCTTTCCTAGCGATCTCAGCCCCATGTAATCTTATGTGCACTGCCTCCCAGGGCCATATTTGATCTCTCCCTGAATGAACAGGAACCTCTAATAATCACCTGCCTGTTCCAAGTGTCCACAGTCATAACTGTGTAGGAAATAATGACTCTTGAACCCCAGTTTTTAATAGTTATACTTTTAAAAACAGAATCTGCATTTTAGCAAGTTCTCCATGAAATTTATAGGCATTGAAACAGAGGTGTATGCTACCTCCCATAGAGATCTCTTGTCTTTTCTCTTCATTTGCTCCTACCTTTGACCTTAGCTTAGTAAAATTTCTCATTAGTTTCAGGCTTAAACTAATTGGATAGAGTACATGTGAAAATGAGCTAGATTTCATAATGATGATTTTATTATTTTCTGATTCCTGAATGGAATTTATATTTTTGGCCATATTAAAATCACATGTTCATTAGATCTTACGAAGCCATACAAATCAGTACACTCAGAACAAAATGTATATAGACTAGACTTTTTCTCAACGTGTCAGAAGTGCTATCTGGGGTGCATTGTGGTGGCAAACAGTATAATACCCATTGTTAGAGCTAAAACTTTCTGTAGTGATGTAATGTTTATAAATTCCAGTCTGTAATACCCTGAGGAACAATTTTAGCTTCTCTGTAGCATGTCCAAACATACAATACACAATGAAAAGACTCACTGTGTTCCTAAAGGGAATTCTCAGGTTCTCTTGGGCATTTAGTTTTCCACTCCTTCCTCTTCAGCCAAAAGCACATAGATGTGCAATTGGTGGACTCTTTCTTAAAGCACACATTTATATACATAGGGTGGCTCAACTTGGAAAATTAAACCTCCAAGATGAATTGGTATCCCAAGAATTGCTACCTATATTTTTGTAGTTTTTATATTGCAATTGTATTTTTTCTGTTTTTCTTACTTTACAGAGCCTAAACTTTAAGGATCTCCACAATTTCATTCAAAGCATGGATAAGACAGAAATTATTTCTGTAATATTCATTATTTTTCACATGAAAAGTTTAAAATTTTGTTAATTTATAATAATTTGTATTTGAATTTACAAAATGCCCAAAAGGTAAGTGAGAATTGAATACTATTAGTGAATCATCTGTGTATTTACTCTATTTTCATGACTTGATAAACAAAAGAGCTAGCTGAATGACTGATTTGTCCTCCTAATGATGTTTTATTACCTTGTTAACCTAACTCTAAAAACTTTAAAGGATATATTTTGATGAATCAGAGCAATAATTTAAAACTGGGTTTAAAGATTCAATCATAATTTTTCTTTATAAGTCTTGGTTAATTTTGACAAGAAGATTCATTCTTTAAGGAAACATATACTCTGATTAAAAAAATTCAAGTTATCAGTTGAACATTAGCTCCTCTGTTCTTTCACTTATTTTCCAAAATATATTTATTAAATATGAACATACACAAACACAGTACATATCTTCTATATGTACATGTTTGAAATCAGAAAATATGAATCAAATGTCCATGTGGTGCTCTCTATCCAGGATTTATGACCTAAAAAAGTATCCACACATAAACATATTTGAGAATTTCCAATTATTTTGTGATTTGAGATTGCATAGAACAAAGTCCACCCAAAATTAAAATATATTGACCACTGAAATTATTGGTATTGATCATTTATACAGCCTGCTTTAGCTTGAAACCTTGACTCTACATTATCTACTAAAAGATGATTGTTGGAGATGAAAATGTGCTCAAAGTAAAGCTGCTAGGCAGGACAATTACAAACTAGGTTAATATATAAGTAGAGGCCATTTTATTCAGGCACAGTGGATTTCCTAATTAGGAGATGCAGGATCAATTAAAAAAAAAAAAACCAAGCCAGTATTCCACTGGAGACAAAAGGAGACAGTCTTATATAACATTAAAATGTGATAAGGTACATACAGCTGAACCATTCTTCAGAATACAACGATTAAGTAAGTTCAGCTGTTTGGTAAATGACACAAATTAGGGTTATCATAAATTGTGTAGGTCCTTTGAAATGTCCAGGTCAGGGACAAGATGGCCACTCTGTTCTTAATCCTTATAGGATATTGGGAAAATCTCCCCCCTGACACTTTCAATTTTCATCATGGTATCTGTGAGACAACCCACCCTCTATCCACAAATTTCTAAGTTTGGAAAACAATATTTGCCTGTCTTTGACCACCCAGCTAAAGAAAATTAGAAGGATATAGAAACAATGTGCAGAGGTAAAATGGCAGAATAGCAGAATGGCAGAAAAGCAGAAAAGCCCCTTGTCCAAGCAGCCAGCTTTATTTATATCAATAGGTTACATTAGGTCACTGGCATCTGTAGCACAGCATTGTTTATTGTGTCATTAGGCAGGTTACAGAGTTAGCAACATTTCTAGCTTATTCTTCACTTACTTATTATAGTTGCAAATGTGTAATGTTAGGAGTTTTGTGTGGCTCTCAAGGAAGTTTATTGTTTAAAGTTACTGTTATGTGGACAGGTTCAGGCCCAGTGGAGCTTGGTGAAACATTGTGGTTGTCTAACAGGAGTGTTTCTTTATTCCCAGGAGCTGAATGCCTGAGACCAAGGATGAGGCTGATAAGATTGTAGCACAGAGCCTCCCATGCAGGTCATTGCCACAGCAGTTAGGCATTGCATATGTATTAGTTACCTTACTAGTTCCTGGGGGAAACTGCAGAATATTCTAAGGGTGGAAAACAAGGTGCCTATTACCCCCAGGGAGTTTGCTCACCAGAAGAATGCTGTCCTGTACATTTTCACAGCCAGAATCTTTATACCTCACAGTCTTTTTAATTTTTTTTTAAATTTTGTACCAGGGATTAAACCCAGGGGTGCACTTAACCATTAAGTCACATTCCTAGCTCTTTTTTTATGAGACAGGGTCTTACTAAGTTATTTGAGGCCTCACTTAAGTTGTGAAGGTTAACTTTGAACTTTTGGTCCTTCTGTCTCAGCATCCTCAGTTGTTGGGATTGCCTCAGCCTCCTGAGCTTCTGGGATTAAAGTTATGCACCACCGTGCCTGACCCGGCAGTCATGTTGATTTTTTTGTTGTTGTTATCAAAACAAACAAAACTTCTAGTGTAAATCACTTCTAATTACTACAATAACAAAGAAACTTTTAAATAAGAAAACAACTTTTAGGCAGTGCTAGTATATTTAAGAGAAAAATAATTTTTAATATAAATTTAAAAATCAAATCTTTCTTTCATATACAAATTTTATTGGAAATTAAACTTTGAATTGTAACAGTAAAGAATTTTCAACTTTTAATGAACTGCAGAGTTAAGATATTTATTTTCTCTCAAGTCTCTGAGCCTTTCTTTTTAATTCTTACTTAGCCTTTCTTTTATTCTTTCTTTATTCCTCTTCTCTGCCTCATATTTCACATACTTATCTATGTATATACTCTTTATTTTCTTCCTATTTCTTTTCTTTTTTTTTCCTTATAAAACTCAAATTTTAAAACGTATCCTTTCCCCTTTCTCCTTTTCCTGTCTTTTATTCTCCTTACTATGGAATACTTTCATTGCAAATTCTTACAATATAAATGTTTTGCATTTGTCTATGGCAGTAAACATGTGACAATGCTTCATGTCACTTGTAATCCTTACTGTAGGGCCAGTTGTTTTGCATACAGTCTTTGTTATTCTCTGACCTTTATCTATACCCAACTGGACAATGCCCTTACTAAAGCCAACTCCAATCTCTTATTTTCATAGTCAGGGATCTCTATTGAATCATTGTCCTACTAGAACAGTTGCTCATCTTCCTCTTTTTATGTCCAATCATGTCAGTCAGTTTTCCTCCTGTTTTTCTGATCACTATGTCAGAACATTGTTTTAGTCTCTCCCTTTTCTCTTTTCGTTTGAACTTGACTCTTGGTTACAACAGGAAATGAGTTTATGTATGTATATTGGTGCTCCATCATAAAAAAAAGCTAGGGAGATTGGAGGAATAAATTGCAAAAACCGGGCATGAACAGAATGAAGTACTGCAATCTATCAGCAGCCAAAATCATTTTCCAACACTGGTTCAATGAAGGTTGCTGTTACTTCTGTAGAACTTTATAATGTTATAGCTAATGCTATTAATTCCTTTGTTGAGTGTGGGACACATTTACTGGAGTCTTGATATTCCTATCTTGGCTACAGTTCCAATATTCTCTCTGATCCCTGTTCCTTTTACTATTCTACAAATTCCAAATGTATGATAGGTTGGTCTTACTGGCCAAACTTAGGTTTAGTGCCCTTACACTAGGTGCAATAAGGCTGGATTGTGAGTTTCTAGCTGTAGAGGGCAAATAGTCTCTGTCAATCATCAAGATTGATGTGGTAGAAAAGAAGATCAGCTGATGAACATCTATAAATGGTACATGAACACTTTATAACCTGATAAATATATGTTTCTTTGCTCTCTATTACTCTTCCACATGACACACTCTTCAAAGTGTAGGACTTTCAATGACTCCTTTTTCATTATTTTTCCAATGATAGAGATGTACTATTATTAATTATATGTCACCTGGATTTTTAGAGGATATTCCTTCCCAATATCTAAGAATATGAGTTCTCAATCTTATTTCAAGTCACCATGTGACTACATTATTTTTTACTGACAATTCTCCTTCTAATATGTCTTAGAGTCCTGTTGATTATATATTCTGAACTCTTTTGAATTAATTTCTCTTCCTCCTGATCACTCCTAAAGTCTTATCATACATGGGTAAAGCACTTTCCAGGTATGTGAAGCACCTGGATAGCATTTTAAAGAATAAACAGTCCTAGATCTCATTCTTGAACCATGGAATCCATTTCTATATTAATATCTCATACTCCATATTTTGGTGGTAAATCTTCCTAGATATTTCAGATAAATAATCTGGTCTGGGATAATGAGCCAACAGAAATAGCTTCCTGATTAGTATATCTGAATCCTGTCACTTCTGTTGCAGGCTATTTTCTATAAGAATGGTATTTTAAAAAATTTACATGTCTATGTATCTTAAAAGTTTTCAATGCATGCCTATTGCCTGCTAAAGGTAGGTTAAATTTCCTCATGTTTTTGAGGTCGTTTTTTAGTCCTGCATTTGGAAAGATCTGTTTCCTTGAACCTACATACATGTGACAGACTCAGGATTTATCCAACATACTAATTTTTATGCACATAAATTTAGCACATGCTAAATGACTTTCCTTTTTTTCCTAAATATGTTTATTTCTGGATATTCAATGCACTGAAATTATTGTGTATTCTTATCCTACAATTCTCTCCAAACACTTTCCGTAGATTAGAGTGTAACAACCAACTATAAAGCATATGCTTATAAGCGTATGCTTTTTTTCAGTTTATCTCTAATAGTTTCACTTTATAAATACTTCTAGTATATTCCTTTTGCATTTATTGCATTTCTTTTCAGGTGATATCCAATGAAGATATGGAAAAGGACAATGCAACTTTGCTGACAGAGTTTGTTCTCACGGGACTCCCTCATCATCAAGAGTGGCAAATCCCGCTGTTCCTGTTTTTCCTTGTGATATACCTCATCACCATGGTGGGGAACCTTGGTCTAATTTCTCTGATCTGGAAGGATGCTCACCTCCACATCCCCATGTACTTTTTTCTTGGTAATTTAGCCTTTGTGGATGCTTGGATATCATCCACAGTGACCCCAAATATGCTGGTCAATATGTTAGTCAAGAGCAAAATGATCTCTCTCACTGAATGCAAGATTCAGTTCTTTTCCTTTGCAGTCAGTATAACCACAGAATGTTTTCTCCTGGCGGCAATGGCTTATGATCGATATGCAGCCATATGCCACCCTTTACATTATCCAGTGATTATGACCAATAGACTATGCATACATCTAGTAGTTTTGTCATTTGTAGGTGGCTTTCTTCATGCCATACTTCATGAAAGTTTTTTATTGAAATTGACCTTCTGTAATTCCAACACAATACATCACTTTTACTGTGACATTGTAGCATTGCTAAAGATCTCCTGTACTGATCCTTCTATTAATTACCTATTAATTTTTATTTTCTCTGGTTCAGTTCAAGTTTTCAGCATTGTGACTATACTCATCTCTTATATGTTTGTTCTCTTTACAATTTTAAAAAAGAAGTCTGAGAAGGGTGTAAGAAAAGCCTTCTCCACCTGTGGAGCCCATCTCTTTTCTGTAACTTTATATTATGTCCCCCTTCTCTTCATGTATGTACATCCTGCATCTTCACAAGCAAATGATAAAGATATGATCTTTTCTGTCTTTTACATGGTTATAATTCCTGTGTTAAATCCCATTATCTATAGCCTGAGAAACAAGCAAGTCATAGATTCACTGACAAAAACCTTAAAGGGAAATGTTTAGATCTTATGCTAGAGTGCATTTTCCTTTTACCAAAAACAGTGGCAAACTCTTAAAAGATATTTGGGTATTTTTTAGGTTCATGTTATATATATTTTGCTATTACAATTGTCTTCTTTTTAAAATGACTCAGTCATTAGTCATTTAAATATTTATATATGCCCTGTAACAATATATAATGAATTTAGTTAAGTGCTCAAGCTATACTACAATTAATAAAAAAATGAAAACATTTTATAGGATTGTGTGGTCTTTAATGTTGTTTTATACATGGAAAAGATCATGTAGATTCTTCTGATGAGGATGTGATTATGATGTCTTTGATACTAATAGAGGTGTATAAACTGGAGACACATATCATATTTCCTCCAGGGTGGGTAGCACTTCTGTGCTTTGTTAAACACAAGCAAATCTCGTGAATTCAGTTACTGCATGTCTGAAGGTTGTTTTTTTTTTTTTAATTGTTTGTATAAATTTTCCGTTGTCCTATTGGTTTCTTTGCAATTACATGGATTTTGGCTGTTTCCTTCATTTTTATGACTGGAAGAATACATTGGTTTGTACTTCTATCATTTTAAAGGTCAGTTTCTCTAATTGGATCATTAAATGAGAGATAAACAACAATTTCTAAGTACATAGGCAGGGTATACAAACATGTCAAGTCTCATCTTATTTTGTGAGTATAAAATAGGCATTTGGGACCTCCTAATAATTCTGACTTCCTCAGCAGAGGACCCTTCATGGTCTGTGGATTCTTGTGCTCTAGTTTATTGTTTATAATTAATCTCAGTACTTGAAATCTTGAAACTTACAAAAATATTAACACTATTTGATGATCCCATTCTCACTTGTGTTATAAATTTATCCCTATACATTTTTTATACACATCATTTTTGTCACTCTAGACCTTTTGGAAAAGGAATAAAATATGTACTTTGCAAAGCCAAAATTTTGAATATGGTATTATTAATTCCTCAAAAGGAAGCTATGAAATCCATATGTATTGTTTAATGAATATTTGGTTGTAAAGGATGATATACATACTTAGTGCACCCACTTGCCTAGAGCAGTGCTCATGTTGCATTGAAACAACTCCATGAAATACTAGTAACAAAATGTAAATTTTATTATGAAAGTGAATTACTTCCTTATTTTGGAAATTTAAGATAATTCATAGTCATGCTCTCTCTCTATGAATACATTTTTAATGCCTTCTTTTTTTTTTTTCCAGGATACCACTGACAAAATTATCTTTCGTTCTAGGAAACTATATCATTAGGACTTAGGTAGGAACAAAGATTTGTCAGAAGGAATTTTTAGAGTTCTTTTAAAAATGTGGTTTGCACAAATTATTGGACATTAGAATAACCTGGAGAGCTTGTGAAAATACAAAAACCAGTGTCATCTATTGTCCAATGCAGTGATGCCAATACTTTTAGTTTGAGATCACATTTAGAAGATCATTGTTAAAATAATCAATGAAACAAAATTTTTACAATTCAATACATTTAGGGATTACCATGCTCATAATACACGAATTGTTTTCCTTTAAAATTGGGAAAAGAACAAAGTCCTTCATCTATCTTCCCAGGTCTTTGGAGGTCTGATGGATGCTGACTTCCCTGGCACCACCTGCCTCTTTCTGACTTCTACCTTTGCAGACTAGCCCATTTAGAGCTTTTGGTTTTCCTATTGATCAAGTCTCTCTCATAATCTAGGTCCTAAAATCATGAAAACCATAATATAGTTAGCAAGCATCCACTGTCATCACCTTGTTATAAATAGAGACCCCAGAGCCCTAACCCAGAACTCCTTAAACAAGTATGCAATTTTGTTTATATTTTCACATAAATTAAAAATATTTATATGAAATTCATTGTCATTGTTGTTTAGAAAGGAAGACATGGGTCAAATCCAATTGTGGTGTGGTACTTATTTTTTGTTTTCTTTAGCTACTCATTCTAACAATTGCCTAGTTGCCGCAGTCTTGGCTGGGCACAGAATCACGAGCCACCACACAGCTTTGTAGATTCAAACAGCAATTCTTTATTCCCGAACTCACACCGGCCTCCACACACGTTCTGGGGCAATCCCAGTTCTGCTGCCACCCAATTCACCTACTCCACGAGGCTTTTTTCCCAAAATGCACTCTGAATCTCACGAGAACTCAACGGGAGCTCAGGCAGCAGGAACGCCCTAATTCCAGCAGCAATAATCCTCAACATCGAACTTCCCTAAAATCCAAGGTCTTAAACTGGGAACGCCCTTAACCCAAGGAGCGGGATACTTCCTCAAACTGCAGGACACACCCTAATCCTGGATCCTCCCTGGTCGTTGAGCAGGGTCACCTTTCTCAAACACACATGCAAGGCCAACAGCGAAATTAACATGGGGTACGCTGGCAAGGAAATTTCGATGCGTCATTCCTACTTGGTAATGGCCCTCAGCACCTAGTAAGTTTCAGATTAAAAAAGAGAAAGCTTGGTATATGTCTGGAATTTAAGCTCCAGTTTGCATGAGGAGGACCACTTTATTTGAGGTTGGCTCCTGAAGGGAATTCAATTCTTATTCTTGTTAAAATGCTGTTCTGATGAGCTCAGACCGCAACATACTAATCAAAGCACTCAGAATGGTACTTTTTATAAATAAACTGTAGTTCCATAAACATTTTTTAAGTGTCCTCTGTGGGGTAAAATATAGAATTAAAGTGCATTTTTTTAATTAAAATTAGAACTGTTTAAAATTACTTATGTTTATATCACAGCATTCTTATGCTTGGGGAGAAAAACTGAACTTCTCATACATATCCAACTCCACAGTGCCCAATAGTACAACTTCACTGGTCCTACAGGGAACTCTCTGATACTCTTAGGGGACTTAAAAACTTCACTCCTTGCTTTTGTAGAAAAAAAAGTCACAGAGTTATATAACTAGTTGACTCTTGTGTTCAAGTAAACCTACATAAATAGAATTTTAGTGAGGCTGGGAATTAAACCTCTGAAACGAATGAGCAGGCAAAGAATTGTCATGCTTGTTATTTTGTATTTTGTGCTATTGTCTTTTTTTCCAGCTTTACAAAACCTAATAAATTTTAAGGAACTTTGCACTTTTTCAATGTATCGGTAAGACTACAATATTTTCCGTAGTTTTAACATTCTTTATAGTAAAGTGAAAAACTGTGTAAACTTGTAACAATTTACATTGGGTTTAAAAGATGACCAAAGACAGGGTCAAAAATGAAAAACAGTGCACTCTCCTTCATATTTAAGTTTATGCTGACCTTCGGAGAAGCAAAAATGCTGTAAGACTGATTTCTTCTCTGTTGTAATATGTTTGTTATCTAGTTAATCTAAAAATAATGACTTTATTTCAAGTTCTGGAACTTTAAATAATTCACATATGGATGAAGTTTCAATTCATACTGATTCTTATGTAAGAAATGTTTCAAACAATTCTAATAAAATGACCCATAGGATTTGGTTCATCATGCCTTCTGATTAAAATGTTCAAGGTGTCACTTAAATATTAGTTCTCTGCTGTCACCAGCATGTGACAATATTTTGTTAAATATTTTATATGTATTTATCAGTAAAGATGATAAAAATGTTCTTTCACTGCTCTTTCAGGCGTGTGTGATTTAAGAAATACCCCCACAAAAGTTGAATTTGATCATTTTGAATTATCAAGTGAAAAGGAATTTCAGGGAGAGTATTTTGTTCCAAATAGAGCACATTCATACTGTAATTATTGGTACTTTTTACTTATATTGCATTTTCCGGGATTCTGTAGTTGATTACTATATATTTTACTAAAAATGCTTGTGGGGGATCAAAATGCTATCAATTGAAAGAAGCAGGATTTCTAGAGAAAATTTATTTCAGTCACTGTAACAACAAAGATAAAGAAAATTGAAAAGTTTTATTGTATATATTTGATTTTTACCACATGATGTTTTGATATACATGTATGTAGTGAACTAATTGATCAAGTCAAGTAAATTAGCACTCAGTCATATCATAGAGTTACTTTTTTGTAGGTATTGGTGGTGAGAATACCTAAAACCGATTCTCTGGTCATATTACTAGTATTTAGTTAAATATTTTTAATCATTAAGTTATAATTCTCGTGATGTGCTCATATTTAAAGATAAATCAATTTTTAAAAATGCATTTTGAATTGAAGGAAAAGACAAGATTCCTTTGGTTGACAATTTTTAATTAATTCCAGAGAAAAGATAAATTCCCTCACACAAATCTCTGAGCCTTTCCCTTTTATTTCATGTTCACCCTTTCTTGAATATTCCCTTTCTCCTTGACTTTTTTAAAACAATAGCTTTAATTTTTTTTCTTTAGATCGATCCATTATGAGTACACACGATATTGGGATTTTACACAGACCTATCTCAGTTATATTTTGCCTTTTTTCTTCCTTCCTCTTGTTTTCTTTTCACTCACCACAAATTCTCATTTGACTTGATCTTTTGAAGCTCTCCTCTTCTTCCTTTCCTCTCTTCTTTCTTTTAAAACTTTTATAGAAACAGTCTGCAGGAAAATATATTTGCCTGCAGGATGAAAATGTCAACTGTTCTCTAATCACTTGAATACAGTCCTTCATTTTCCTCACTGTTGTTCTACTTGCTTCCTATGCACTTTAAAATATTCACTGAACTTAATTCTATCACATAACAAAAACTCTTCTGACTAAATTTGCGAAAAATTTCTTCATTGTCACACTCAATTATCTCTGTTAGTTCCTTTTTCCTACTAGATTATTTATTGTGATTTTTACCTCAATTCTTCACTCATTTTTTTTCTTGATTATCTTTCTACACTTCATGTTCAAAACTCCCAGATTTCCAGTTCTCCCTTACTTCTCAGATCAGTCTACTTATGTAATTTTTTCTGTTCCTTCTTTTGTTTCTTTTTCAATTCAGGTTTCTGAGTTGGGAAAAGCAATGAGTTTATATTAAATGAAAATAGGCTCAATGCACAAAATGGTAGAGATTGGAGCAATTATGTGGAAGAATGGTCAGGAACAGAAGGGCACCAATCAGACAATCAATAGCAAAGAGCATCTCCCAACACATCTGAACATCTCACTATTACCAGTGTGGACCACAGATGTCAAAACTTATACTGACCTTGCCACGGCCATAGATGCAGGATGCTTTTGCTGGAGTCTTGATAACTTGGCCTTTGCAACCCAAATTCTCTTTTGCCATGGACCTTCTTCTCTCCATACTCCACATCATATGTGGATTTTACTGGGCAAACCTAGACTGAGTCACCTTTACTAGGGGATAGGGTTATGATAAAGTGGGTTTCTGGCCATTTGGGCTTCTTGCAAATTACCTCTGCGCACCAGAAAAACTCACAGAGTAGGAAAAGGGGTTTGGATGTGGGCATCTAGTAAGTGACATCTATCCACATTATTACCTCTTTAATAAACCTTCCTCTTTATATTTTTTTTTCTTCCTTGCCTTTTACTTAACTACATTTTCTGATGAGTAGGTTACCCATAACTGTGACTCCAACTACCAGGCCATTACTTCAATTAGTATATAGTAAACCCAGTTCACTAAGTTAATCTCACCTGACGGTTGAGAGGATGCTTCTTCCATGAATTTGTAGATGAACTTATGTTCTTCTTCTTTTTTATAATGATTGTCTACCTAGATCCCAACTCATTGCTCTCTCCTTCACTAACTATGCTTTAATACTTAAACTGTAATAGAGTCCTGGTGATTCTACATCCTGAATACTTTTGAATATCTTCTTCATTCTTCTAATTACTACATAGGTCATATCACATATAGACTAGGAAATACACTTTATGTTTGCATCATAAGACGAGTATTTCGAGTATTTTTAAGGTATAGATTCTTAACAGATTCTTCAATCACTGACTCAGTTTCTGTAGTAATGTCTCACAACCTATCTTCTGTAAAGATGCTCATGTAGTTCAATGAGATGTATTATTTTCTTTGGTTTTCCTTGGATAGTAAGTAGTAATAGCTTCCAAATTAGTGTTCCTGGACCATGGTCCCTTTTGTATGGCCACTTTTATTTTTTTTAAAGAGAGAGTGAGAGAGAGAGAGAGAGAGAGAGAGAGAGAGAGGGAATTTTTTAATCTTTATTTTTTTTAGTTTTCGGCGGACACAACATCTTTGTTTGTATGTGGTGCTGAGGATCGAACCCGGGCTGCACGCATGCCAGGCGAGCGCGCTACCACTTGAGCCACATCCCCAGCCCTGTATGGCCACTTTGTATACTACAAAACATTGAATTTAGAAAATATTTTATGACCTCATTCTACATCTTAAAATATCCTAGTACAAATGCATTGCCAGAAGAATAAAGCTCAAATTGCTTCAGATGACATTCAATTCATTTTACAATCCAGACCATTCACACAGATTTTTTTCTAGATCCTGAACCATGTCCAGGACACAGAATTCCCAACCACATTCAGTACTTCCCGATTGATTTTTTAAAAGTTTAGAAGGCCTTTGACATTCTCTGAAACTGTTACTTCATGTACATTTATTGAAATGAACTAATTATATGTTTTTTACTATTTTTCATTCTCAAAATTGATTTTCTTGTATGTTGAAAGGAAAGGTTATTCTTAAAAATTTATGATTTTTCCTTTTTACATTGGTTCTTTTTTAATATACAATAGAATATATTATGATATAATTATAAAAGCATGAAATATAATTTGTTCTAATTCAGTTCCCAGTACTTCCGCTTCCCCTCCCTTCCTTCCACACCCTCTTCCTTCCCTTTACCCTATTGATATTTTTACTATTTACTTATAGTTTTTATTTTTAATTAGTATCTTGTGGATGTCCACAATGAAGCGATTCACTGTGGCATTCTCTTATATGCACACAGGAAATTTATATTCATCCCATTGACTTTCCCTATCCTATCCTCTCTCCATTTCTTTCATTCCTCTTTGTTTACTCTTCTGATCTTACTTCTTTTATCCCCCCCACACCTTATTTTGAACTAACTTCAGAAAAAAAATTTAACCTTTTAATTTTGACTCATTTCACTTAGCATAATAGTCTCCAGTTCTATCCATTTACCGCTAAATGCCATAAAGTCATTGTTCTTTATAGCTGAGTAATACTCCATTGTGTAAATATACCACATTTTCTTTATCCATTCATCTGTTGAGGGGCACCGGAACCTAAATACCATAGCTTATCTATTGTGAACTATGCTGCTATAAACATTGCTGTGGGCGCAACACTGTAGAATGCTAATTTTAAATCCTTTGAAGCTATATTGAGTAGTAGGAGAAAGGAGTCATATTTTGGTTCTATTCCTATTCTTTTGAGGAATCTCCATACTACTTTCCAGAGTGGTTGTTCTAATTTGCAATCCCACCAAGAATATATGAATGTACCTTTCTCCCCACATCCTCACCAACATTCATTGTTATTTGTATTCTTGATAATTACCATTCTAACTGGAATGAGATGGAATCTCAGCTCAGTTTTAATTTGCATTTCTCTAATTGATAGAGATGTTGAATATTTTTTCCATTATTTGTTGACTCTTCATATTTCTTCTTTTGAGAAGGGTCTATTTAGTTCCTTTGCCCATTTATTGATTGGGTGATTTGTATTTTTGGTATTAACTTTTTTGCACTCCTTGTATATCCTGAATATTAATTCCCTGAGGAACAGGTAGAAAAGATTTTCTACCTTTCCGTAGGTTCTCTCTTTCAGCTCATGTGTTTCCTTTGTTGTGAGGAAACTTTTTATTTTGATTTCATACCATTTATTAATTTTTAGTTTTACCTCTTTCAATTTAGGAGTCTTGTTAAAAAAGTCAATGTCTGAGCCAATAGGGGAGTGTTGGGGCTACAAGTTCATCTAGACTCCTCTCCAATTTTCTGATTAAAATCCTATGTGAATGTTTTTGCTTGTTTTTCATGTTCATTGAATTTCATTTCAGGCAACATCCAGTGCAGACATGGAAAAAGAAAACACAACTTTGCTGACAGAGTTTGTTCTTACAGGACTCACAAACCAACCACAGTGGAAAATCATCCTGTTCCTGGTGTTCTTTGTGACATACCTCATCACCATGGTGGGGAACCTTGGTCTGATTTCTCTTATCTGGAAAGATCCTCACCTTCACATCCCGATGTACTTTCTACTTGGGCATTTAGCCTTTGTGGATGCTTGGATATCGTCCACAGTGACCCCGAAGATGCTTGTCAACTTCCTAGAAGAGAGCAACATATCTCTTGCTGAATGCATGGTACAGTTTTTTTTCATTTGCAAGCAGCGCAACCACAGAATGTTTCCTCTTGGCAGCAATGGCTTATGATCGCTACGTAGCTATATGTAAACCTCTACTGTATCCTGTGATTATGACCAACAGACTATGCATTTGGCTACTAGTTTTGTCATTTGTAGGTGGCTTTCTTCATGCACTACTTCATGAAAGCTTTTTACTCAGATTAACCTTCTGTAATTCCAACATAGTACATCACTTTTTCTGTGAGGTTATACCATTGTTAAAGATTTCTTGTACTGATCCTTCTATCAATCATCTAATGCTTTTTATTTTCTCTGGTTCAGTTCAAGTTTTCAGCATTGTGACTATTCTTATTTCTTATACACTAGTTCTCTTTACAATTTTAAAAAAGAAGTCTGAAAAGGGAATGAGAAAAGCCTTCTCCACCTGTGGAGCCCATCTCTTTTCTGTGACTTTATACTATGTCCCTCTTCTTTTTATGTATGTGCATCCTGCATCTTCACAAGCAGATGATCAAGACATGTTCTTCTCTATAGTTTACACTGTCATCATTCCTGTGTTAAATCCTGTGATATACAGCCTAAGAAACAAGCAGGTCATAGATTCAATAACAAAATTGTTGAAAAGAAATGTTCCAATCTCCTGTTAATATCTGTTATCATTTTATTAAAATAATCACAAAACAATGGAGTTAAATTGTGGATGTATTCAGGAGTGTTGAAAGATTTTTGTTATTATATTTTTCTAGAATGTTAATTAAGGTTTCGTGTCTACTTTGTTCTTTAAAATATTTTTAGATATTATTCTTAAACATGTAAAGAATTTTATCAACTCTTTATATTACAGTTGAATAAGAAAAGCAGAACACATGTGATAAAATTTATAGGCTTATATGTTGTCATATTATAAATACACTGAATATTAAAATAATGTGGTTACTCTCAAGAGGACCTGCATATGACATTTTATACAGGGAGTACTGCTGTAGAGCCTGGAATTTCTCTGACATTTATTTCACAGTGGTAACAGATTGGTATTTGAAGAGTAAAAGGAAATCTCAGCCATCAAATGTACCAGACATCAAAATGTCTTTCGTTCCAGTTTTTTTTTTTTATGGCAACTTTTATTTTTTGGAACTATTCATCTCACATAACTCATAGATAAAAATAGAATATAATCAGGAAAAAAATGAGAAGAGAATTAGAACAGATAAGAAAGGGATAAATGGTAAGAGGATGTGTTAGCTCAGTGTGCTTCTCTGGGTAAAAGGAAGTGGTGCGTTGCCTCTGGGTGTCTTCTACCTTTTAAGGCACTTTCTTGCTGTTTTTGTTTTCTTCTGGACAATTGGAAGACTCTTCCTAATTCAGAAAAGGTATTGGTTCAGGAATTAAGTATGTGTGGTCATAGATAAAAAATAAAAATGGCAGCATAGGAAGGAAATATTTTCAATCTGCCTAAAAATGTCAAAATGTGCAAAAAAGAAAATTCAATAACATTTAGATTGTTTAAATGTGTTGTTCACATAATAGGCTCCAAATGCATACTAGCTAATATGTGATACAGGTAAGATAATATAGTGGGGTAGTGCATAGATCTATCTCTAATGTAAAACTTCCAGGGTGTATTTCCAGATTACCTAAATGAGGATGTTTCTTCCTTCACTTGAAACATGTAGCAGTTTGTTTATTCTTCTTAGGACAAAACCATCCCTGGATAAACTTTTTGGGGTCCAAAAGCTCTTTGTAGATTACAATTGTGTAGCTCTACTACTTTTTACTTTATTGCATACATAGCACAGTGGCTTACACATAAGAAACCCTATATAAGTATTTGTGATTTTTTAAAAAATCAGAAGGAATCTATAGCACAATGTATAGAATTCAGAAATATATATCATTCTTTTCCAATTTTGAAGTGACTTCCTGGAAAGTCATGGGCCTGGAATGACTATTCTATGTCAATTCACATTTCTTTACAAATTAAGCATTGTGCACTAAAAATGAAGTGTATATATTTTTTATCACCAGAATTGAGTCCAGGAATAGACTATGATAAAATTCTAAGAACATTTATTTAGTTGTATATTTGGTTGAAGGGACACAACCCATGGAATTTTTTAAACTAAGTTCAATTGTTCTGTATGTCTGGAAGCCCATATCCCAAGATTAGAGTACATCAGTTGGGTATTTTTGTTTCCTTGAGACATACCAGGAAATCCCAGGAAATGAGAAAAATGCGTCACCTTTAAGCTTTTATTCCATTTCTGCCCAGAGAACCCCATGTCATTGCATATGTGTAGTTTTTTAAAAAATTTGTTTTAAATGTTGATAGATCTTTATTTTATTCATTTATTTGTATCAGTGCTGAGAATCGAACCCAAAGCCTCTGACATGCTAGGCAAGCACTCTACCACTGTGCCACAACTCCAGCCCCTTGTTTGTTTATTTTTTAATACTGCATAATATTCTCATTTATGGTTTTCTATGAATTCCCTAGGTTTTTGCCTGTATAATCACTGTTATACCATAAAAACAAAACTGATAATGTCATCAACTCTATTTCTTCTGCTATCAGTAAGAACTATTACTATGATTTGCTTTTCTTTTGAGGAGAAGGTACATATTAAAGAATGAATATATGGGAAGGGTGTGTAACCTGTCAAGTTTTATGTGTTTGGTGAGTAAGGGACAAGTGGTTAGGGACCTGTCACCAAGTCAGACTTTCTTTGCAGTATTCTCTGGTACATGTCAGGTCTCCTGATCCCTCTCTTTTTAAATGTATTCCCCCTACTTCATGCCTTCAGAAATTCACCAAAATCACTCGTCCCTGGGTGTGATCCCATTCTCAATTCTGTTGCATATTTGTTCTAATTTATGTGCACTATTTTTGCCATTTAAGTGGAAAGCTGAGAATGAATTAAAATCCACAGTATTCCAACTCCTTGTTTTTGAGAAGAAATTCAATATTTGGCCTTTTGCCTTAAATTATGAAAATACATGCATATAACTTAATAAATATTTAAATGTAAAGGATGATATCATTCAGTAAAATTCACCTAGTTTAATGGAATATTGTTGATGTTGAATTAAAATTATTTTATGTATGTTCTGAAAACAAAAGTAAAAATACTTTATTGTGATTATCCATTTATTTCTTGCCTTGATGTTTAAGATAATTTAGAATTCATCTTTCTATATAAGTACTTTTTCATCATCATACAAAATCTACTACTGTTCAGAAGACCATTGAAAAATTATGCTATAATGTTAAAAAAGAGCATTTTTAAGAGTTAAGCAAACTCAAGTAGACATCAATCAAAATAGACTTTTTACCCAAATCTAGATTGTGGACCAGCTATGGCAGAATTGTATTCAGAATTTTATTATATATGTGTACAGGAAAGCATACAAAAATCTTGTTTATAATATTTTTAGGAAAGTTTGTGTGGGATCCTTTTGAAACTTTGAGTCTTAAATATATTTTGTGCAACAGAATTATGTTGAGAGTTGTGCAAACCCAGAATGATTAACTCCATCACTAAAGTGTCTTATTGAGCAATATTTATGTTATTGAGGTAAGTCCAAACTTAGAATCCTTGTTTTCAATATGCAGATAAGAATACTTTTATAATATCAAAATGCATTAATCCTGTCCAAATGTAATTTCCAACATTACATATTCTGAAATAAATACATCAGCATGGTATAAATATTCTAAGTTTTTACTCTTTTCTTTGTATTTTCTTCCATGTTTTGGATAGAGGAATGAAGGATTCAAAAGGACATGTCTTGTTTCAAGGAGGAAGTATTGACAGATAATTCATAATTTTTTTCTTTCAAATGAAGATTGACATCAATGATAGCCAATTAAAACTCTATGACCACATTTCAGTAAATTAAAAAAAGTTATCTTTATCAATTTCAAAAATACTAACTGTCATTGTTGGTCAATGTTTGGTACTCCTTCTCAAAATTTTTATAGTACATGTTCCAGTTTCCAAAACTAATACAGTGTTTAATAATTTTGAGAAGGCATTTAGATGTGAGAGTTATATGAGGACAATAACTAACAATTACACCATGGTTTTTCCCTCCAAAATTGAAGAGAAAAAAATCAAATGCAAAAAATTTAGTGAACATTGCCTTATGTATTAGAGCTGTCTAGAAAAACAGATATTATATGTGTGTATGTATGTATCTATCTATCCTCTATATCTGTGTTTGTACATAACATGCTCTCTATTCAGGGGAACCATGGGAGTTTCAGAGCATAAGAGAAAATGATTTATTCTAAGGTACTGTCTAACATGATTATTAAGTTTGAAATTACAGTTTTGTGCAGTTTAGAAGCTGGGGACTCAGAAAATCAAAATCCTGAGAACAGTATAGATTTCAGAATAAGTATGAAGGCCTCAGAAACAGGAGGACAGAGGTAAGAGAGGAACTCAAATATACTACACATTGAGATATGTCAGACAGAAAATGAATTAAACCTTCATATGCTTGTAGGCTCAATTCAGACTCTAAATAGATAGCATGATGGTTCGTACAACAGGAGGAAGGCTAGAGAATGTTTTTGGGAAACTTTGGCTTCTGGAAGCACAGTTTGAGGAGGAAAAGTCAGTTTCAGTTACAGCTGGTGTAATGTTTAGTTGTGGGAATAGGGGTGGAAGCACAGGAGTTTTGTAAGATTCACACAAAAATATTCATCTGACATCTACAAAATTTGTCAATTTGTCACCCATACAAATTTTCTTAAACCATACATATCTCCTAATAAAAAGAATAACAAAGGGATCATTCTATACACCATGATATAACTATACTTCCTACAAAGAAAATATCACAAAAATCTTTCCCAAGAATTACAGTTAAAACATCAGCTGATGTTTATGTTTTCCTTTTGATATCCCACAACTAAAATACTTGATGAACTTTAAAATTACTTAAAAATATGATATAAAATCTATACATCTTATATTATGTGAAAAGGAAATGAAAGATGAAAGAAAACAAGATATTATATGCATGCATATATGAAATATGTAAATTTATGAACACAAAATATATATTCATAACAAAGTGTGAAGAATATTTTCATGAGAATTGCAATTCTTTTTTTTATAACCAGTCGTGGTGATAACTAGTTGGAAATGTTTATTTTGAGCTCATAGTTTCAGAGATTCAGTGCCTGGTGATACGACTACACTCTCTGGGCCAGAAGTAAGTCAAAACATCATGATAAAAGAACATGGCAAAGGAAAGCCACTCAAATCATGGCAGTTTGCATGAAGAGATAGAGGGAAGGGGCAGCAGGATAAGATAGAGTCCCCAGACAGAGTTACAGCTCTAGTAATTGAATAATTGGTCCTCTAAACATTCTTGCATTGCCTAATGTGGCCTTCTGGGAGACACCTCAGATCCAAACTACAACATGAGGTTATGTGCTCCATAAAATACTTAAAATATTGGTATGTTTTTGGGGAATGTTCAAAAATTTTAATCATGTTCCTACCAGCTAAATAATAATAGAAAAAATATCATTTCATTGTTTTTTGTGTTCTTCATTGTAAATTTATTAATGTATTAAGGGCTAAAATAGTGTAATTCCTTCCTACATTACATAAGTAGGATAATATTACAGCTCACAGTTCTACCTTGTCTGGGGACTCATATGGTATTTGCTCCATTGTGTTGGCAGGTTTGTGTGTTTAGAAGATGATAATCACAGAAATATACTAGTCTGTGAGTCCTTATCTGCAATTTATTGAGAAAATTTGAATTTACCCCTTGTAGAACTTCAGCTGACATATCACATGAAGAAATACACTGAAGGAGGAAGGTAAATATAAATAAAATAAGATGCTGAAGGCAGGTTTTAACCCTGAGTGCTCAATCTGTTAGAGGCAAGTTTTCTGTTTTGACACTTTAAGGCCTTTTGCAGGTTGAGTTGTACGATATTAGGCGATTTGAAAGCTTCACTAATTTGGGAAGCTAACAAAATGAAAAATTTAGTTAGCATGGATATAAAGAAGAAAGGTAAATGGCAAAATAGGAAGAAAATGCTTTAAAGCATCTGGAAAATAAATAAAAGAAGCAATTCAGAAAAGGAAATAATTAACATCTCAAAATTTATTAGAATGTATTGCTGAAGACAAATAGAATTATTAACAAAGGCCAAATAATGTTAAGAATGTAGGATGTCATAATGTCCAATGGGTATCTGTGAAAGACATGAAAATGAGAAAGCCTGGGCATTTGGGGCTGGAAAAGTCCCTTAAATGCTACCTTTGTCTTACTCTATTCTTTGTAAATATAATGAGTGAGCCATTTTTATTCCCATCTTCCATTTCCTCCTGATACTGAAATTCCATGCACATTACTAGTGATACTAATCACAGTCTCACTCTAAAAGTTACTCATCTCTGTGTTTTGCCAAACTATAGTGACTTATCTTGCCTATGTTGCTTATACAAATATTCTTCTCAAACATTGCTGCCAGATAATTTTGCATGTATGATTCTAATTAGTCAGATGCTTCTTAAACAACTTCTAATAAATTGTCTTGCTACTAGGTTATCTCTCTCTCTGCATACACACACACACACACACACACACACACACACACACACATATATATATATATATAAACATATACATGGAAATTATATCTAGAATCAAATATATAAATATGAATGTTTGGATTAATATATTTGTTCTTGTGAATGTACAGATTGCATGTATGTAGATATTTTCTTTTTTTATTGATTATTTAAAGCATTACATAGCTCATGATATATCATCTTTCATACATTTGACTCAAATTGTGTTTTGAACTCCCATTTTCACCCCAAATACAGATTGCAGAATCACATCTGTTACATATTCACATTTTTACATAATGCCATATTAGTGACTGTTGTATTCTGCTACCTTTCCTATCCCCTACTATCCCCCCTCACCTCTTCCCTCTCTACCTCCCCTGCTGTTGTTCAATTCTCTCCCTTTTTTTCCCTCCCCATTGCCCCTCATAACCTCTTATAATTTTATGTATCATTGAAGTTTGCTTACTCTGAATAATGTGATGTCTTTCTAAAACAACCTTGTCATACCTCTGTAACCACTTCCTCTAAGGAATACTTGGTTATAGTCCACATGTGTCACTAATAGCTTTCTGGGAAGTCTTTGCATACACATTTGTTCATAGTTATCTTCAGAGTGAGTTTCCTGATACTTCAACAACCCCTAATTAAGTTGAAATTGAAATGGTATTCTTTCCCAAGTTTAATATTCTCAGTATTTCCCCTTCAACAAAAATAGTGTTCTTCTGCTCAAAATGACCTAAGACATAAATATGATACAGCTGACAATGTTTTCTATAGAATTTTTGTATACTTCCAGGAAGAGTAATCACTACTTCTTTCTTACTGGGCTTATTGGTACAGATATGTTGTTCTAATGGTCTCAGGTAATTTCTTCTACAAGAAAAGGAAATCAACATACAGATATTTGCAAATTCCACATCTGATACGATTTATATATATGACAGATACATGACAAATGCTCAACATATATGAAACAAATTTAATAAATCTATTAAAAATGGACAAAGACTTGAAGATATATATTCATGTCCAATAACATCTGTTACATGCAAATTACAGCAAAATAAATGCAAATAAAAGTGAGATATTACATTTTGTCTGTGAAAATTAGTACACTTCAAAAGATTATCTCTTCTGGAGAATACCTGGGTGGCAGCAGCAGGAACAGCAGCACAACAGGAGGAAGCTAGAGAATTTTGGGGGGAAATTTTGGCTTCTGGAAGCACAGTTTGAGGAGGGAAAGTCACTTTCAGTTACAGCTGGTATAAGTTTAGTTGTGGGACTAGGGGTGGAAGTACAAGAGTTTTATAAGATTTAAGTTAGAACTAAAATTGTTTTAAAGAAAAAAAGTCAACATTTTCTTTATTACTTTCTCAAACTAATTATTTTTTTAAAGGTAGGAGGCCCTAGCTCTATAATTCCATCCATAAACTTTAATACCTTAAAATTATTCTGTTTAAAAGCCCTGTAGTTCCTTCTGATCAATATAACATCAAGTGTCTGAGTTCTTGGTTCTCTTTTGAAATTAACTCCCATGCCCAAAAGGCTATATGGGATCCAAAAACAGTATCAGATTTTACCATGCCTTTTGGGTATCGGGTGAGTTGTGGAGACAACAAAGAAGATGAGATAGTGGAAGACTTGCAAAATGTGGGTGCCAAAAAGGATTTTCACAGGAGAATCCACAATAGCCTTCAGAAATAGGCTTAAGTTGGGGCATGAAGTATGATTCATACGGGAACAAGAAGGCCTTTCCAGGTCTGACAAACTGCATGAGTTGGGGAAAGGATGGACCTAACCTGTTAGGATGAGTCAAGCATTAGTGCTGGGGGGTCTACATAAAGATTAGGAAGCAAGAGGACAGAGTTGAGGTAGGCTTGAATAATGTGGTAAATTTGGACTTAATCCTCTGGGCAGTGGGTAAAGGTTTTTGAAACAGAGTAGCATGGGTAAGATCAGGAATGTCAAAGGAGGAACCCATAAGAGCTGTGAGAGAATGTTCGCTCAGCAACACATCTCTGGTTGGAAATTCAGCTCCTAACATCACATTTCCCAAGCATGGAAGGAGACAAGTTTTTCCAGAATACCTATGTTGTCTAAATCAAATCAACTGTCCCTTTCAGACGAATTATTTGTGTACTATGGTGTTTTGAGTCTTTGGAGGGGCCAAAGCAGCAGGTTATATTTCAGATATAGTTTATTGAGAAAATTAAATTGCTAGCTTTTTGAGATGACCAAAAGAGCAACTGTTAAAAGTAATATTTTGTATGTTGGAGAGGATGTGGGGGAAAAGGTACACACTCATACATGGTTAGTAGGACTGCAAATTGGTGCAACCACTATGGAAAACAGTATAAAGATTCCTCAGAAAACTTGAAATGGAACCACCATTTGACCCAGCAATCCCACTCCTTGGTTTATAGCCCAAAGACTTAAAATCAGCATACTATAGTAATGCAGCCATGTCAATGTTTATAGCAGCTCAATTCACAATCGCTAAACTATGTTATCAACCTAGATGTCCTTCGATAGATGAATGGATAAAGAAAATGTGGTTTATACACTCAATGGAATATTAATCAGCTTTAAAGAAGAGTGAAATTATGGTATTTGCCAGAAAATGGATGGAGCTGGAGAATAGCATGCTAAGTGAAATAAGCCAACCCTCCAAACAACCAAAGGCTGAATATTTTCTCCAATATGCAGATGCTAATTCACCATAAGGCAGGGGGCACTAGAGCATAGCATTACCTTATATTAGGTAGAGGGAAGTGAAGAAATGGGAGGGGAGGGGATGTGAGGATAAGAAAGATAGTAGAATGAAACAGACATTATTATTTTATGTATATATGTGACTGCATGACCAGAATGATTCTACAACATGTACATTCAGAAAAATGAGAAATTATATCCCATCTATGTATATCAAAATGCATAAATACATTCTACTGTCATATATAACTAATTAAAACAAAAAAGATTAACAAAAAATGATTATCCCTTTTGGAATTAGTAATGTAGAACTTTTGTAATTGAAAAGATGCAACAAAGTAAGGTAAAAAAATGATTGCATACTAGGCACGGTGGTACATGCCTGTAATCCTAGCAGCTTCAGAGGCTGAGGCAGGAGGATGGCGAGTTCAAAGCCAGCTCAGCAAGAATGAGGCAGTAAGCACTCAGTGAGACCCTGTCTCTAAATGAAATACAAAATAGAGCTGGGGATGTGGCTCAGTGATCAAGTGCCCCTGAGTTCAATCCCCGGACCCTAAATAAATAAATAAAATGATTACATGCTTTTAAAAGAGACAATTTCACTCTCATTTTGATTAGATTAATAGCTACCTCTATGCTCCATACTGTTAACTTTACCTTTGTGCCATGTATTCACACCATCTCTGTTTTTATATGTGCTGGTGATCACTACTTGTTTCTTTTCTACTAGCAGAATTCTAATCTAATTTATCAATAAACATTCCAATAGAAAATATGAGCTCCATCATTGAGACTAGAGGTTATTAATACAACAAGAACAACAATAAATATTACAGTATAGGTGTTTACATATCACTGTTCAGAAATCAAATCTAAATTTTACCATAAATAAGCTGCTTTCTTTCCTGAGTGATTATTTATTATATTACACTGCTCATACTCAAATAGAACATCTGAGCATGTGGATATCACGCTAAAAATTTCTCAAAATTTTTCTATAAAAGTAAACAATAAAGTCCCCAACTTAGTTTTTTAAGCCCTATGTAATCTTACTGCCTCCCTGATAACATCTGTTCTCTCCCTGCCTCACTCTTTTCAGCTTAGTCACATTTACGACTTTTGATTTCTCCACAATCCAGACTACAAAATTATGTGCCCGTGTCAGGGGTCCACAGGCATCACCAGGTTAGAAATAAAGACTCCTAAGCCCTAGCCCATAACTAATGAAACAGAATTTACATTTAAACAAATCTCCAGGAAATTTATAGGCATTGAAGTTTGTGAAGCAGATTTTATGTTCTGCCTCTCATAGGATTTCATTGTCTTTCTTCTTCTTTGACCCTCACTCTAACCTTAGCCTATTACAATTTCTCATTAGATTTCTGATAAAACTGGTAGAGCTATGTTTATGTCTGGAGATTGAGGTACAGTTTCATGTGCACAACTTTATTTGGGGTCAGTTCCTGAAGGTAATGTAGACATTTTCCCTTATCAAAATGTGCTTTAAGAGAAAAAATATAAAGAGATCTTCCTAGCTTCTCTGTGATTTGGATTTAAAACAGAAAAAAATTAAAAAGCTAGTCAGCAAAGTGGGTGTTTGAGGGCATAACTTGAAATTCAATATTGGCAGTTAGATACCTGGAGAGCTCCAAAGATTCTGGTCTTTGCAACAGAGATTGAGAAAGTGCATATAAGCTAAGACTATAGCAGTAGAACCACATCATGGCAGAGGGGTAACTTGAAGGAAAATAGAGGAAGATAATAGTAGATGAGTTGGGTGTGGAAACAGCTGCAGAACAGAAAAGAAATCTGAACTTAGCTAATCTGGTACTTCAGAAAAGCTGTATAGCAGACTGTTACTTAGAAATGTTCCACATTTCTCAATTAATAAATGGGGTACAGTGTTGGGAATCTTGTGGTTGATATCATACCTGTGATTGCTATTTTGGAAATATAAGTCTCTGTATTTTTCTTTCCCTGAGGATCATAGCAAACATTACTAGGCTGTTCCTGCCAGAATCTACCATGTGGCTCAGCATAGTGCTAGCAGAATGCCAATGAAGCAGGCATAGAGAAGAAAGCATGTGGCAAAATTTGGATCAAAGATGTAAAAGAGATTAGAGCTTCCTCTGCTCTTGTTTCTGTAGGCTCAGGAGATCAGATGAAGGCTGTCAGGAAACAAGAGGAGTGCATGTGTGCATTAGGGGTCTGGGACTCTCTTTGCCCTATTCGTGGGCAATGCACCATATGGTACTTCCACTCATGGTGATTGATTGTTTCACCCTGCAAGGGTGTTTTAGGATATTACCAAAACCCACTTGGGAATGTGTTGACTTAATATGGACACAGTAAACTCCAGAAGATGGAATTTGCTATTCTGTGCTACCATACACCTAGGATCAGGGAAGCTGAGAGTCATTTCTAACAGCTCTGGTCACAAACTATTCCAACTGGTGCATGTAAAAAAAAACACAAAAGAGAAAGGGGTAGATAAACACCACTCTTGTTCTCTGTAAAAGGTGTATAGCACCCCCCCCTCAAAAAAAAAAAAACAGGAAAAGAAGAGCTGATTGTTGTAGGTATTAAATGTCCACCCCCCGGGGGGAAAAAAAAAACAGGAAAAGATGATTGTTGTAGGTAGTAAATGTCCACCCTTATTCACAATGTTAAGTCCCTTACTAGAAAAAAAAAATTTCATTTTTCTTTAATACTTTGATTGCATTTGCAGATTAGTGTATGTCTCTCTCTGTATTGCTTCTTTTCTCTTTTATTATTACTCTTTCTTTTTATGATCTATTGTTGTTATGGTTTTATGTACTTTTTCTATTTTTCCCCTTTCTGATAGCAAAAATCTCAATCCTGAGCACCTTGTGAAAAGGGGGAGATGAATAACAAAAACAATGGAAGAGATACAGTATTACACAGTATTAAAATTAAAAACAAATATCAAACAATATTCTTTGATTCTTGGCCTCTTTTTCTTTTTCTTTTTCTTTTTCATTTTGGTTTTCTTTCTTCTGCTATTCCCTTTCATGTTTTGTGTATTGTAATTTTTTCTTTTGCCTTCTCATCCAATTTTCTTCTTGAGTGTTAACTGAAGGCAGGAGGGGAGTGGCTGGAGGGGGTGGGTGTCAGGAGCCATCCACGGGCTGTGTATGTGATTTATTGTGCATAGTCGCAAAATGAGGGGCTAGTCCTGGCTCTGCGAACTCCCTATCAGGGATTGATTGCATGATGCAGGTGCGCCTCCCGCTCTAGCTTTTTCTTTATCTATTCATCTGTAGAAGGGTGCCCAAGTTGGTTTCATAGCTTAGCTGTTAAGAATTGAGCTGTAATAAGCATTGATGTGGCCATGTCACTGTAGTATGCTGATTTTAACTCCAGCATAGCTCCTGGTATACTCCTAAGACTACGCAGGTCCATGTGGCTTTGAGATTCAGTTTTCCCTCAGGTTAGCATCAGCCTAAGTAGCATCAGGGACTGACTTCATCAATACTACTCCAGTAATGAGCAAAAAAGATTATGGCCCAAGACCCAATTTTCTGGAGATAAGACTACACTGTAGGCATAATACTTTGCCCTGGAATTCAGTGTTGCTTGACATGTAGTTCAGGGAGCCTACATGGTGTCAGGGGAAGACATTGAGCTCTAGTATATTAGATTTGTTCTGGCCAACATCTGTTGTTGATTATTGGGGTGTTGGTCATAAGTCAATTTCAGTAATAGATAGACAATAGCAGTGTGGCCCTTGGTTCTACTTGGTGTTTTCTTGGTCTTGGTAAGCTATGGTAAGCTACGACTCAGTGGCATCAGTGGCCACAGGCATATCATAAGAGCCCCAAGCTTTGCCATCATGGCAGAGCAGAATCCTGCATTGCCGGACCACAGGATGATGCTGCAGATTAAATATTTGGACCTATTCTGATCCCAAGGAGATACTTGAGGGAAGGACCACCTTTTCTAGGTGATCCCCTAGTTCAATCTGAGTAACGTGTGCAACTGCATTTGGAATGAATTTGGGCTTGGATTGCCCTCTAATGGAGAAAAAGGCAAAGACACCAATAGCAAACTCCTGCCAAATATGGACTTTGGCTCCATCTACTGCTGAAATTGTAAAAGTGACTGAAAGCACAAAGAAAATAAACAGCCTGCTTGGAGTTTCTAGAAAGCCATAATGGGAAGATAAATAAATAATAACAAAATACCAAATTCATATTGCACTCTGACAAGCATCAGCTGTTTTCAAGAAACCATAATTTCAAATATTATTCAAAATAAGTTGCCTGAAACTGACCAGAGAGTAGTTGGATTATCCACACAGAAAATCTATAAGAAAAAGCAGTTATTTTGGATCAAATTTCCTTACAGTTAACTATAGTATATTCCGTTCAAGAGCTGGTAAATACACATTCTTCTCATCAGCGCACAGAGCGTTATTCAAGACAGATCCTATAATAGGCCACAAAATATCTCACTCAGTAAACACAAACTATTTTGAAATAGTATCAGATCTTTCCAAACAAAACACAATGACACTAGAATCAATAACAAGAGAAAATCTGGAAATTGTAAAAACGCATGGAAGTTAAACAATTTAAGTTTTGAGGGGAGGAAGATTGAAACCAGGGACAATTTACTACTGAGCAACCTCCCCAGTCCCTTTTTATGTTTTTATTTTGAGACAAGTTTTCTTTAAGTTGCTGAGGCTGGCCTTGAACTTGTTATCCTCCTGTCTTAGCCTCCTGAATGGCTGAGATTAGTGATGTGCACCCTTTTGCTCTGAACCTGTTGTAAATAACTTCCTTTTGAATAACCAATGGATCCAAGAAGAACTCAAGAAAGAAATTTTAAAATGTCTTTAAAGAGGGAGGGAAGGAAGGAGGGAGAGATAGAGAGGGAGAATACATAATATCTAAGGGATACAGCAAAATTAGAACTAAGAGGAAAGTTTATAAAAAATCAAAGCCTATATAAACAAACAAACAAAAATCCAGAAAATTTCCAATACACAACCTATTGCTGTTATCTCAAGGAACTAGAAAAAAAGAATAAACCAAAAACAAAATTAACAGAATAAACAATAAGGATCACATCAGAAGAAATTTTATAAATCAAAACTAGCAAAAAATTGCATAGGATCAGTGAAACAAAGAGGTGGCTCTTTGAAAAGATAAACAAAATTGGCAAACACTTGATAGAATAAGACAAAGAGAAACAGCACTCAAATAAATCAGTGATGAAAAGGAATACGTGTAACTTAAACCACAGACATACCGAGAATCATTTGAGATTTTTATGAATTATCATATGACAACAAATTTGAAAACCTAAA
This sequence comes from Spermophilus citellus, assembly GCF_964194105.1. Classification (NCBI taxonomy): domain Eukaryota; kingdom Metazoa; phylum Chordata; class Mammalia; order Rodentia; family Sciuridae; genus Spermophilus; species Spermophilus citellus. Next base: position 83,077,422 of record NC_138188.1, read on the forward strand.
AGAAATGGAGAAATTCCTGAAATCATATACATTATGAAGATGAATCATGAAGAAATGGAAAACTTGAACAGAATAATAAAAAGTAATAAGCTTGAATAAGACACTAAGTGCCTCCCATCTAAGAAATGCCCACTACATGATGACATTTCTCTGAGTCCCTTCACACATTTAAAGAAGTTCTAATACCAATTCTCCTTAAGTTCTGCTTCTATATGGAAGAGAAAGGAATTCTTCCAAACTCATTATCTGAGGCCAGAATAAAACTGATACCCAAACCAGATAAGGATATAAGCAAAAAAGAACACAGCAAACCAATACACTTTATGAATACAGACACAATTATCCTCAACAAAATACTAGCAAACCAAGTGAAACAGCACACTCCACATGAACAAATGGGATTCATCCCAGAGATGTTGGAATGGCTCATCACATGCATACCAATGATTGTCATATATTGCATCTATAGAATGAAGAGTAAAAATTACATTTCCATCACAATGAATTCAGAAAAGTCATTTCAAACAATTCAAAATTCCTCCATGATATTAAAAAAAAAACTTGGAACAAGATAGGTATTGAAGGTATTATGGTTTAGATGTGAGGTGTCCACCAAAAGCTTATGTTTTAGACAGTGTACAAATTTGCAGATGTAAATGATTGGATTATGAGTCTTTACTCAACCAGTAGATTAATACACTGATAGGGATTAATTGGGCTAACTGAACATGTATAGGATGATCTGGAAGAGATGGATCACTGGGGACTTGCCTCTGGGGTTTATATTTTGTTCTTAGCAGAGCGTTCTCTCTCTCTCTGTCTCCGTCTCTCTCTCTCTCTCTCTCTCTCTCTCTCTCTCTCTCTCTCTCTCTCTCTCCCTCCCTCCCCCCACCCCTGTCTCTTCCCCCTTCCTGATTGCCACATCTGAACTGCTTTCCTTTGCCATGATGTTCTGCCTCACTCAGGCCCAGAGCTGTGGATTCAGCTGTCTATGGACTGAGACCTTTGAAAGAGTGAGCTCCAAATAACTTTTCCTCCTCTTCTTGTCATGTCTTTGGGTCACAGACACAAAAAGCTGACTAAACCATAAGAAATGGACCTCAATATAATAAAGGCCATTTTATAATAACCCAAGAGCTAACATTATACTGAATGGGGGAAATGCTGAGAACTTTCTCTGTAAGATTAGGAACAACACAAGAAGTCCCACCTTCACTACTTTTATTCAACACAGTTTTGAAATCCTAGCCAGAGTAGTCAGGTAAGAGAAAGAAACAAAAGGCATACAAATTGAAAAAAGAGGAATTCAAGTTGGCACTACTGCCATATGACATGATCTGATATATAAGAAACCTCAAACACTCTACCAGAAAACTATTAGAACCAATAAAAGAATCTAGTAAAATTTTGAGATACAAATCCAGCATGAAAAATCAGTAGCATTACAATTCACCAATAGTCGTTTATCTAAAATAGAAATAAAGAAATGATCCAATGTGCATCTTAAAAATAAGATTTGAAGCTATGGAACTACTGGAAGAAAACAATACACCAGAAGATTGGAATTGGCAAAAATTATTTTGAGAAGACCTCAAAAGCACAGGAAATAAAATTAAAAACAGACAAACAAATTACATCAAAATAAGACGAACTCTAGATAGGGCAAAGGAGTTGGAGGGGAAGGGAGGGGGCATGGGGTTATTATTGATGGTGGAATGTAATGATCATTATTATCCAAAGTACAGGTATGAAGACACAAATTGGTGTGAATATACTTTGTATAGAACCAGAGCTATGAAAAATTGTGCTCTATATGTGTAATAAGAATTGCGATGCATTCCGCTGTTATGTATACATAAAAAAGAGCATTTTCACAGCAAAGAAATTAATCAACGGTGTATGTTCACAGACAACCTACAAAATGGAAGAAAATATTTAAGTGTTCAAAGTTTTTGACAATCATGACTGTCTTGCCCCTTTTTAATTCTGACTAAATCAATCTTTCAAGCATTTAAATGACTTAAAGTGATATATCTCCTCCTAAATTCTTAAAGTATTGGTATCTTTAATTTGAAAATGTTCAAAAACTTTAATCATGTTCACACCATAATAAATAAAGCAGAAAAATAACGTTTTACTTAAGCATTCTTCAATGTGAATTTATTAAGGCACTAAATGCTAAAGTAGTGTAAATGTTTCCAAAATGACTTAGAATAATAATATACATACCTAACCATACACCATAGGCTAGAGACTCTACCCCTTTGTGTTAGTACGTTTGTGGTTTGCTGAGAAGATGAAAAATCACAGCAAAACTTCTACTCTTTGAACTTCCTTATCTCCACTTTATTGGGAAATTATGAATTTTACTTCCTTTAGAATTTCAACTGATGAATCACAGGGTGAAAAAAACCAAACAAACTGAAATAAGAATGTAGTAATAAAATAACAGGGTGTTGAGGCAGTTCCTAATCTCCAAGAGGATGCTCTTAGCTCAGTTTGTTTCCTAGTAACAAGAGGAAGTGAGTTGCCTCTCTTTATTTATGAGGTTTTTAAAGGGCTTTTGCAACTATTTGTATGATATCAGCCAATGTGAAAGGCTTCACTAATTTAGAAAGCTAAGAAATAAGACTGAAAAATTAAGTTAGCATAGATGTAGAGAAGAAAAGAAAGCTGATTGCATAGGAAGGAAATTATCTCATTCTTTAGAAAAATTTTTAAAAATAAATCCAGTAAAAAATGGAATGGAGTAACATCTCAATAGTTATTAGAATATATTATGAAAGATAAGTAATTTTAAATGATTATTACCTAAGGTCAAATAATTTAAGATAGGATGTGCTAATTTCTAGTGGGTTTCTGGGAAAGACATAAAAATGAGCATGCTTGGGCTTTTTTGGGGTTCATATAAATACTAGATTTCCTCATACTCCATACTCTTTACATTTCAATTAGCCATTTTTATTCATACTCTGCCTTTATTTTTTTAAAATTATTTTTAGTTATATATAACACCAGGAACTGCCTTTCTTTTAATATTAAAATTCCACACTCATACTACTTATGCCAGTCAGGATGTCACTCTAAAAATTACTCACGTGTGTTCTACAAAATTCTAGTTACTTATTTCCTCTACCATCCTGCTTATAATCTTATTTCCCAAACATTGCTGTCAGATGATTCTTTCATACAAAACTATGACTAAGTCATATAATTCTTAAACAGCCTTTAATGTTACCTTGCTACCAAATTATATACATGTGTGGTATATATGTCCAGATCTCAGTACATAAATATAATTGTAAATATATATGAATGAATATAGATGTATATTATTGTGACTGTACAGATTGCATGTAAGCATATATTTTTTAATTTATATTAAGTCTTCTGGATACACATTACTCTCTTCACCATATGCTTTAGTTCATAAAGTTCTCTCCAGAAACTACTAATAGCATCATTAATTCATTTAAAATTGTAAAGGTATTATTTCCCAAAGACTATCTCAAATGTACTCCTTCCCTAAAAATAGTTGTTTCTCTTAAACTGATCTAGGAAGAATATATAATAAAACTGACAGTGTTTTCAATGAAATTTTTCCATATATCTAGAAGGATAGTTGCTAATTCTTACTAGAACCATCAAAATGCATTGGTACAAGTGTCTAGTGTAATATGTTCTACAAGGCAAAGGCAATCAAATTTCCAGATGGTTAGCAAGTTAAATATTTAATTAAAAATTTGCATATACATAGGATCTATGATAAGCTCTCAAATTATATAAAAATGAATTTAATAACCCAATTATAAATGGACAAACACTTGAAGAGACAACTCACTAAAGATACATATTCATCTCAAATAAGAACACAGAGATATGCTGGACATCATTAATCATTTGGTAAATGCAAATTAAATCCTCAAGGACAGATCATAGTTCACTTATTAAAATAAATACAGTTAAAAATATTATTTATCCTAAAATACTAGTGTAGAACTTTGTAGTCAAAAATTGCAATATGTTTTGTGAAGACATAATTAAATAATTTTTAAAGGGGAGTCAAGTCAAATTTTAAGTTAATAGCTATGTCTGCCTGTAATATAGTTTATTTCAAGTTTCTTCAAATTATTCACAGTGACTATACTTATATACTTATATAGGCTGTTTTTCCCCCACGTATTTCCTTTTCACTAGCAATGTTCTAAGTTAACTAATTGATTAATGAATTATATGGTCTTTCCTTTTGCCCCTTTTTTTTTTTCACATGGAGGCAATGTCAAAACAATAACAACAAAAGTTTTACTGTGTAGGTATTTATATACTACTATTCAGATCTAAGTGTTAAAATAAGTAAATTATTTTCTTTACTTAATGAATGTTTATTAAAGACCACTGTTAATACCCAAAGGGAACATTTGAGGATGCAAATACCATGTTAAAAATTCATCAAAAGTTTTCTACTAAGTTAGGTTAAACAACAAAAAGGCTGGCCTATCCTTCTAAGCCTTGTATAATCTTTCCTCTACTGCCTTCCTGGCCATTTTTGGCTCTTACCTGCTTCTCTCTTTTCAGATCAATCACATTTACATGTTTTGATTTCTCCAGTGATCTAGACTACTTAATAATCAGCTCATGTTCCAAGGGTCTACAAGAATTTCCCTAATATAAATAAAGTCTCCTGAGGCTCAGTCTGTAATTATTAAATTAGAATCTGCATTTTAACAAAATCTCCATGAAATGTATAGGCATTGAAGTTTGGGAAGTAGAACTGTGTATCACTTCCTATAGAGATCATTTTACTTTTCCCTTCCTTTGCTCCTCCCTCTGACCTTGGCCTACTATAATGTCTCGTTAGATTTCAGCTTAAACTGGTAGTCTTAAATATATGTTTGACTATTGAGCTATAGTTTTTTTTTAATGATTATTTTGTTTTAGATAGAATCTAGATCTTTACCTTTAGAAAATTCATGTTGTAATGAGAATTGTTATGATTTAAATATGAGGTGTCCCCCAAAAGCTCAGGTACAGGACAATGCAAGAGGGCTTAGAGATAAGGTTATGATATCCTTAACCTAATCAATATATTAGTACCCTAATAGGGATTAACTGGGTGGTAACTGTAGGCAGGTAAAGTGTAGTTGGATGGGGGCATGCTTTTGGGGTGTATATATTGTCCTGCTGAGTGAAATCCTTTGTCTTCTTCCTGGTGCCATGTTCTGAGTTGCTTTCCTCGACAATATCCTTCGGCCATGATGTTCTTCCTCACCTCTGGCCCAGAGCTATGGAGTTGACCATCTATGGACTGAGACCTCTGAAACTGTGAACTCACAAATACACTTTTCATTCTCTAATTGTTTGTGTCAGGTCTTTTGGTTACAGTGGTAAAAAGCTGACTAAAAGAAACACATACAATCAAAGAATTCAGAACACTACATTTTGTATACAAACTAAAATTTACCTCAATATGTCAGAAGTGCCACCTGTGGGGCAAAGTGGTGGCATAAATAATAATACCATGTGTTAAATCTAGAACCATCTATAGTGACTTAATATTTTTAACTTCAAAGTTTGTAATACCTTGTGGAACAATTTGAATGAACTACTCTGTAGAGTGTCCAAATACACAATATTCCATAGAACAATTTCACTGTATCCTACAGGGAATCCTCTGGCTTTCTTGGGGAATTGGTCCCTTCCCCTTTCTCTTGGGCCAAAAATCATAGAATGTACAATTAGTTGGCTCTCTCTTTTTCTTTTTAATGACAAATTTATATACACAACATTCCTTAGCTTGGGAAATGAAAATTCTAAAATGAATAGGTCTGCTCAGAATGTCTTTCTATATTTTCGTTCTTCTTGTACTCTAATTGTATTTTTTCTACATTACAAAGCTCAAAGCATTTAAGGATCTCCACAATTTCTTTCAAAGGATGGGTAAGATAAATGGTTTCTATAATATTCATTGTTCTCTATATAAAAAGTTTAAAATTTTGTTAATTTATAATAATTTATAATTGGGTTTAGAAGATGTAAAGAGAACAAGTAGAAATGGAAAACTACTCATGAATTTTCTGTAAATGCTATTTTCATGACTAAAATATGGATAAGCAAAAGAATTAGCTGGAAAACTGATCTGTTTCCTTTAATCATCTTTTATTATGTTGTTAACCTAACTATGAGGACATAGGAGATACATTTTGGTGAACCAGAGCAATAATTTAAAACTAGGTTTAAAAATTCAATTACATTTCTTACAGATATTTCTTTCTTAAAGATATCAATTTGTGCCGGGAGACATGGAGCACTGATGTAATCCCAGCTTGCTCCGGAGGCTGAGGCAGGAGAATCATGACTTCATAGCCAGCCTCAGCAAATTTTGAGGTGCTAAGCAACTCAGTGAGACCTTGTGTCTAAAATAAAATACGAAATATTGCTGGGGATGTGGCTTAGTGATCAAATTCAACCCCTGGTACAAAAAAAAAATGCCACTTTATGGTTCTGATAAGATTAATTGTTTAATTAAATACATATGGTGCTTAAAACTTTCAGGGTGTCAATCAAATATTAGCTTCTCTTCTTTTACTCACTTCCAAACATAATTTTATTAAATATGTATATTAACATCCCCATATACATAAACATATTTTATATATATATATAAAATCAGGACACATACTTAAAATCTTCCTCTACTTCTCTCTCTAGCATTTATGTCTTAAAAAGTATCTACACACAAACAAAATTTGAAAATTTCAAATTATTTTTTGATTTGTGACTTATGGAATGAACACCATCCCCAATTAAAACACATATAACCAGTAAAATTATTGGTGTGATTATTTATACAGATAATTTCAGTTTTAATGTTTATCTCAAAACTATCTGCTAAACAAGGCTAATTTATTAGAGATGAAAGTCCATTCAAGTAAATTACACACTATGTTAAAATACAGGTAGAGATGTTTCTATTAAGGCATAGTTGATTTTCAAATTGGGAGATGCAGGATCAATTCCAAAACCAAACCAGTTTTCCACTTGAGACAAAGGGACAATATTTTTTATAAAATTTAAATGGCAAAGGGAAGATCTGACTGCATCATTCCTTGAGATAAGAAAGTCTGAGTCCTGCACTTTGAAAAATGGCACTGATTAGGTGACCAGAAAATTTATAAATCCTTTGAAATGTCTGGGTCAGAGGCAAACTGGCCACTCTGATACCTCTTAGGCTTAACTAGGTACAGGAGGAGAATTTTTCACTTAGCAGTTTTAGATCCCCACATGATGTCTGTGAGATAACCCAACCTCTGTCAGCAAATCTCTAAGGCTTGATAATAATGTTTCCCTTTCTTTGATCACTTGAACAGAAATTCTTATGTGATTCAGTTCTAATCACTATAATATTGAAGACAAACCAACTTCTAAATATGGAAAGCATTCTAGATCATGTTTATGATCCAAAATATATATTAGATATATTTATGAACAAGAGAAATTTTGTGTGTAAAATTTAAAATCAAATCTCTCATATGCAAATTCCATAGAAAATTAAAATTTGGATTTTGATTAATGATGAAGAATCCATATTTCTTGATGAACTGCCCAGTTAAGACCTATATTTACCTTCAAGCCTCTGAGACTCTCTTTTCAACCCTTTCCAGACTTTTAAAAAAAATGTCCCAGTCTTTTTTGGCTTGTCTTTTCTACACTTGCCCATATATGTCCCTTTCATTTTCTTCCTATTGTTTTTCCTTTTCAGAACTCGATTTTTTCCACACTTCTCCTGTCCCCCTTTACTCCTCTCCTCATTTTCCCCTTTTTTCCTGCTTGGAATACTTTGTTCTAAAATTCGTAGAAGAAATTTATCTTTCATTTAACCTACAGCAGTAGACAAGTGCTAGCTCTTCTCCACATCACTTGAAGTTCTCACTATACTGCCAATTGCTTCCCACTCTTCTAATTCTCTGACCTTGATCTATAACTAAATGGAAAGGAATTTCATTAATGCCACCACAAATCTCTTATTTTCATAGTCAGTGATCTCTGTTCATTTACTGTCCTAGCAGAATATTTGCTCTGGCATTTGTCACAGTACTTCACTTTGTTGCCTGATCATTGTCCCTTCTTTATGTCCACGTTATCTCACTCAGTTTTTCAGGTTTTCTTCTTCTCTCATCACTCTGATCAGTGTCTTCCTTCTGATCTCTCTCTTGTCTTTTCTTTGTTTGGACCTTGGGTACAACAGGACTCTTAGGTACAACACAAAGGGATTTTTATTGAATGCATATTGGTTCTAATAGAGAAAGGCTAGGGAGATGGTAGGAATAACCTGGAAAAAAATGGTCATGAATAGAATAAAGTTGTGCAGCCAAAATGATTTCCCTATACTATCTTAATGCAGCTGGCTGATGTTGCTGTTGATCATTGGAATGTCACATCCCACACTATCAATTTCATTTTTGAGTGTGGGACACATTTTCTGGATTCTTTATATGCCTTGCCTGCATTTCCAAAATTCCCTTTAATCCCTCTTCCTTTGTCTCTCACTCTCCAAATTCTAAATGTCTGGTGTGACACTTTAACTGTCCCAATCTCGATTAAATCCCCTCACTCTAGGTTCAGTAGGGTTAGAAATGTGAGTTTCTAGCTGTAGAGGAGTAATAGTCTCTTCATCATCAAAATTTATGTGGTAGAAAAAGGGATCAACTGCAATCCTTCTCATGAATGACAAATGTGCACTTCATAACTGGTTTACTATAACTTTCTCAAATCCCTTTTCTCTCTATTTCTCTTTTACATTTGAAACTCTTAGATGTGTGGCACATACACAGCTACACCTTAAATTACTCCCAATGACTTATATATCATTATTTTTAAAAGATGGATTTGTAATAGTACTGATTATATGCCACCTGGATTTTCAGAGGACATTCCTTGCACTTACTGCCAAAGAATCTCAGTTCTCAACCTCATTTTAAGTTACTGTGTGACTGACTACACTCTTTCACTATCTGCCTCTCATCTAATATTCATGGAGTCCTACTGATAGGACATTCTTAATGTTTTGAATTAATATATCTTTGCCTTTTTCACTCTAAAGTCTTATCACAAAGGTGAAGCATTTTTCATGCATGTGAAACGTCTCAATAGTCTTTAAAAATATGCATTCCAAATCTCATTCTGAATTGTAAGTCTATTGCTACAGTAACCTCTTACTCTTCATAGTTTGGTGGTAAAGATGCCAAGACAATTCTGATAAGTAATCTGTCTTGGGATCCTTCAATGTTAGAAACAACTACATTATTAACAATTCAAACTTCAGTTTCTTCTTGTTTTAAAATTTATTCTATTTTGTTGTATATGACAGCGAATGCATTACAATTCAGATTACACATATACAGCACAATTTTTATATCTCTGATTGTATACAAAGTAGAGTTATACCATTCATATCTTCCTACATGTACTTTCACTGCCTTTCCTATCCCCCTATCCCCACCCTTCTCCTTCCTCTCCTATGTGCTATCTAAAGTTTCTCTATTCCTCCTACGCTGCTCCCTCATCCCCATTATGAATCAGCATCCTTATATCAGAGAAAACATTCAGCATTTGGTTTGTTTGGATTGGCTTATTTCACTTAGCATTATATTCTCCAACTCCATCCTTTTACCTGCAAATGCCATGATTTTATTCTCTTTTAATTCTGAGTAATATTCCATTGAGTATATATACCACATTTTCTTTATCCATTCATCTACTAAGGGTATCTAGGTTGATTCCACAATTTAGTTATTGTAAATTGTGCTGCTATAAACATTGATGTGGCTGCATCACTGTAGTGTGCTTTTTAAAAGTCCTTTGGGTATAGACAAAGGAGTGAGATAACTGGGTCAAATGGTGGTTCCACTCCCAGTTTTCCAAGGAATTTCCATACTCCTTTCCATATTGGCTACACCAATTTGCAGTCCCACCAACAATGTATGAGTGTGCCTTTTCCCCCCACATTCTTGCCAACACTTATTGCTGTTTGTCTTCATAATATCTGCCATTCTGACTGGAGTGAGATGAAATCTTTTTAAGAGTAGTTTTGATTTGCATTTCTCTAATTGCTAGAGAGGTTGAACATTTTTTCATAAATTTGTTGATAGACTGTATAGCATCTTCTGAGAAGTGTCTGTTTGGTTCCTTGGCCCATTTATTGATTAGGATATTTGTATTTTGGTGTTAAGATTTTGAGTTATATCTGATGTGTGTATGTGGTAAAAAATTTGCTCCCAAAATTAGGCTTTCTATTCACCTCACTGATTTATTTCTTTTGCTGAGAAGGAGCATTTTAGTTTGAATCAACTCATTTATAGATTCTTGATTTTAATTCTTGTGCTATAGGAATCTTATTAAGAAAATTGGGGCCTAATTTGACATAGTGTAGTTTAAGCCTATTTTTTCTTCTATTAGGAGCAGTGTCTCTAGTTTAATTCCTAGGTCCGTGATCCACTTTCAGTTGAGTTTACTCGTGTTGAGAGACAGTGTTTTAATTTCATTTTGTTGCATATGAATCTTCAGTTTTCCCAGCACCATTTTTGAAGAGGTTATATTTTCTCCAATATATTTTTTGGTACACTTGTCTAATATATGATTACTGTAATTATGTGTTTTCTTGTCTCTGTGTCCTCTATTCTGAGCCATTGGTCTACAACTCTATTTTGGTACCAATATTATGCTATTTTTGTTACTATTGCTCTGAACTATAGTTTAAAGTTTGGTATAGTGATGCCATCTGCTTCACTCTTCTTGCTGAGTATTGCTTTAGCTATTCTGGGTCTCTTATTTTTCCAGATGAATTTCATGACTACTTTTTCTATTTCTATATGGAATGCCATTGGGATTTTGATTAGAATTGCATTAAATCTATATAGTGCTTTTGGTAGTATCTTCATATTGACAATATTAATTCTCCCTATCTAAGAGCAGGGTAGATCTTTCCATTTTCTAAGGTCTTCTTTGATTTCTTTCTTTAGCATTCTGTAGTTTTCATTGTAGAGGTCTTTCACCTCTTTCATTGATTCCCTAGTATTTTCTTTTCCTTCTTTTTTTTTTTTTTGAGGCTATTGTAAATGGGGGCAGTTTTCCTCATTTCCCTTTAAGAGGATTTGTCACTGATATACAGAAATGCCTTTTACTTATGGGTGTTAATTTTATATCTGGCTACTTTGCTGAATTGATTTACTAGTTCTAGAAATTTTCTGATGGAATTTTTTGGGTCTTCTAGTTATAGAATCATAACCTCAGCAAATAGTGCTAATTTGAGTTCTTTTCCTATCCATATCCCTTTAATTTACTTCATTTGTCTAATTGCTCTGGCCAGTGTTTCAAGAACTATGTTAAATAGAAGTGGTGAAAAAGGGCAGCCCTGTCTTGTTCTAATTTTTAGAGGGAATGTTTTCAATTTTTCTGCATTTGGAATGATGTCGGCCTGGCACTTAGCACAGATAGCTTTTGTGATGTTGAGGTATGTTCCTGTTATTCCTAGTTTTTCTAGTGTTTTGAACATGTATGGGAGCTATATTTTGTTGAATGCTTTTTCTGCATCAATTGAGATGATATGTTTTTTATCTTTAAGTCTATTGATGTGGTGAATTATGTTTATAGATTTCCATATGTTGAACCAAACTTGCATCCCTGGGATGAACCTCACTTGATTGTGATGACTATATTTTTGACATGTTTTTGTATTCAATTTGCCAGAATTTTATTGATAATTTTTGCATCTATGTTCATTAAAGATATTGGTCTGAAGTTTTCTTTCTTTGATGTGCCTTTGCCTAGTTTTGCAATCAGGGTGATACTGGCCTCATAGAATGAGTTTAGAAGTGCTCCCTCTTTTTATTTCACAAAATAATTTGTAGAGTATAGGTATTAGTTCTTTTATATAGGTCTTGTAGAACTCAGCTGTGTATCCATCTGGTCCTGGGCTTTTTTTGGTTGGTCGGCTTCTGATGGAGTCTTCTATTTCCTTGCTTAAAATTGTTCTGTTTAAATTGTGTATATCATCCTGATTCAATTTGGGCAACTCATATGCCACTAGAAATTTGTTGATGCCTTTGATATTTTCTATATTATTGGAGTACAAGTTTTCAAAATAATTTGTAATTATTTGCTGTATTTCTGTAGTGCCTGTTGTGATATTTCCTTTTTCATCACATATGTTAATAATTTTAGTTTTTTCTATCCTTCTCTTCATTAGCATAGCTAAGGGTTTGTCAATTTTATTTATTTTTTAAAGAACCAACTTTTGTTTTGTCAAATTTTTCAATTGTTTCTTTTGATTCAATTTCATTGACTTCAGCTCTGATTTTAATTATTTTCTGTCTTCTACTGCTTTTGGTGTTGGTTTGTTCTTCTTCTTCTAGGCTTTGAGATGTAATGTTAGGTCATTTATTTATTGACTTTTTCTTCTTTTAAGACATGAATTCCATGCAATGAACTTTCCCCTTAGTATTGCCTTCCTAGTGTCCCAGAGATTTCAATATTTTGTATTAGTGTTTCTCATTTACCTCTAAGAATTTCTTTAATCTTCTACTTAATGTCTTTTGCAACCCCTAATTTATTAAGTAGCATATTACTTAGTCTCCAGGTGTTGGAGTATTTTTGATGTTTTATCTCATCATTGATTTCTAATTTTATTTCATTATGACCTGATAGAATGCAGGGTAGTATCTCTTCATTTTTATATTTGTTAAGAGTTGCTGTGTGGCATAATATATGGTCTATTTTAGAGAAGGATCCATGTGCTGCTGAGAAGAGAGTGTATTAGATTGTCAAAGGATTAAATATTCTATGTATGTCAGTTAAATCTAAGTTATTGATTTTATTATTGAGTTCTATAGTTTCTTTGTTCAGTTTTTGTTTGGAAGATTTATCCTGTGGTGAAAGAGGTGTGTTAAAGTCATCCAGAATTATTGTGTTGTGGCTTATTGACTTTTGAACTTGAGAATAGTTTGTTTGATGAACATAGATGCTTCATTGTTCAGGGCATATATATTTATAATTGTTATGTCTTGTTGGTGTATGGTTCCCTCAAGCAGTATGAAATAGCCTTCTTTATCCCTTTTGATTAACTTTAGCTTAAAACCTACTTTATTTGTTATGAGGATGAAAACCCTTGGTTGCTTCCAAAGTCCATGTGAGGTGTATGATTTTTCCCAACCTTTCACCTTCAGTCTGTGTATGTCTTTTCCTATGAGATGAGTCTCTTGTGAAGCAGCATATTGTTTATTTTTTTTAAATCTAATCTGCTAGTCTATGTCTTGATTGGTGAGTTTAGGCCATTAACATTTAGGGTTATTATTGAGATGTGATTTGTATTCTTAGCCATTTTTGTTTGTTTTTGGTATTAAACTTGACTTGGTTTCTCCTTTGATTAGTTTTTCCTTTAGGGTGATAACTCCCTCTGCTGATTTTCATCATTGTTTTTCTTTCCTCTTCTTGGAATATTTTGCCGAGTATGTTCTATAGTGTGGGCTTTCTTTTAACTTTTATTTATCATGAAAGGTTTTTATTTTATCATCAAATCTAAAGCTTAATTTTGCTAGATATAAGATTCTTGGTTGGATAACCCTGAGGATCACCTTCCATTTCCGTGCGATTTCCCTTCTCACTCCCTTTCCCTCCCACCTCTCATCCCTGTTTAATGTTAATCTTCTTCTCAGGGTTATACAAAATTACATATAAGAGGAAATGAGGGGTAAGAGAAAAATAATACAAGTGGAAGAAATGATTTACAGTAGAGGGGGTAGAGAGAGAAAAGGGGAGGGGAGGGGAGGGGAGGGGAGGGGGGGGATAGTAGAGAATAGGATAGACAGCAGAATACATCAGTCACTAGAATGGCAATATGTAAATCAATGGAAGTGTAACTGATGTGATACAGCAATTTGTATACGGGGTAAAAATGGGAGTTCATAACCCACTTGAATCAAACTGTGAAATATGATATATTAAGAATTATGTAATGTTTTGAACGACCAACAATAAAAAAAAAAATAATCACACACAAAAAAAAGATTCTTGGTTGGGCTGGGGATGTGGCTCAAGCGGTAATGCGCTCACCTGGCATGCAAGGGGCGCTGGGTTCAATCCTCAGCACGACATAAAAATAAAATAAAGATGTTGTGTCCACTGAAAACTGAAAAATAAATATTAAAAAAAATCTCTCTCTTTCTCTCTTCTCTCTCTCTCTCTTTTTTAAAAAAAAGATTCTTGGTTGACATCCATTTTCTTTCAGAGCTTGATATATGTTGTTTCAGGATCTTCTTGCTTTTAGAATCTGGGTTGAAAGATCTGCACATTAACCTAATTGGCTTTCCCCATATGTAATCTGATTCCTTTCTCTTGTGGCTCCTTATTCTGTATGCTAGGCATTCTTATTATAATGTGGCTTAGTGTAGAGCTGTTGTGTGTTTGTACATTTGGCATTAGGTAAGCCTCTTGTATTTGGTTTTCCAATTCATTCTTCATATTTGGGAAATTTTCTGATATTATTTCATTGTTCATTCCTTTGTCTTGGAAATCTATAACTTCTTCTATCCCAATAACTCTTATATTTGATCTTGTTATGCTATCCTATATTTCTTAAATGTTCTGCTCATGGTTTCTTACTATCTTCATTGTGTGGTCTACACTAATATTATCAAAATTATCTTTTGCTGCCTATATTTGCTCTCTGATATCTTCCTTTAATTCACAGAATATTTTAATTATGTACATGCTGAACACCTTCTCTGTAATTTCTTCTGCTGTGCTGGCCATGGATTCTAATAATGTAGTATCTTGATTTGTTTGGGGCATGTTCTTCTCTTGTCTTTCCATGTTGTTTGTGTGTCAGTATCTTTTCTGCTTCCCTTCTCATTCAATAGGTGAGGTTGTCTATTCTTATCCAGTATTTCCGCCCTCAGGATGGTGGGGGTTACCAGGGTGTGAGGGTTGATCTTGGTAGCAGGGCACCTGGAGGTGGGGTATGGCACCTGCAGGTCCTGATGGAAGATTGCACCTCAAGGATCTCCTTTGTGTTCCCTTTCTGTGATATGGGTTCTGGGTCTTATCTCCTCATCTCGCCTGTAGACCTCATAGTTCCTGCCCTCTAAATTAGTCTCTAAAGTGTATCTCCTGCACCCTCTCCCTTTCTACTTCCTAACCAGGAGCCTTTCTCTCTGGAGGTCTGGTGGCTGTGCATCTGTTGTAGAGGGCTGTTTTGTATTGAGCAGTCACTATGCCAGGTTAGCAGCTCCTGGGGATTGAGAGGAATTTGAAACTATGGGTACCTGAATATCAAGTGTTCCAAACTGGTAGTTGCCTCAACTAAAGATGGTGATAGAGGTGACTCAAGATGGAGGTAGCTGCTTTCAGCGATGGGATGTTGGGTTGAGTGGGGGAAGCCGGGCGATGGCATTGTGCAATGTGTTCAGAGATTAGCTCTGTGCTGTGCAGTGTTGGAGCTGTCATCTGTCTTCAGAGCCTGTGCAATGTGCCCAGGTGCAGGTAGGCTACTGTGTGCATAGGGGACTATGGCAGTAGCTGCTGAGTCCCAAGATGAAGGCAACCAGGGGTGCCCCACGTTGGTAGATGGGAGTCCACTCAGAAGTGGTGGCAGGAGTTCCTGAACCTGTGTAGGGCTGAGTGTTCTGTATGGGAGAGGCATCTGGAAATTCTGCATCAGTGCTAATGTCAGTGGTCCTGCTAAGGCATCCATGAGACCTTTATGGGCAAATAGTTGGGAGTTTGGAGTCCTGCTCTAATGCTGAGGCCTGGTGTGCTGTGCAGGCATGGCTGCCATGATTCCTGCATGGGAGAAGCTGTGGAGGGATCCTCTATCACTCTCAGAGAAGCAGTATTCCCACTAGTTGAGACCTGAGTCATGGAGCAACACAGAATGCTGCCTCTCTCTGGATCACCATCTTGGATCTCCACTTCAATTTCTTCTTGTAGCCTTTTTTCTTTCAGAAGAATTATTTTACAGACAACTTATATTGCTACTAATTGTCTTAAAAGTTTTCAGTATATAATTTTTGCCTGATAATCTAAGTTTAAGGTTTTTCACAGGCTTCAAGTCATTACATAGTCCTGGACTGGGAAAGGTCTTTTCTGTTGACTTCACATCATATATCAGACTCAGGATTTTTCTAGCACAGTCCAGTGTCCACATAAATTCAGCACATGCTTAGAATGTCTTCCTTATTTCCTAGACCTATTAATTTCTGAATATTCCATGAATCAAGATCATTGTATTTTGCCATTTCTTCAATTATCTCCAATTTTAAAAAATAACATAATAAAAAAATGTAAAGGAAATCTTCCAAGTGTATGTTTCATTTCAACTCTATCTAATATTTTCACTTTGTCAACTAACTGTTATGTTCATTTTACATCCACTTCATTTCATTTCAGGTAACAACAAGTGAGGACATGGAAAAGGAAAATGTAACCTTGTTGACAGAGTTTGTTCTCACAGGACTTACACACCAACCACAGTGGAGACTCCTTTTCTTCTTGGTGTTCTTGGTGATCTACCTCATCACTATAATGGGTAACCTTGGCCTGATTGCCCTTATCTGCAGGGATCCTCACCTTCATATACCCATGTACTTTTTCCTTGGGAATTTAGCCTTTCTGGATGCTTGGATAACATCAACAGTGACTCCAAATATGCTGGTCAATTTGTTAATCAAGAGCAAGATGATCTCTCTCACTGAATGCAAGATACAATTTTTTTTTTTCCCTTTGGAGTCAGTGTAACCACAGAATGTTTTCTCCTGGCAGCAATGGCTTATGATCACTATGTAGCAATCTGCCACCCTTTACATCATCCTGTGATTATGACCAATAGATTATGCCTCTGGCTAATCATTTTATCATTTGTAGGTGGCTTTCTTCATGCCTTAATTCATGAAAACTTTCTGTTCAGATTAACCTTCTGTAAATCCAACATAATACATCACTTTTACTGTGACATTGTAGCATTGTTAAAGATTTCCTGTAGTGATCCTTCTATTAATTACCTATTAATTTTTACTTTCTCTGGTTCAATTCAGGTATTCAGCATTATGACAATATTTGTTTCTTATACATTTGTTCTCTATACAATTTTTAAAAAGAAGTCTAAAAAGGGCCTTAGAAAAGCATTTTCCACCTGTGGAGCTCATCTCTTTACTGTGTATTTATACTATGGCCCCTTCTCTTCATGTATGTGCATCCTGCATCTTCACAAACAAACAATCAAGATATGATCTTCTCTCTATTTTACATGGTTAGAATTCCTATGTTAAATCCCATTATCTACAGCTTGAGAAACAAGCAAGTCATAGATTCATTGATGAAAACATTGAAAAGAAATGTTTAGTTCTCATCATAGAGTGCACTTTCTTGTTACCAAAACAATTCACAAAAGTTATATTTGGAAGTGTGTGTGTGTGTTGTTTTTGTTTTTTTTTTTTTTGGTCCATGTTGATTTTTTTTAACAACTTAGTCATTAGTATCTGGCAAACTCTTTGAATGTCATTTAATATCATAAGAAAATGTAGGTGAGTGTTCAAATCATACTATGATATTTAAAGAGAAAACAAATAAAAATATTTTAATATTTATATGTCCTTTAATGAGGATTCATAAATAGGCTAAGTGCTACATTCATGTAGATACTCTGAAAAGAACTTGAGTATATCTTTGATACAAATACAGGTGTATAAGCTGGAGACTCAGATCATAGTTGCTCCAGAGTGGTTTGCAGGCTTGTTTTTAGTTGAACATAGGCAAGACTCATGAGTTCAGTTGTTGCTTATGTTTGAGTCATTTTAAAATTTTATTTATTTTTTGTCACTGAGTAATTTGTCATGAGTTCAGTTGTTGCTTATGTTTGAGTCATTTTAAAATTTTATTTATTTTTTGTCACTGAGTAATTTTGTCACTGGTAATTCAGAAAGGTAGAGCCATCAGGGTTGTGTCAAACTAGTCGGTTGCAAACACCAGATACAGAATAGCCATGGGTCAGAAGACCAGAAAAGCCATAGGGATGGGCTTCCCATCACTTACTTCAGTGTTCACACCATATTTGGAGCTTGATGATATAATGTTTGTTCTGTTTGTTTTCAATGCAGCTTAGATGATTCTTCATCTCTACTTGCTTTATTTCTCTCTGTTGGAAAAGGGGTGCTTGCTTTAACTCAGTGTTTCCTTTGTATCATTTTATTGTACAACTTATTGACTTTACAGGGTCTCTCAGCAGACAGGAATTTACCTTGAGGGTCATCTGAGTTTGGACATGGACTATTGAATGATGATAAAATGATTTATGACTTTGGGATAATTAGAGGTGGAATAAATTTGTTTTTACTTTTAAGAAAGATCTGAACCATATGGTGAGGGGCATAAGGCTCTGGTAGAGATAAATAGGTTGCTTCCCTAAAGTATTTCTGTGTTGAACACTTGGTTTTCAGTGTAGTGATATTAAGGGTTGGTGGCACTTTTAAGAGGTGGAGCATGTCAGAAATTGTTACCAGGCCCTCTCAGTCTCTCTCTGATTTCTGATCTGGAATATGATCTTGCCTTTTCACCCATTATGCCATAATGATGTCATTCATAATGACCTCATGCAGACAGAGGATGCTCTCATCACTCTATGTTATTTGGATTCAGACTCCAAAATTGTAATCTGTTTCTTTATCAGTGTACAACCTCAGGTATTTCATTATAATAATAGCTGATTCAGCTCCTCTATTGATATTATTTTTTTATGTCCATTCATATGGGATACAAGTGTCTCAACATATACATCGCTTTTGGGCCCATGAGTTGGAAAGCAGCCTATGCTGCCTATATGAAGGGCTCTCAGGGTTCAGCACACTGAATCTAGATGTTGTGATTAGCACACTAACCATGCTCAACTCCATCACCATGGCAACCTGGCCTCCCTCAGGTGCACAGCATGTTCCTTCCCTTCTGCTTTTCTTTCTATTAGCCCACTGGTTGCAGCTCATAAGTGTGCTGCTAGCTCATGGATTATTATGACCCTCAGCTACTTTGCCCGGTAACAAGCTATGCATAAAAGGCTTGCCTATGCAACAATAAAGTGAATCGAGTTCTCTGAAACTGGTCTTCAGAGGTCTCTTTTTGACTCCATTGCCATACACTCCTCTAGCTGGAATGAGTGAGCCCACATCTAGTGCCCAAACAGGGACCTAAGGCAAGTCAGTAAGTTCAGGTGTTGGACCTTGAGGAAATAGAAAAAGAATGGGCAATTTGCCAACCTCTACTAAGGACTCGAAGCTACGGCTGATGGGTACTCTCCTTAGTGCAAGAGGATTAACATTAAGTAAAAGGGATGCACATAAATTTTGTGATGTAGTAGTTAATACCAATTCCTGGATGAGAACAGCTGATATGTTTGACCCAAGTATATGGGGAAAAAGTTATAATTAACACAAGGCAAGGATAAATTAGGCAGGGGTATACCCTGCCTCTTCATTTTTTTTCTCAATTATCACAGCAATACAGCAATCTCTGGGGCATAAAGGGTCAATACCCTGCCTGGTTATGGCCACTCAGTCATCAGAGATAGAGGAACAAGAGGGAGAACAGGACAAAAGGGAGAAAGAATCACAGATAAATTCTGATACAAAGCCTTTTGAACCACAAGAAACAGAAAAGGGACAGATGCAATTAAGCCAAAGAAAATTTACCCATTTGTCAAATGTAATGGAAAAATTACAAGTAAAAGAAGATAAAAGGGAGAGACTTGTAGGCCCCCCACCTTGATCAGGACCTCCACAGTCAGAACTTAATCCATTCTCAGACTTACGTTGAACAAGGGACCAAGCATGGGGTGCCTACGAACAGGAAATGCCAACTTCGTTCTTAGTCAAAATCAACCCCACGCCTGAGAGGCCACTGCACTGGTGTTCTCATGACATTGCTACATTAAAGGAGTTTAAGAAGGCAATAAAGGAGGATGGACATATGGATCCCTTTGCTGAACAAGTTCTTGAGACACTTAGTCTAAATTTAAACTTCCCACAAGATTGGAAAGACTTGGCAAGAGCTTCCCTTGAACCCTTGACATAACTAACGTGGAAGGCATTTTTCTATGATGCATGTGAACAACAGGGGGCTTGCAACCACACTGCAAATGTTAACCTCCCAGATGAATGCTTCCAGGGAGAGGGAATCTACAGTTCCCCTAGTGGTCCATCAAGTTATTTTGATCAGGTGCAGCTCTATGCTTTAAGAGTCTGAAGGAAATTACCAGCTAGGGGAGGTACAGTTTCTATACAGGACCTAAGGCACAAATCCACTAAAGACTTGTTGCAGTTTATCGATAGAGTAAACAAGGCAGTGGAAGGGAAAGTATGCCATGTAGAAGCTAGGGAAGCCCTAACCAAAGAGTTAATCTGGGAAGGATTAAACAGGGAGCATAGGGCTACTGTTGCACCAGTGCGCAATGGCACCCTTGATGACTGGATTTTGGCCACATAGGATATAGAGACACAAGCAACTCAAGCCTCTCTGCTGGCCTCAGCCATGGCAGTTCTACTAAAACAGGAACAAGGTAATAATAGAGGAAGAAGGAGCTCCACTTATTGGGGTGAGGAGGAACAGGACAGTTCTGGCAAGAATGCCTAGAGCTTCCACAAATTATTTCCAGAACTGACTAAGGAGGCTTGCAAACAGTCAAAGACTACAAAAAAAAAATGTGCACCCTTTTTCCCCATTGGCCCTTTATAACCTGCTGGAGTGAAGCCCAAGGATTAAAATCTAATGCTTTATGGCAAATTAATGTCATTCATTATGCATCTTTTGGAAATTTAAAATATATTCACGTAGTCATTGATACCTATTCAGGCTGTGTAATGGCCACAGCCTCCACAGGAGAAACCACAAAAGAGGTCGTCTTCCATCTCCTTAAATGTTTTGGAAACATGGGTCTATTAAAACTGACAATGGGCCAATCTATACTAGCAAGACATTTCAGGTAGTTTGCACCGATTGGCATATAAGCACTTAACTGGCATGCCCTATACCCTCAGGCTCATGGCATCATAGAAAGAATACACAAGGAATTAAAGACCATGCTACAAAAACAGAGGGGGAAAAACTAAACCAAGTCCCCTCACAATGCCTTGAACAAAACCTTATTTACATTAAAATTTTCTTTAAATTTCAACATTTTCTACGGAAACAACAGCCCATAAGCATTGGGTCCCCCTTACAAGGCCCTCCCATCTGCCTATGGTCTCATGAAAGGATCCCATAACAAATGCATGAAATAGTCTGGACCCCCTCCTAACAATGGGACAAGGGTTTGCATTTGTTAACAGGAGCCTCACCTCATCTGGGTGCCTGCCAGAAAAGTCAAGCCCTGGACCCCTAGAACCACCAATCAAGAGGAAGGAACTAACTCTGGAGGAAAACTCTCACAAACAAAGGACTCAACAAGGCGTACAGACCTCACATAAAGTAACCTGGGGTGATATTAAAGTCTTTTGACCAAACTACCAGATTGGCCCCTTCACCTGGTGGCAACCTCATCCCTGGGCCTATGATGGTGATCCAATTGTGTGTGGCACTCACTGCTAGCAGTGAAGCTTCCTATCAGGTAAATTGGGCTTTGGTCACTAGGCCACTACTTTTAGCAGTGGCCAATTGGGAAGGAGCCCTACCTAAACACTTTTCCAATAATTCTAACCTTATTGATCCTAAGTTATCTGTCAAATAACAGCTGTACAGTGGAATACGAGTATCCCCATGCCTACTCTGCCAATTTGTTTCTCAAGAGTTGATAATGAGACAACCCCCTTTGTTTTGCTCTTGCTAGTGAAACTATTGTAGATAAATATAACAAGTCATATGTTGGGCTATCTCTCATTGACTTTAGAGTTATAGTTAATGCTGCCAATAGCCATAGATACCCCCCCCATGGCAAATGCAAAAAAAAAAAAAAAAAAACCCTTGCTGCTGACATACTCTAAGACGCTTTTTGGAAAGCCCCCCTCAGATAATGATAACATTCCCTGGAATCAATGCATCACATCTAGACCTTATCTCCTTGATAATAGGAATATCTCCAGGGAAGAACAATACCTATGCACCTGGGTGGGCACAGCTCCCTGGAATACCTCTGATGTTGCCATAGTCCGGCTGGGCAAAATAACCGAGAGGTGACAAGCAACTTGAAGGTTGAAAGCGGACACTACTTTATTGCGAGTGAACTCAGAGGGAACTGAGTGAGAACTCAAAGTAGCAGGCACCCAAGGTAGCAGGAGCCGCTTCTCTGCCGGACAGCAGAGGTATATATACTTAACTAATTATACACAGCTTAACTTAATTAACATCATCTAGATATAGCAGTCAGCCAATAAAGAATCCTCATCATCTTAATGGCTCGCTGGCGTTGCTTCACAAACCACTCTTCCTGGCAAAGTGCCAGGCGCCATTTTGACTTGATTTGCATCCCAAACATGATGTGTCCCAAAATCATATAGGCTACTGCAGTAACTGCTACATGGGACAATCTGTTACCAATCATTATGCAAGAAATCAATATGTCATGCCACAGCCAGCTAGATGAATGGGTCAATTTTGAGAAAAGGCCCTAACCATGGATTTACCTTTATCCAAAATTATACCCATACCTACTATGCACAGATAGTTATACTACCCTTTGCTATGCTAATAATCAATGGTACTGATGACATAAATATCAGTCACACAGAGATCCCTTGTACAGTCCTGCTGGCTCACAAATTGTCTAACCCCTTCTATGAAAGCTAAACATATATTTATCTTCAGCGTGACCTCACAATCTTGTTTCCAGTGAACCTGTCCAGAGAATGGAGAAGTCCATGGGACATGGAGATGAAGAATCTTCTGAATAAGATTCTGCACCAGACAAGGCATGCAATTGGCCTCATCATTGCTGGGATTATTGCCCTGGTGACTGCCATTGCTGTAAACAATTTGTCTACTACCTCAGCAGAAGTCTTTGCCATTCAAAAAGACTTAAATAAACTGTCATGAACTGCTATTTTAGTCATCCAGCAAAAACTAGATCTCCACCAAAAACAACTAAATATACTGTTTATGTTGCAAAGGCTCACTTGTGACTCTGAATTTCGTAGTATTTGTGTCACCCAATATGCTATGTCGGAAAACATAACCTCACACTTCTCCAATTTTTCTCAGTATATTAAGGATGCTTGGACATAACTAACTATGTTTTGACTATGCATAATCTCACTAAGGCCATTGTCAAAATCAATGAGACCAAGGTGTCTATCATAACAGCCTCCTCCTTCTTTCAGGGATTGACTGAGCACTGGGAAAACATGCTTTTTAAATTGGTTACCCCTATAATGCTATTATATTGGTTCTGCTTGCTGTCTTACTCATTGTGTTTTATTGCATCATTAGATAATTATGCCAAAGAATAGCTAGCACTGAACAGAGAGCTGTCCGTGGTTGCAGAGGTACTTGCAGCAAATTCAAAGTGGGAAATCTTGGGCCCATGAGTTGGAAAGCAGTCTATGCTGCCTATGTGAGGGGCTTTCAGGGTTCAGCACAATGAATTCAGATGTTGTGGTTAGAACACTAACCATGCTCAGCCCCATCATCATGGTAACCTGGCCTCCCTCAGATGCACGGCATGTTCCTTCCCTTCTGCTTTTCTGCCACTGATCTATTATCTCATTGGTTGCTGCTCATAAATGTGTTGCTAGCTCATGGATTATTACAACTCTCAGCTACTTTGCCCAGTAACAAGCTATGCATAAAAGGTTTGCTTATGCAATAATAAAGTATATTGAGTTCTCTGAAATTGGTCTCCGGAGGTCTCTTTTCAACTCCATCACCACACCCTCCTTAGCTATTTGGTGGGCTTCAGCTGGACCAAGTGAGCCCACACATTGCCTGAAATTTTCTTATCAGCAATTTTCCAATCAGGTTCCATTCAGGCCCCATTTGAGACAGTCCACTAGTGATAACTCAATTCATCGGTATATAATTGGTATATAATTTTCAAGACCATGTGTCTTTGAAAACCAAGTAAACAACTAAGAATACTGTTTGAATTTCTGCTTGTGAAAAGGATTTCCCTTCAATAGTATCTTTCATGAATGTTTCATAAAAGAGTGACTGTGCTATAGATTTACGTTTTGAGTTTCTGTGTGTTTATCAGGCAAAACTTCTGTTATCCAGGTCTGAGTCTTCTCTTTCTCTTCAACTGACCATACAAAATTTCTGCCATACATTCAAGGTGGAAGAGAGAAGTCAGTATTACAAAAGTGGGACTGTGGAAATTAGGTATTCTCAAGTAACTTCATAGTCCCTTCAGTTTGTAATTAGTTCCAAACATATATGTGCCACTTTCATTTGATGATGGCGTGCCCAACATATGATTTGGTAGGTAACATAGCATCCATTTCATGATAAGAATCTCAGGTCACAGGTAACTTGGTGGTTCAAGATTAATCATTTCTTCTACTAAAGTTCAATCACATGCTAATGACTGTTTCTCATAAGGAGAGTGAATATTTGCTGAAACAGGGTTTGCTTCAACATCCTATGGTTCCACGTGGTAATTCACCTAAATTGGCCTGCCACAGGCTCAACAAGCTTTCCTAAGTGTCATTGTCAATTGAAACACCACTGGACCCCAAATCATATGACCCAAGTGATAGAACACAGCCTTCTCCTGTTTGAATTCCTCTTAAATGTAGCAATTGTTTGGGTCTCTTTGTAAGTGGGTCAGAGTGATACACCCAAATGGAATTAATGACATTAAAATCCAAATTCCTCATTAGAATTTTTGAATATTTTTGGTTGTTTATTTAGGAGTCAGATGCAATAACTTATGCTTCACCTGAGAAGGAATATATTGATGTATCTTATATCACTAAATCATGAGAAAATTCATTGAGATAGAAGGACTCTAGAATTTTATCTGATTTATTTCCCACTATTTGTCGTAATAATGTCTAAGTGGTAAGTCTAGGGTTATTAATGTTTCTTTCCCATTAGGTTAATTAGCACAATATCACCAGTGGAAAGAACTAGTTTGGTGTCTTATGGAATGAGAAAGTGTTTGCTATCCCTGAGAAAATATTCACAAATTATATATCTGAATAGTCTTCTTTAGCTGCTACTACTAACAACTGCCTAATAAGATTTCTCCTCAAGTTTCAGCATAAAGTAGGGAGGCTAGGAATAGTTTGGAGTTTTAAATTGCATTTTGCATGAACAACACTTATTTGGGATTGAATTCTGAATTCATAAAAGGTGATGACCCACTTAAATTCATGTTTGAATGAACTGAGAAACATACTAATAAAAACACTGGAAAAAAAAACTGGAAGTTTCCATAAACATGTCATGAGTGCCCTTTGTGAGGAATAGCAATACTGTAATAAAGTACAATGTTTTTCTTTTGTAGTTCTGGGGATCAAACCAAGGCTCCTGTACATGCCAGGCAACCAGTTTTTGTTGTTGTTACAACTAAAGCTGTTGACAGTGACTTGATATTTATGATTCCAGAGTTGGTGATGCCAGTGGGACAACCAGAGTTCTCATACTTGTCCAAATCCACAGTGTCCAGTAGAACAACTTCACTTGTCCTACAGGGAACCCAATGGCACTCTCGGGAATTGCAGAACTTTATTCATACCAATTTGAAGAAAGTACGCAGTTATACAACGTGCTGACTCTATTCAAAGTAAATCTTATATAAGCATTTTCTTGAGACTGGGAAATTAAACACCTGAAATGAGTGAGTTTGCAAAGAATTGTTACTTTTGTTGTTATCAATCCTATACTATTGTATTTTCTTTCTCTTTTATAAAGCCTAGTAATTTTAAAGGATCTCCACAATCTCTTTCAATTTATTGGTAAGATAGAAATGAATTCTGAATTTTAAAATTATCTTTTTCTTTTTTATTAGAAATTGTCATTTATCTTATAACACTTTAGGTTGGGTTTGTAAGAGCCAGGTAAAATGAAAAATGGTGCACTATCTTCATATTCACTTCTGTGCTAAAATCTGAATAAGCAAAAATGCTGTAAGACTGATTTATTTCCTTTAGTGATGTGCCTATTATCTTGTTAATCTAACTATGATAGCTTTATTTTGTCATCTAGGATGTTAAATAATTCTAAATAGGTTAAAATATTCAATTTGTACTTATTTTTACATGAAAAATATTTCTGATGATTCTGATAAAAGACCCATTGTGTTTGATGATCCATATATTCTGATTAATTTTTTAAATTTATTAGTTCTTTTTAGTTATATATGACAACAGAATCAATTTTGATATAGTTGTACAAGTATGGAATGTATATTATCTCAGTTATGATCTTATTCTGACGAATATACATGAAGATGGGATTCACTGGGTTGTTTTCATATATGTGCATAAGAAAATTATGTCAGATTCATTCCACTTTCTTTTTCCTATCTCTCTCCCTTCCCTTCAATCCCCTTTATATAGTCTACTGCACTTCTATTCTTCCCCTCATCTGCCCCTACTTATTGTGGGTTAGCCTCCTCATACCAGAGAAAATATTCAATGTTTGGCTTTCTGATTAAATTTTTTAAGATTTCACATAAATACTAGTTTTCTACTGTCACACCTTCTGAAGTATATTTTGGATCATTTATGTGCATGTGGTAAGAAATAAGATAAAAATGTTCTTACACTGCTCTTTATAGAACCTATGATTTAAGAAGTCTTCACAAATTAAATGTGATTGCTTTTGATTATCTAGTGATTAGGAATTGACTGGAATATCCCTCTCTAAATGAAGTATACTCAACTCTCACCATTGCCACTGTTTATTTATATTGCTCTTTTAGGTTCCCATAACTGGTTACATGTTATTCTGCTAAAAGGGCTGTTGGGGGAGGAAAGTACTCTCAAGTTAAACAAGTAGAATTTCTAGAGGAAGTTCATTTCAGTTACTGTACTAACAAAGATAAGGGAACTTAAAAAGTCTTATCATGTATATTTTAGTTTTATCACATGATGTTTTTGTACACATGTAGAGAAGTGATTGCTATATTCAAGCAGATGGTCATTCCATCATGTCATAGAATTACTTTTTTGTTGCTATTTGTGGTAACATTACCTAAAACCTACTCTTTGGTCATATTATGAGTATGTAATGAAATATTATTAATCATTAAAACTGTAGCTTAAGTATTATGCTTATACTTAAATATAAAC
Organism: Spermophilus citellus; assembly: GCF_964194105.1. Classification (NCBI taxonomy): domain Eukaryota; kingdom Metazoa; phylum Chordata; class Mammalia; order Rodentia; family Sciuridae; genus Spermophilus; species Spermophilus citellus. The sequence continues at coordinate 83,104,682 of NC_138188.1, forward strand.
CAACTTTAAAATTCGGTAATACTAGCAAAATTACTTTTAAATAATTTTAAAGCAAGATTTTAAATCTTCTATTTTTAACAAAAATTCCTTAAGGGAAAAAATGAACTTTGAATAGAAATAAAAGGATAAGATTCCTTTGGTTGACAACTATTAATGAATAGTTCAGGCTTAAGACAAACATCTGTATCCAAATATCTGAACCTTTTTTTAATCTCATATTTTATGCTTATTCATGTGTGTCTGTTATTTTCTACCCATTTTTCTTCCTCTCTATTGTTTTCTTTTCACTCACCCCAAACATTTTTTTAATACCTTTATTTTATTTATTTATTTTTATGTGGTTCTGAGGATAAAACCCAGGGCCTCTCACATGCGAAGTGATTGCTTCTCTTCACTGAGCCACAACCACAGGGCCCCCAAATTCTTTTTCCACTTCTGTTATAATTCTCCTCTGCTTTTTTCTTCTCTACTTGTCTCATTTGATGAGTCATTTGAAAATTTTATTGAAATGCTATGCAGTAAATAAATTTTATATTTGATGGCATGCCAGATGGAAACACCAACTGTTCTGCACACAGCTTAGGGTGCACTCTTACCATTCCTTCACTGTTGTGATGCTTGTTTTCTATGCACTTTCAATAACTCTCTGAACTTAATTCTATTGCCTAAAAAAAACTACTTTGTCTAAACTTACTGAAACTTTCTTAATTTCTGCACTCCATTATCTCTGTTAATTCTCATCCCACGAAATCATTCACTGTTGTATTTAGCACCATTCTTCACTTTCCATGTTGTTTTGGTTTCTGTCCACAAAATCCCTTTTCCATTTTTACCTTTCCTTTTGGGATCACTCTGATCAGTATTTTATTTTCTGGTTTCTCTTTTATCTCTTCTGTTGGGGGCTCTGAGGTTGTGATAAGAAATAATTTTGAATTGAATGGAAATTGGCTCAAAGCAAGAAATGCTAGAGAAGTTGAAGGAATAAGCTGGACAGGGACAGACAAATGCAAAGATCCAATTAGTGGCAAAGATCATAAATAGTATGTCACTTTTACTACTGTAGACCCCAAACATTCACGACTATGCCTTTGTGGCAGATGGAGGATGCATTTGCTGTAAAATTGATATTATTGCCATAGGATGCTTTTGCAATTTTAATTATCTCTTTCCCATGTACATTTTTACATTCACTTCATTTCATTTCAGGTGACATTCAGTGAGGTCATGGAAAAGGACAATGCAACTTTGCTGACAGAGTTTGTTCTCAGAGGACTGACACAACAACCACAGTGGAAACTCCCCCTGTTCCTACTGTTCTTGGCAGTATACCTTATGACACTTGTGGGAAACCTTGGTCTGATTTCTCTGATCTGGAATGACCCTCAGCTTCACATCCCCATGTACCTTTTCCTTGGGAATTTAGCATTTGTGGATACTTGGTTGTCATCAACAGTGACCCCAAAGATGCTGATGAACTTCTTAGACAAGAGCAAGATGATCTCTCTCCCTCAGTGCATGATACAATTTTTTTCCTTTGCAATTAGTGTGACCACCGAATGCTTTCTCCTGGCAGCAATGGCTTATGACCGCTATGTAGCCATATGTCAACCTTTACTGTATCCTGTGATTATGACCAATATACTCTGCTTCCGGCTGCTGGTTTTATCATTTGTAGGTGGATTGCTTCATGCTATAATTCATGAAAGCTTTTTATTCAGATTAACCTTCTGTAATTCCAACATAGTACATCACTTTTATTGTGATGTTATACCATTGTTAAAGATTTCCTGTACTGATCCTTCTCTTAATTATCTAATAATTTTTATTTTCTCTGGCTCAATACAAGTATTTAGCATTGTGACTATTCTTATTTCTTATTCACTAGTTCTCTTTACAATTTTAAGAAAGAAGTCTGAAAAAGGCATGAGGAAAGCCTTCTCCACCTGTGGAGCCCATCTCTTTTCTGTGACTTTATATTATGTCCCCCTTCTCTTCATGTATGTGCATCCTGCATCTTCACAAGCAGATGACCAAGATATGATCTTTTCTCTGTTTTACACTGTCATAATTCCTGTGTTAAACCCCATGATATACAGCCTGAGAAACAAACAAGTCATAGATTCCCTGAAAAAAAATGCTGAAAAGAAATATTTAGATCTCTTATTAATATTTATTCTCCTTTTATTAAAACAGTCACCAAATTGTGGAGGCAAATTGTGGATGTTTTCAATAGTACTAAATAGGTTTGTAATTATTATTGTTCTCAAAAATTAATGAGTTAATTTTGGAGACATTATTAACTTCTTAAATATTTGTTTATATTATTCATAGATAATAAATATCAATCCAAGTGTTCATGTCATACTAGAGTAACTAAGGCAAAAAAGTGAAAAGATTTTTAGATAGTTTTATGTTCTTTTATTTTATACTGATACTTATATTGTTATTATTTATTTATATTTATATATTTACATAGATTATTAATATAGTGTACATCCTCTCAAAAGAACCCAAGTATGATTCTTTATAGATAATAGTGCTGTATAGATAGGGGATCATACCATATTTGCTCTAGAGTGGTTGCAGGTTTGTGTTTGAGTGAGCAAAAGAAAAACCCCAGGAAATCTACCAGTCATGAAAAGGGCTTTTCTTTTTTCTTTTTCTATTTTTGAGAAATAGTGACTTAGCCTTCTTGGAGTAACTGGACTCCCACATCACACCAAAAAAAATTGTATATAATTAGAAAGATATTAAAGTAGTGAGTACAGTGATAAACCAAAAGAGAATGCTCTTATCTCAGAGTGCTTCTCTGAGTAAAGAGAAGAGGTGAGTTGCTTCTCTTTGTCTCTCTTGCTTTCTAAGTCCCTTTGCAGCTGTGTTTATTTCTTTTGGACAATCCAAAGACCCTTACCAATATAGAAATTTAATAGATTAAAGAATTAAGTGTGGGTGGCTATAGAAAAAAAGAAAACTGGCAGACTAGAAGGGAAAAGTTTTCAAACTTCTTAAAGAAAAAAAGAAAAAAGAAGAGAAATAAAAGAAAAAATAATAGCATTTAAAGATTATTGAAATGTGTTGTTCTCATAAAGGAACTTTAGATGCATATTGCAAAAGTTTCAAGCAATGGTAAAATTATGTGACCAATAGTGCCCAGTGTGTGGCTGGGAAAGAAAAAAATCCTTGGATGTGTTCTGTTCTCACTCTGCATATTATTTAAATATAATGAGTTCTATCCTTGCCATTTACCTCTCCACATTGAAATTCTGTGCATTTTCTACTGATATAACTGAGTCCCTCTTTCTAAAAAATACTCTCCTGTGTTTCCAAACTCTAGTTTCTCATCTCTTTCATCCTGCTGATCAACTCTCTTTCCTCCTCAACACTGTTGCCAGATGATTCTTATACCCAAGTCTCAGATTAAATCATGTCTCTCTTTTAGAGGATTGTCATTGCTACCAGATTATATGCATGTATGTTATAGATACTTGGATCTGCTGAGGTTTTTTTTTTCCTTCGTGATTATGTACTGATTATATGATAGACATGTAGATGTGCCTATATAAATATAAATAAACATATAGGTTTACTCCATACCCTAGTTTTGCTCATGAAAGCTAGCTTTATTTAAGTTTCTTATGAATATAACTTTGGTTTACCTCTGCAATGTCTTCCTACGCAATTCTCCAAATGAAACCTATATTATAACTAAAATGAGTTACTGAAAATTTTCTGTTTATACTTCCCTCTGAGGTCATGCTTTTTTCTTATAGGACTGTCAGCACAGAATTCCTCCTCCCCCAACTACCCCTTTCTATTTTACAACTGTGATGATATGCCTTCCTCTAATACTGTCATGAGAAACTTTCATGATGTATTTTCAGATTATTGAAAAGAGGATACAATTACTTACACACTTAAAACATTTAGAATTTATTTATTATTCTTAAGCAGACTCATTTTGGGCTCCAAAATTTCTTTAAAGATTTAAATCGGTAATTCCTACAATTCTTTACATTATTGCATGCACAGCACAGTGGCTTACATACATGAAGGCTTACTTAAGTATTTGTGAAATATTTTTAAAATCACAGTGAACCTAATGCACAAATGCATGAATTCAGGAAGGATGCATCCCTTTTTTTTCAATTTTAAAATGATTTCAAGTAAATTTCTAGGCCTAGAATGACTGTTGCATGTCAATCTACCTTAAGTTTCTTTTTTAAAAATATTTTAAGTTGTAGATGGACACAATACTTTATTTATTTTTATGTGGTGCTGAGAATTGAACTCAGTGCCTCAAATGTGCTAGGCAAGCACTCTACCACTGAGCTCCAGCTCCAGCCCCATACCTTAAGTTTCTTTAACACTAAAACACTCCACACTAAAAATGACTTATGTGTTTTCTTCTAACTAGGAGTGAGTCCTGGGATAGAATTTGACAAAATTCCAGGGATAAAATATCTAGCAACATGTTTGTTCTAAAGGACATGAACAATTGCAGTGTTTTAACCAAATGAGTTTTACTTTCATTTCTGGAGATCCATATCACAAAATTAAAAGCTATGACCTTACCCACTTTGTTTCCTTGAGGGATGCCATCAAATCCCAGGAAATCGAAGAAAAGGACCAAATTCAAGCAATTGTCCAAATTTCTTCCCATAGAACCCATGTTGTCGCATATAAATTGTTTGCTGATTTTATTGCTGAATACTTTTCCTATTGTACTCATGGTTTCCTGTCATCTAGATATTTGGTCACTTATTCATTATTATAACATACAAAAAAAACTAATAAACATAATCAACTATTTCATCCACTGTTATGAATATCTAAGAGAAGGTTGAAATGAAGGTGAATATATGGTATGCAACCCATGGAGTCTTGCTTTAGCTCTGGTGAGTCTGGAATGAGCAATTAGGAGCCTCTCAGAAATTTGGACTTCCTCTGCAGACTCCTCTTGTTCAAGAAATGTTTACATTTCCTTTCTTCTTTAATAAAATTCCACTACTTTACACTCAAGGAATTCACAGCAGTAGCATGGTGATGTCAAACCATTATCACTTACATTATAAATTTATTCCTTTATATACACCATTCTTCTTATTTCAGAGGGAGTCTGAAAAGAGGTAAAATCAAAACTTTGTCAAGCCATTATTATTGACAAGATATTCAACATTTGGCTTTTTGCTTTTCAATAAATTATGAATATGCATATATAGTTTAATGAATGTTTAGATTTAGAGGATGTTGTTATTTAGCTAACTTCACTCAATTGTTTCTAATACTACATATGCTGTATTAAAATCATCTCATGAAAATTTGATTACATAAAAGACATGATTTTTTTGGCTTCAGTTTACTCACATTGAAGTTTTCTGGATTTTCTTTCTTTTTAATTTTATTTGTTCTAAATAGTTATACATGGCAGTAAAATAAATTTTGACACAGCAGCCATGAATGGAGTATAGCTTCTCATTCTTCTGATTATACATGATGTAGGTCTTACTGGTCCTCTAGACACATATGCACCTAAGCTATTAATGTCCAATTCATTCTGTTATCTTCTTACCCTATAAATCCTCCCCTCTATTCACTCCTTTTTGCCTAACCCAAAGTACTTCTATTCTTCCCTAGCCCCTGACCCCTTGTGAATTAACATCTGCATATCACAGAAAACATTTGGTTTTTGGTTTGGGGGGATTGGCATATTTCTCTTCTCCAGCTCCACTCATTTACTGGCAAATGTCATAATTTCATTAATCTTTAAGGCTGAGTAATATTCCATTATGTATATAAAACGTATTTTCCTTATTCATGCATCTGTTGTAAGGTATCTAGTTTGGTTCAATAGTTTAGCTATACTGAGGTGAGCTGCTATAAATATTGATGTGTCTGCATTACTGTAATATGCTGATTTTAAGTCATTTGGGTATAAACAGAGGAGTGGGATAGCTGGGTCAAATAGTGTTCCATTTTAAGTTTTCTTAGGAATGTCCATACTGTTTTCCATAATGGTTGTACCAATTTGCAGTCCTATCAGCAATCTATGAGTGTACCTCCTGCCCCCACATCCTCGCCAATCCTTATTATTGCTTGTATTGTTGATAATTGTCATTCACTACAGTGAGATGAAATTTTAGTTTTAATTTGCACTAATCTAACTGCTAGAGATATTGGACATTATCCCATATATTTGTTGATCAATTGTATTTCTTCTTCTGTGAATTGTCTACTCAGTTCCATAGCCCTTTTATTGATTGGGTTGTATATTTATTTTTGTATTAAGCTTTTTGAGTTCTTTATATATTCTGGAGATTAATGCTCTTTCTATCTGAGGTGCCCGTGGTAAAAATTTTCCCCCATTCTGTAGGCTTTCTCTTCACTTTTTTAATTGTTACCTTTGCTGAGAAGAAGCTTTTTAGTTTGAAACCATCTCATTTATTGATTCTTGATTTTACTTTTTGTGCTTTAGGAGACTTTTCCAGGAAGTCAGGTCCTAAGTAACCAAGGTGAGATTTGGGCCTATTTTTCCTTATATTAGGTGCAGGGTCTCGGTTCTAGTGCCTAAGTCTTTGATCCACTTTGATTTGATTTTTGTGCATGGTGAGAGATAGAGGTTTAATTTCACTTGCTACATATGGATTTCCAGTTTTCCCAGCACCATTTGTTGAAGAGGCTATCTTTTCTCCTATGAATATTTTTGGTGCCTTTGTCTAGTATGAGATAACTGTAGTCATGTGGGTTTATCTCTGTGTCTTCTATTCTGTATCATTGGTCTACAGGTTTGTTTCAGTTCCAATACTATGTCATCTTTTTAACTATGGCCCTGTAGTATAGTTTACTGTCTGGTATTGTGAGTCCTTCTGCTTCACTCTTCTTGCTAAGGATTGCTTTGGCTATTCTGGGTCTCTTATTTTTCCAAATAAATTTCATGATTGCTTTTCCTAGTTTTATGAAGAATGTCATTTGGGGTTTTAATAATAATTGCATTAAATCTTTATAACACTTTTGGTTATATGGCCATTTTGACAGTATTAATTCTGCTTATGCAAGAACATGGGAGAATTTTCCATTTTCTAAGGTCTTCTTCAATTTCTTTCTTTAGTTTCCTGTAGTATTTATTTTAGAGGTCTTTCACCTCTTTTGTTACATTTATTTCCAAGTATTTGTTTTTGAGGCTACTAAGAATGGGGTAGTTTTTATAATTTCTCTTTCAGTGGATTTGTCATTGATATGTTGGAGTGCATTTTATTTATGCATGTTAATTTTGTCTCCTGCTACTTTGCTGAATTTTTGTATGAGTTCTAGAAGTTTTCTGTTGAAAATTTGTGAATTTTCTAAGTAAAGAATCATGTCATCAGCAAATAGTGATAGTTCAAGTTGTTTACTTTCCTTAGAAGAAGCTTTTTAATTTAAATCCATCCAATTTATTGATGGGCAAAGACATACATGGGCTGAAGGTGAAAGGATAGGAAAAAACATGTGACTAATATGGATTGTGTAAACAAGCAGTGGTTTCCTCCTCATCTCAGATAAATTAGACTTCAAGCCAAAGTTAATCAAAAGAGACAAAAAAGGACATTTTATACTTCTACAGGAAGTATATACCAGTGGGACATAACAATTATAAATATTTATGCCCCAAACAATGGAGCATCTATATACATCAAACAAACCCTTCTCAATTTCAAAAATCAAATAGACCACAACACAGTAATGCCGGATGACTTAACACACTTATCTCACTACTGGATAGATCTTCCAAACAAAAACTGAATAAAGAAACTATAGAACTAAATACTACAAACAATAATTTAGACTTAACAGACATGTGTAGAATATTTCATCCATCAACTAGTGAATATACTTTCTTCTTAGCAGCACATGGCTCCTACTCTAAAATCGATCATATCTTATGCCATAAAACAACTCTTAGTAAATACGAAAAAGAGAGATAATACCCTGAATTCAATCAGATAACAGTGGAATAAAATAAGAAATCAATGATAAAGTAAAAAATAGAAGTGACTCTAAGAAATGGAGACAAAATAATACACCATTGAATGATGAATGAATAGTAGAAGAAATCAAGGATGAAATACAAAAATTTTGAGAGGTAAATGAGAACACTGATACAACATATCAAAATCTCTGGAACACTGTGAAGGAAGTACTAAGAGGAAAGTTTATGGCAATGAGAGCATTCATTAAAAGAATAAAAAGTCAACAACTAAATGACCTAACACTACATTTCAAAGCCCTAGAAAAAGAAAAAATAATCAACACCAAAAGCAGAAGACAGAAAATAATTAAAATCAGAGCTGAAGTCAATTAAATTTAAAGAAAAAAAAACAATTGAAAAAATTGACAAAACAAAAGTTGGTTCTTTGGAAAAATAAATGAAATAGATAAACCCCTGGCCATGCTAATGAAGAGAAAAAGAGAGAAAACTCAAATTACTAAAATACAAGATGAAAAAGAAAAAAAAATAAAGAAAATGTCTGAGATACAGAAGATAATTAGACACTATTTTGAAAATTTATACTCTAATAAAATGGAAAATATAGAAGACATCAACAAATTCCTAGAGACATATGATCTACCCAAACTGAATGAGGAGGCCATACACAATGTAAACAGATCAATTGCAAGTAATAAAATACAAAATGCCATCAAAAGCCTACAAACCAAGAAAAACCCACAACCAGAAAAATTCCCATCTGAGTTCTACAGGACTTTTAAAAAAGAAATAGCACCAATACTCCTCAAAGTATTCCATGAATTACAAAAGAAGGGAATCCTTCCAAACTTATTCTATGAGGCTAATATCACCCTGATACCAAAACCAGACAAAGACACATCAAGGAAAGAAAACTTCAGACCAATATCCCTGATGAACATAATGCAAAAATTCTCAATAAAATTCTGGCAAATTGCTTATTAAAATGATAGCGCACCACAATCAAATGGGTTTCATTTCAGGGATGCAGGGTTGATTCAACATCCAGAAATAAATAAACATAATTCATCATATTATTATACTTAAAATGAAAAATCATATGATCATCTCAATAGATGCAAAAAAAGCATTTGACAAAATACAGCACAACTTCATGTTCAAAACACTAGAAAAACTAAGGATAGTAGAAATGCACCTCAGTATTATAAAAGCTATATATATTAAACCCAAGGCAAGAATCATTCTAAACAGAGAAAAATTGAAAGCATTCACTCTAAAAACTGGAGAAGACAAGGATATCCTCTTTCACCACTTCTATTAAACATCATTCTTGAAACTCTAGCAAGAGCAATAGAAAGAAGAAAGAAATTAAGGAAATACAAATAGATAAGAACACAAATTATCACTATTTGCTGATGACATGATTCCATATCTAGAAGATCAAAAAAATTCCACTAGAAAACTTCTAGAATTAATAAATGAATAAAGTAAAGTAGCAGGATATAAAATCAACCACCCATAAATCAAATGTATTCCTATATATCAGTGATAAATCCACTGAAAGAGAAATTCGGAAAAATATCTTATTCACAATAGCCTCAAATAAAATAAAATACCTGGGAATCAATCTAACAAAAGAGGTAAAAGACCTCTACAGTGAAAACTACAAGAAACTAAAGAAAGAAATTGAAGACAACTGCAGAAGATGGAAATATCTCCCATGCTCCTGAATAGGCAGAATTAATACTGTCGCAATGGTCATACTACCAAAAGCATTATACAGATTTAATGCAATTCCTATTAAAATCCCAATTCTTCATAGAAATAAAAAAAGCAATCATCAAAATTATTTTTAAAAATAAGAGGCCCAGAATAGTCTTAGCAAGAGAAACGAAGCAGGAAGTATCATAATATCAGACTTTAAACTATACTACAGAGCTATAATAACAAAAATGACATGGTATTGGCACTAAAATAGACTTGTGGAACAAAGTTACAGAATAGAGACAAACACACATAAATATGGTTATCTCATACTAAACAAAGGTGCCAAAAACATTCACTGGAGAAGAGATAGCCTATTCAACAAATTGTGCTGGGAAAACTTGAAATTCATATGCAGCAAAATGAAATTAAACCTCTATCTCTCATCCTGCACAAAAATCAACTCAAAGTGGATCAAAGACTTAGGCAGTAGAACAGAGACTTTGCACTTAAGAGAAGAAAATGAGCCCTAATCTTTCCACGTAGCCCTAGGATCTGACTTCCTTAACAAAACCACTGAACAACAAGAAGTAAAATAAACTATCAATAAATTGGATGGATTTAAATTAAAAAGCTTCTTCTAAGGAAAGTAAACAATCAATAATTTGAGAAGAGAGCCTATAGATTGGAAGAAAATCTTTACAACATGCACCTCTGATAAACCATTAATCTTTAGGATATATAAAGAACTCCAAAACCATAACACCAGAAAACAAATAAGCCAATTAAAATGGGTTAAGGAAGTGAACAGATACCTCACAGAAGAAGAAATATAATTGATCAACAGATATATGAAAAAGTGTTCAATATCTCTGAAAATTAAAAAAAAAATCAAATCAAAACTACACAAAGATTTCATCACAGTCCATTCAGAATGGGAATCATCAAGAATACAGACAACAATAAATGTTGGTGAGAATGTGGAGGAAAAGTTACACTCTTACATTGCTGGTGGGACTACAAATTGGTATAACCGTTATTGAAAGCAGTTTGGAGATTCCTCAGAAAACTTGGAATGGAATCGCCATTCAACCCAGCTATCCCATTCCTTGGTTTATACCCAAAAGACATAAAATGCACCCTCATCAATGTTTATAGCAGCTCAATTCACAATAGCTAAATGATGGAGTCAACCTAAGTGTTCTTCAACAGATGAATGGGTAAAGAAAATGTGATATATATATATATATATATATATTCAATGGAATATTAGCTGTAAAGAATAATGAAATTATGGCATTTGCCAATAATGATGGATGGAGTCGGAAAATATTGTGCTATGCAAAATAAGCCAATCTCAAAAAACAAATGTGCCGCAGTCTGGTTGGGCACAAATCACGAGCCACTGAAGTAGGAACAAACTTTATTTCTGAACTCTACCAGAACACTCCACACACGCTCCTGGGAAATCTGCCGACCGCCACGTGGCTCCTCCAGGAACCAGCAACCCGAAATATCTCCTCCGGAAATCCCTTCTCCTGCACTTCCCCAACCAATGGGAACTCTCTGGGAATCCCCAAGAGAACTACAAAGTAGCGGCCGAGGCGGATAGTAATGCCTCATCTGTCAACCAATACTGTTGGCAAAATGCCAGGGGCCATACCGACTGGGCTGTGGCCCTCAACATCTCTCCCCTTCTGTTTAATTAAACAACAAGCAATGTCGCTTAGGGACCGTGCCTGTTAGGTTGTCCAATACAACATATGGTCCTTACCCGTCATCGGATGAGCTGACCTCTAGGCATCAGCCTCCTGTCTTAGGTTGGTACCACTGCAATTGGATCATACCCATCACTGACTACTGGTCCAGCATACAGCCATACTGTGGATAGGCCTTTGCACCAGTGTGTGGGGGGGTGAGGTTTTTTGCCTAACCTCTGTTGGCCCCCAAATTTGGCCTTGGTGCCAGTGGGGGGGTGAGGTTCTTTGCCTCACCTCTGTTGGCCCCCAAATTTTAGACCATCACTAGTAGAAGGGAGGAGGATACAGAAATGCCACGACACCAAGCCAATTGACGGCTCCTTTGGAAAAATTGTATCACCGGTGACACCATCAGCAAAGATGCCCCAGCACTACCACAATTCGCTGCACCAACAGATAGTTCACAATGCATACAAGTGATACATAGTCCAGGCAAGTTCTGCAAGCAGTTCAAAGTGGAGGAATCTATCAATATGTCCATTTCCTCCCAAAGTAAATCGACTCCTTGATTGAGCATTACTTGTTGAGTTATTATTCATTGATGCATCAGTTTACACAGTTTGCTGTGATAGCTATCGAAGAAGCTGTAGTTTGGTTTTATCTTTGTCTTCACCAGCACTAGGATGAAGATAGGAATTCTGGCAATGATGGCTAAAAAAAAAATTATGTAACATTCCAACAGGCACTAAGAAAACAATTTTCTGAACAATTTACATTATCCTGAACAGAATTATTAAATATAATGAAAAGGAAAGGTGAAAGTAAACAAACAGATCTGTTAACCTCCTTTTTTTGTTCACATATTAAAACAATCCTCAACAGCTGTTTACCCAATTTAAATTAAACCATTAAAATCACGTGAATAAAAAAAAAAATTTGGATCCATTTTTTATGAGCGCTCCTCATATATGATATATGGACATACACACACAGAGACATACAACACAAAACACAAGTGTGCACACAAACGTACAACACATAAGACATGGTAAAGGCCTGTAGCTTTACACAGGTGAAATCTCCATTGCAATGTTTAAAAACTCCACAGTCAAAAAATAAAACTAATCAGAAAAACATTAACCTAGGTCTGTATGAGCTCAAAAAATAAAGTAGAACTTTATGATGTGGGAAAAGGCAATAATAAAATAGATATTGAAAAAAGCATCCTGGTTAATCACTGTCGCAGATGTAAGAATAGCCAAGCTGGAGTTCTGGATATCAGCTGTTATGGATATGAGTAAAATTATCTTCTTTTGGTCTGTAGAAATTGCTTTGGTTAGTCTCTCTAGAATCCAAATCGGCTGCTGTTCTCCCTGTGGAAACACACAAACAGACCCCTGACTCCAGACAATCACTGGGTCAGGACCTTTTCCATTGTCCTGTTAGAATAACCTTCCAAAGTACCTTGGGCTTATGTACATTTTTTGGACACATATGCCTTTCCGCAACAATAAGCCCTGATGAATCCAAATTTTAAAAGTTTAGAGTAAAAAGGGTTATTTTATCTTTGGGGGATATATACCCCTTTCCAATTCCCTTTTTTTTGCTTTAATAAGTACATTTTAATAGTTTGATGAGCTCTTTCAACTATGCCTTGTCCCTGTGGATTGTATGGGATTCCTGTTATATGAGTAATGCCAAATGATGAGCAAAATTGTTTAAAAGAGGTAGAAGTATAACCAGGGGCATTATCTGTTTTTTAACTATTTTGGAACACCCACAGTGGCAAAATTTTGTAAGCAATGAGCTATAATATCTTTAGTTTTTTCTCTGGCATGAAGGGAGCCCATCAAAAATCCAGAAGAAATATCAACTGTAACATGCAAATATTTTAATTTTCCAAATTCTGGCAAGTGTGTGATGTCCATCTGCCAAATATGGTTAGGTATCACTCCTATAGGATTGATTCCAAGATTAACTTGTGGTAAAAAGGTCACACAAATTTGACATTGTTTTATTATTTGTCTAGCTTTTTCCTTAGTTATTTTAAAACGCTTTTGTAAAGTACTAGCATTGACATGGAACTTTTTATGAAAATTTGTAGCTTCTTCTAGTGTAGAGAAAATATGTATGTCATGTGTAGTTTTATCTGCTAAATTATTGCCCAAACTAAGGGCTCCAGGCAATCCTGTATGTGCCCTGATATGTCCTATAAAGAATGGATCTTTTCTGTCCCAGATTAGACTTTGTATAGTGGAAAACAAAGAGAAAACAGTAGAGGAAGAGGAAATCCTACCAGCATCTTCAAGGGATACTATAGCATTAACTATATACTGATTATCAGAAAATAAATTAAATACAGAATTTTTAAAAATCACAAAAGCTTGTAATACTGCATTAAGCTCTACTTTTTGAGCTGATTGTTTGGGTACTAAAAATGTAAAAGTTTGATCAGGTATAACTATTGCTGCTGTACCATTATTTGACCCATCAGTGAATATATTTGGAGCATTCATGATAGGTGTTTTTCTTGTCATTTTTGGAAAAATTACAGGATGCAATGACCAAAAAGACAACAAAGGATTAGATGGTAAGTGATTATCAAATGAACTGCGACATTTGGTGGCCCGTACCGGGAGCCCTGGGACACTTGGAGGTAAGTTGATGAGAAAAAGCTGCCTGTACATAGATAGGACGGGAGCAAATATGCTCGTCCCTAGATAGGGCGAGAGGAAAAATGGCCATTTTGAGAAAATGGAGAAGATTGATACAGTATGTTTGTGTCTTGTTTTGTCTCAGTGCATTGTATTGTCTTTGTGATGAAAATATAGAAGGGGTGTTAAGTAAATTGATGGGGGAAAGAGGCACCCCAGTGGAACCAAGAATAGTTAGGGCATGTGTTGATGGGATCCCAGGAACTCTAGTCAGAAAGAAGAAAGTTCAGAGGAGGAAGGATTATCAGGAAAAAAATTTGCAGCAAAAGGCTATTACTGAATACTTTTTGTTACCGGAGGGTGCGTGAATTGGCGCAGCGGTGGCTGCCACGTGCGTGAGCCGGTCATGGTGCAGCAAAGACTTTCCAAGTGGCGGCAGCCGGCTCTTCCCCGCCCCCCACCCCCCACCCCCGCCCGGGGAGCGGGACACCACTGTGAGAGCCCAAATTCAAACCTGACCTGGAGGCACAGTCTCGCAGGCTCTTGCTCCCTGTGCCCAGTGGAAATTTGAGCCCAGAACACTCCCCGGACTCTCCCCGAGGCCATCTGGGGCTGCCCGGGATGCTGCAGGGAAGATGGCCCTGGTCCCTGAAGTTTGATCATTTCCAAGGCCAGTAACTACAATGGTTCTCCCACACCCGGAAGCTAATGAGTAATGAGCACTATTAAGTCCTATTTCAAATGTTAAAAAACCTTGAGATAATGTACTAAATTGTTCAGAAGGTTGTTTTCTTAGTGGAATGCTACAGGATTTTCTTTAGCCAGCATTGCCGGAGTTCCTGCCTTCATCCCAGTGCTGGTAAGGACGAGGGTGGAAGAATTTCCACTGTTGCTGAGAACCGGACAAGACTTCGGATCAAGCTAGCTGCCTGCAGAACTTACCTGGACTGTGATTTAAGCTAGCTGCCTACAGAACTTACCTGGACTGTGAGTTAATCTATTAAGACACTGCTTTACCTGGACTGAGACAACAAACTGTAATCTACAACAAATTGTAACTCGGTATCTTTGTTAATGGTGTCATTGCTGGTATAATTTTTTCAAGGGCTTCTTGAATGGAGCCATCAATTGGCTTGGTATTGTGGCATTTTGTATCCTCCCCTTCTGCTTGTAGCAGATTATTTATGGTGTTTGTGTAAAAACCACTATGGTTGTTATTTAAATTAAACAAAAGGGGGAAATGTTAGGGTCTGTTAACAAGTCAAGATGGCGCCTGGCATTTTGCCAGAGGGAGTGGTTTGTGAAGTAATGCCAGTGAGCCATTAAGTGTGGAGATCCCTTATTGGTTGACTGCTGTATTTAGTTTATGGTAATTAATATAAGCTGTGTGTAATGTATATATACCCCTCCTGTCCTACAATAAAGGGCTCTTACTCCTGCAGTATCAATGTACACAAGTTGCTCGTCACCCCCTGGTTATTTTGCTGCAGCTGGACTACGGCACAAATGCTGAATGTTTTCTCTGATATGTTGATGCTAATTTACATTAAGATGAGCAGAGCACTAGAGCAGAATGAAGTTACGTTAGATTAGGTAGAAAAAAGTGAAGGGAGGGAAGGGGAGGGGTTGGGGGTACAGGAAAGATAGTAGAATGAAACAGACATTATTATTGTATGTATATATGTGACTGAATGACCAATGTGATTCTACAACATGTACACTAAGAAAAATGAGAAATTATATCCCATCTATGTATGATATATCAAAGTGCATAAATGTATTCTACTGTCATGTGTAACTAATTAAAACAAGTTAAAAACTTTTAAAAAAGAAACAGATTCAGCTTCTCTGTTGAAATAAACATTTTGTGATCATTCACATGGAACACACATTTCCTTATTTTGCACATGAATCTAGGCCTATCCAAATACATTTCTAAAAATTTTCTCATCACTAATTTTTTATTCAGGTTACACTCAAATCCTTAACATTCCAATCAAACCATTTCACATAGCTTGTGAATTAGTATATAATTGCATTCTAGCCATTTGTCTTCTAAGTAAGTCTAACAACTGCAAATATTGCTTTAGCTTTGGTGTGCCAGAAGAATTTTTCTTAAAATATCTTGCAGATAAGTCCCATATGCTGATGGCAGATCTATAACTTTGCACTTTAAGGTCATTTATTCACATCAGGCAGAAACTTCTATAATACAGGCCTGTGTAGTTTTTTCCTCTGTCAAGTTTCCACACAAACTCCCCTTGAAGCCACATGTGCAGGCTGGGTGAGAGAAGGCAGTATTAGAACAGTGGGACTGTGGGAATTCATTCAATTCAAGTAATTTTGGTTTCCCTTCAGCTTACTTTAGTTCAAACATATATACATCACTTCCATTTGATGATGGAGTGCTACTAACTATACTCACTGAATGGACTGGTGGGTCAGGTAGCATCAATTTTGTGATGGGAAGCTCAGGTCCTAGTGTAACCTGAGGGCCCATGATTAAATATTACCTCTCCTAAAGCCCAGTAACAAGCTCATGGCCATCTCTTATAAGGCGAGTGATTATTTGCTGAGGAGAACAGGGTCAACCTTATAGTTCACTTATACAGGCTTGCCAAAGACTCCAACAAGCATTCTTTCATGCCATCGTCACTTAAAGCACCACTGGATGCTAAGTCATATTATGCATATGACAGAACACAGCCTCTTGTACAGTGTTCTCTTATTTGAATTTCTCTCAAATGCAGCAGTTCTTTGGGTCACTTGTTAAGTGGGTTAGTGCAATACACCCATGTGGCATTAATGGCCTCCAAATCCAAAAATATAATTAGACTTTTGGTTGTTTGAAGGGCCAGATGTGGCAATTTATGCTTTACCTTGGAAGAACTATCTTGGTATGTCTCATATTATCCAATTATTAGAAATTTCACTAAGGTAGAAGCCCTCTGAATTTTGGCCTGATTTATTTCTCATACTTGGGTAGAATAATGGTCAAGCAGTATGTCCAGAATGGCTGATGGTTTTTCTCAGTAGATCTACTCAGCACAATATCACCCATGGAAAAGACTAGTGTGATATCTTATGTGAGGAAAGGCAACAAATATCCCTGAGGAAGTATTTGCAAATTGTATACCTGATAAAACTTTTATATACGAAATATGTGAAGAAATCTCAAAATTAATAATTATAAAACAAATAACCTGCTGAGGGCCATTGCCAAGTAGGAATGACGCATCGAAATTTCCTTGCCAGCGTACCCCATGTTAAATGGACTTGCCTTGGAAATTCGCTGTGACATTGCATGTGTGTTTGAGAAAGGTGACCCTGCTCAAGGACCAGGGTGGATCCAGGTTTAGGGTGTATCCTGCAGGTTTTAGGAAGTATCCCGCTCCTTGGGTTTAGGGTGTTCCCGGTTTAAGACAATCTTGGGTTTAGGGAAGTTCCAGGTTTAAGGTGTACCCTGTGGGGGAATAGGGCGTATCCTGCTGCCTCAGGCATGCCCGATCCTTGAGTTCCCGTTGTGTTCTTGTGAGATTCAGAAAATTTTGGAGAAGAAAGCCTCGTGGAGTAGGTGAATTGGGCTGCGGCAGAACTTGGATTTCCCCAGAACGTGTGTGTAGAGGCCCGTGTGAGTTCGGGAATAAAGAATTGCTGTTTGAATCTACAAAGCTGTGAGTGGCTCGTGATCTTGTGCCCAGCCAAGACTGCGGCAATAACCCAATTAGAAATTGAAGAAAAGGCAGTTAGTATAAGCAAAAATAACCAAAATGGGAGCAGACCTCAACAGATCAGCAAGCTGTCTTTATATTAAGCAGCAATGGAATGGCATATTTTCAGGGGATAAAATGGTCACTGGTTACAAGAGGGTTCTGTTTTTTTAAATAGGTTTTAGTAAGAGTTAATAATAGCAGAATGTTTAGTGTGACTTAATCATTAGAGAACTGGGTAGTCAAAAAACTAGTCTTGCAGGTTAAAAATCTAACTCAGGAAAACAGCTATAAAACCTCAAAAATCACTCTAACTCAGGGAAACAGTTGCAAGAGCTTGAAACTCATTGTCACTGGGATAAAAATTCAGAGCCCAGGCCCATTTGTTTCCCTTCCCTCCCAAACTCAGTGTTACTGGTGAAGGATGAAAGCTCAGAGCCTGTGCTCATTGCTCATATTCTTCCTGCTGGATCCATTGTTACCCAGAGCTTCAGTTTGCTTTTATCCTTCCAGGACTCATCAGTAATTGGAAAGGGTGAAAGTTCAGAGCCCATTGATCAGTATCTGCCTCCTCCCTTCAGGACCCAATGTAACCGGGAAGGGATAAATGTTTGCCTTCTTTCCCCCCTCTCTCCTCCCAGGCCACAATGTCCTGCTGTCTTCCTGGGGGTTATCTTGTGGGATGTTATTTTTCATACCTTTTAAAGACAAATAGCTTTAAGTGAATATTATCAAAGGTCAAATAATGTTAAGAGGATGAATCTAAGCACTGTTTACTCATCATCTCATTTAATCTTCATGATAATTCAATTAGTGAAATTCAGGCCAATTAATAGAGATAGGGAAGAGAAAGGATTGAGGAAAAGAATGCAAGGTGTCTGAAGTATTTCCAGATAAGAGAGAGAATGAAAGTTTGAATGTAATCCAACTTGGAGTATGAAGAAGTGACTGGCATTGAAGTTTGGTAGAGTTAGAACAGATGAGCCACAGAGTCAGCTTGGAGCAGTAAGAGGAGGCCAGATCTCACAAGGCCTTATAAGCAATATCGCCTGCAATATAAAGTCAAATCAGTGTTCAAGTCAGAAAGTATATTTTGTGGAGCAAGACTGGAGATTGAGAGAGGATATTTGAAACTTGTTCAGTAATCTGGGTGAAAGTCTATGATTGTAGCCTGTGCTCATTTACAGGAATGAGGATTTAATAGCAGCTGTTAGACTTGGAGACTGGTTAAACATGAGATGTCAGGAGATACTGACAATATCCACTTTATATCTCTGGGTAGCTGAGGATGTCATCACAAGAATATGGATTACCTGATGATAAGTAGGCACTAAGAGGATTACAGAAGGTGAAGTTAGGTAGGTGTCAGGTGAGGTTTGAATAAGATATGAGCTGAAGAGAGAGGTTTGGTGATCTTTGGCATATAACCTCTACAAAACCACAAAAATGGAAAATTTATAAAGTAAAAAGATAAAGGAAAAGGAAAAGAGACCTAGAAAAGAATACTAAAAACCATCCGTATTTAAGGATGAACCAGAGAACAGGAGGCTGAGAAGGAATGATACTGAAGTGTTGTCCAAAGGTAAGGAAGAAATAGGGACATCACAAAAGCCAAAGGAAGAAAGTGATTCCGAAAAAAAAAAAAAAAAAAGGGTGTGTGTGTGTATATATGTGACAGTCCCCAGTGTAACTGATACAAGTTACATAAGCAGTAAAAGGTTTCCATGCTACTCACTGAAAGGCTGTGAGTGTCTTGATGGATATCATTTCAGTGGGATGTTGAGGACAGACATAAAAGTGCAATAGGCACAAGTGGAAAGTGAACCATTAGATGAGCTTTCATTCTAGAAGTGAAACATATCCCTATCATTCCTAAAACAGGAAAGTAATGCAAGACTAGCCTATAAGTTTTAACTTCCTCTTAGCCTCCTTGGGAGAGTGACCTTAGCAGATTGACACAAGAAATAAGTAGAACATATGTTGGGTAGGCCCAAAATGGCTATAGTTAGGCTCCCTTGATGGGACTTCTGGATGGGTATGTTGGTTCTTTCTTTTCTTTGTTTTAATTTGTTCCTTTTAGATATACATGACAGAAGAGTATAGTTTGACATGCATACATAAAGTACAAATTATTCTAATTAGGATCTTATTCTAGTGGTTGTACATGATGTGGAGTTTCACAATTTTATTATACAGCCAGGGCTGGGAACTGGCTATGTCATGGTTAGTCAAGGCCAGAAACACTCTGATTCAGCTACATACACCAAATTTCATAAATACTAGCTTGTGAGCATTTACCCCCTTATGTAATCTATTGGCAGTGTGCCTTCTTTGTTTTACCTGCATATAAAAAGAAGCTATGGAAAAGATTCAGGGGTTCATGGGGGTGAAATGGAGGCAAAATGGAACTGGCTGAGGGTGAAGCTAAAGCTGGAGGCTGGAGCTATGGCCACTACTGAATAATGCATGTCTACTACCCTAACTGCATCCTCTTCTTCCACCTGCTGCAACCCTGAATCTGTTTCTTGGGTCAGGTCTCCAGCACAACAATATAGAAATTAGACTGTGTACCAGGAAGAAGGAAGATAATTTTTTAACCTTAATCAGAGTGATATTATAATTTAGCTTCTGTGCTTATTTAAAGGGGTAGTATACTTGACTTCTGAAGAACTAAAAGGCTTTAACAGACTAAAAATGTGTTTGAGAAAACCAAAAAACAACTTCCCTACTTCTCAAAGATAAGTTAAATCAAGCTATCCAATAGTTATTATCTGCAGAGCTTTTTCAGCATCTTTGCCAACCATGTAGATATATTGGTGTCAATACCTAAGAAGAACAATTTTAAAATGTTTTTATTAGTGCCTTACCATTATGTATATCAGTGGGTGCATTTTGACATATTCATAAATACATACAATATATATGTATATATAGTTTGCTTTTCAGTCCCCCGTACTTCCTCTTTCCCTTTCCTCATTTCTCTCCCTTTCTTCTGATTTATTGTTATTTCTTCTATTTATTCATTTATTTTAACTGATGCACTATATTTATATATAGTTATATATAAAAGTGGAATGCATAGCAATATCTTCATAGATGCACATAGCATAATTTGATCAACTTCACTCCCTAGTTCTTCCTCTTTTCCTCCCTTCGTTTCCTCTAGTCTACTGATCTTTCTTCTATTTTTTAGAAATTTCCATTTTTTTTATTCCTTTGTTCTCTTAGCTTCCACACATGGGAGTAAACATTGGAATTCTGACTTTTTTTTTTAAGAGAGAGTGAGAGAGAGGGGGACAGAGAGAGAGAGAGAATTTTTTAAATATTTATTTATTTTTTCTTAGTTCTCGGCGGACACAACATCTTTGTATGTGGTGCTGAGGCTCGAACCTGGGCCGCAAGCATGCCAGGCGAGCGCGCTACCGCTTGAGCCACATCCCCAGCCCGAATTCTGACTTTCTGATTCTGGCTTATTTCCTTTGTGTTTGCTCACCCCAAATAAGTCTTTTCCAATATAACTTTGTTTACCTCTAGAATTATTTCTCTACAATATTTATGAAACCTGTGTTAGAGCCAAAATGTATTACTAAACCAACTTGACACTTTACTCTTACCACCCTATACTTCTGTCCATACAGTTGTCTCCAGAAAGAATTCCATGGTACTGCAAAACCAACCTAATTCATTTGCAGTTGAAATGTATTTTTTCTTAAGGTCTACCTCAACTCTACCACTTGAAGAAAATAGTGTTGTTTCTTTCAAAATGACTGAAGAAGAATATATTAAATAGCTGAGAGTTCTGGCCATGAAGTAGTGGTCAAATAATTAGTATGGTTGTTTAGTTTGATATCTCTACCAGGAAAAGTCAATTAGTGTCCATAACTTTTGCAAATATCTGATGAAAGATTGGTTTATGTATAGGATCCACAACAAGCTCTCAAAATATGTAAAAAGAAATTTAATATTCTGATTAAAAATAGCTAAAAACTCAGAGACAACTCACTGAAGATACATATGCATGTCAAATAAGGGCATAAAGACATGCTGGACATCATTAGTAATTTGGTACATGTAAATTCAAACCTCAAGGATATATCAAGATTTATATATTAAAATGAATACAACCATATGGAGTGGTGCACACCTGTAATCCCATCAGCTCAGGAGGCTGAGACAAGGGAATTGCAAGTTCAAAATCCAGACCCTGTCTCTAAATAAAATACAAAATAGGGCTGGGGAAGTGGCTCAGTGGTCAAGTTCCTCTGAGTTCAATCCCTGGTACCCACCCCAAAATAAATACAGTTGAAAATATTATCTATATAAGAACTAGTAATAAAGAACTTTAATCATCAAAAATAGGCAATAAAGTGAATGAAGAATTACATAATTTTTAAGAGTACAGTTGATTTCAGTCCAATTTTGGTTAGAGTAATACCTACCTCTGTACATTATTTTGTTTTCTCCACTTTTGAGCACAGTATTCACAGAGCTTTTCCCTACATATATTTTTCACTAGCAAAATTATAAGTCAGTTAATTGACTAATTAAACTTCCAAAAAACATGTCATTTTTTTTGCCCCTTCTTACCAGTGGTGATTAAGCTAAAATAACAACAAACCAACAAAGTATTATTGTGTAGGTATTTGCATACCACTGTTCAGATATCTTATCTAAATGCCACAATAAGTAAATTGTTATTTTCTGAATGAATGTTTATTGAATTCAATTAAACCCAAAGTGAAGATGTGAACATGTGAATATCATGTTAAAAATTTCTCAGAAAATTACCTGTAAGTTAGACTTGACAACAATATGCAAGAATCACTTGATGTCCATAGGCATCACTGTGTTACAAAAAAAATGAATCCTGAGCCCCAGCCCATAACCACTAAAACAGGATCTGTATTTTAACAAGATCTCCGTGAAGTTTCTAGGCATTGATGTTTGACAAGCAGAGTTGTATGAGAGCTCCCATGGAGTCTCTTTGCCTTTTTTCTTTTTCCTTTCATCCTCTCTCTGACCTCAGTCTAAAAAATTACTCATTAGATTTCAGCTTAAACTGTTGTATCCAAGTATAGGTCTGAAAATTGAGCTATAGCTTTTACGATGAAACTCTTATTTTTTACAAGGTCCTCAGTAGAATCTAGATCTTTAGCCTTATTAAAATCATATTTTAATGAGCTCAAACAAAGCCAGACAAGCAACCCATTCTGAAAAATACATTTTAGATAGGAATTAAAATTCACTTCAACATGTAAGAACATGCCACCTGTGGTACAAAGTGGTGGCATAAAGTAAAATACCAATTGTCAAATCTAGAACTGTTGATAGCAACTTAATGATTTTGACTCTAAAGTCTGTAATACCCTGTGGAACACTGTGAACTTCTTTGAAGTGTGTCCAAATAAACAATGCCCAGTAGAACTATTTTACTGTGTCCTAAAGGGAATACTCTTATTCTCTTAGAAAATTTAATTCCCCATTCCTTTCTCTTTTGGGAAAAAGCACATAGTGGTACAATTGGTTGATTCCTTTTTAGAGGGCAAATTTATGTACATTTCTCAGCTTGGAAAATGATGACTTCAAAATGAATTGGTGTGACCAGAATTGCTTCCTATATTTTAGTCTTTTTTATATTATAATAGTATTTTTTTCTATTTTATAAAATCTAAAACTTGAAAAAAATCTTTATAAGGCAAAGGTAAGATAAAAATTATTTCTATAATATTCATTATGTTTTATACAGAATATTAAATTTTGTTAATTTTTAATAATTTATAATCAGGTTTAAAATATGACAAAATGGATAAATGGAAATGGAAAACTATAAATGACTTTTCTGTGTAGGTTATTTTCATGATGAAAGTATATATAAGTAAAATACCTATGTGGAAGACTCTTCTATTCCATTTGGTGATTTTTTTTTGGTATACTGCTAACCTAAATACAATGATTTATAAGATACCTTTTGATGAACCACAGCAATAATTTAAAACTAGGTTTAAAGATTGCATCATAATACTTTTTATATAATATACATCTTTGATGATTCTGATGAGAAGGTTCATGCTGTTTAATTACATATCATTACAAAAACTTTTAAGGTGTCAAATGTTATTTTCTTTCAATCACTTCCTAAAATAAGTTCATTGAAAAATATAATATATTATATATATTTATATATTAAATATATTTGTTATATGTTATATAAAATTTAATATCTTCACTTTTGGTTTTCATCAAATTTAATAAACAATCACAAATCACTTACTCTGATAGCAATTTCTGTTCACTTAGTGTCCTCATAGAATATTTGCTTTGGCCTTTGGCACTGTACTTTGTCACCTAAGCATCCCTCATTTGATGTACATGTTAAGTCACTCAACTTTCCAGTTTTACTCTTGTTTCTCTTTCTCTCTCTCTCTCTCTCTCTCTCTCTCTCTCTCTCTCTCTCTCCCTCAATATCTTTCTTCTGATCTCTCTTTTCTCTTTTTTGTTTGAGCCAGGACTCTTAGGTGCAACACAAAATAATTTATTTGAATTGAATATTGGTTATAACATAAAAAGACTAGGAAGACTGGAAAAATCAAGTGTAAAATTGAAAAGGAACAGGATAAATAAAGCAGCCAGTCAATAGCCAAAATCATTTCCCAACACCAGCTCAATGGACTCTGCTGTCACTGCTGTAGAATAGAACTTTCCAATATCATACCTCAAGCTCTCAGTGCTATTGCTGAGTGTGGAAGAAATTGGTGTAGGCTAAATATTCATGGCTTTGCAAAAGTTCAAAAATTCTCTTCTGTCTCTTTTCCTTCATTTTCTAATCTCCAAATTCCAAATGTATAGTGGGCTCATCTGAATGACCAAATGTGGGTTGTTTATCTTCACTCTAGGTCCAGTAGGGCCAGGAATGTGAGTCTATGAGTCTCTAGCTGTAGATGGATGGAGCCACTACTCATAATCAGTAGTGATGTGTAGAAAAGGGATTTAGCTCTGATCCATCTAAGAAATCTCTCTCTCTCTCTCTCTCTCTCTCTCTCTCTCTCTCTCTCTCTCTCTCACACACACACACACACACACACACACTTTATAATCTCTTTAATATAACTTTCTCACATTTCTTTCCTCTCTATGACTTTTTCATTTGCTCAGTCTTCAATGCACAGCAAAATCATAACTATACCTTCATTTACTCCAAGGACTTCTATGTCTTTTAACAATGGAATTGTACTTCTACTAATAACATGTCAGAACACTCATTTAAAGACAATTTACAATTCACTATGTGTCTTAAATTTTTCATTGCATAACTATTGCCAGTAACAAAAGATAAAGGATTTTACGCCATTTTCAAGTCATTTTATAGTCCTATATTTACAAAGATTTTTTTTTATTATTCCTACATCCATGTATCAGGTTCTGGACTTTTCTAGAAAACTCAATAGTGGCTGAATAGTTTTAATACACAGGCTTTCTCTTTTTCTCAAATTTGTTTATTTCTGAATATTCAGTGAAATGAGATAACTGCATTTTCCCATTCCTTCCATTCTCTCCAAATTCTTTCCATTAATTATACCAAAATAAACATATATAAGAGTGTTCTAATAAGCCAATGGTTTTATTTTAACTCCTTTCCAAATAGTCTTCACCTTAAAGTACTTAAAGTATGGTCTTTTTGCATTTATTGCACTTCATTTCAGAGCATACTCATGGAAGACATGGAAAAGAAAAATGCCACATTGCTGACAGAGTTTGTTCTCACAGGACTCCCTCATCACCAAGACTGGAAAATCCTCCTGTTCCTGGTATTCCTGGTGATATACCTCACCACCATGGTGGGCAACCTTGGTCTGATCGTTCTCATATGGAAGGACCATCACCTTCACATCCCCATGTACTTTTTCCTTGGGAGTTTAGCTTTTGTTGATGCTTGGTTGTCATCCACAGTTACACCCAAAATGCTGGCCAATTTGTTAGTCAAAAGCAAGATCTCTCTTTCTGAATGTATGATTCAATTTTTTTCCTTTGGAATCAGTGCAACCACAGAATGTTTTCTCTTGGCAGCAATGGCTTATGATCGCTATGTAGCCATATGCAAACCATTACTTTATCCAGTGATAATAACCCATAGACTATGCATTAGGCTCTTAACTTTGTCATTTGTAGGTGGTTTTCTTCATGCCTTACTTCATGAAAGTTTTTTGTTCAGATTAACCTTCTGTAATTCCAATATAATATATCACTTTTATTGTGACATTATACCATTGTTTAAGATTTCATGTACTGATCCCTCAATTAATATTCTAATGCTTTTTATATTCTCTGGTTCAATTCAAGTATTCACCATTATGGTTGTTCTTATCTCTTATACATTTGTTCTACTAACAATCTTAAAAAAGAAGTCTATCAAAAGCATAAAGAAAGCCTTTTCTACCTGTGGAGCTCATCTCTTATCTGTGTCTTTATATTATGGTACTCTTCTCTTCATGTATGTGCGCCCTGCGTCTCCACAAGCAGATGAGCAAGACATGATGGACTCTTTGTTTTACACAGTCATAATTCCTGTGTTAAATCCAATTATCTACAGTCTCAGAAATAAGCAAGTCATAGATTCACTAACAAAAATATTAAAGAAAAATTTTTAGATCTCATATTATCATCTTTTCTCCATTTAGTATAAAACTCATAGAATATTTCCAATTACATATTTCTTTATTTTGGAATTGCTCCAGACTTTTGCAATTATAATTCTCCTGTCTTTTATTTTACTCTATTAAATCAAATCTTTTATCATTTTTTCTATGACTTCAAGTGCTATACCTAATAAAATTCTTGAAATATTAGTATCTTTTCAATTTGAAAACATTCAAAGAATGAATGAAGACATTTTACTGGATTACTGTTCTTCTTACTGTGACTTGATTGATGTACTAACTGCTAAAAAGTAGTGCAATTCATTTCAAAATTACCTGAGGATTTATATAATACACCTGACAGTGTGTTCAGACTAGAAATTCATATCAGGTTTACTCTATTGTGTTGACAGTTCATGTTACTAAAGAGATGAGCAGATAAAAATTGCAAAACTATATTTTAACATATTTTGTAGGGGAAAAAACAAAATTCAAATGTAATTATTAAAAATTTTGACAATGAAGGCAGAGTGAAACTCCAAGAGAATGTTCTTAGCTCAGTCTGTTTCTATGAGTGAGAAGAAGTGACTTGCCTCTCATTGTCTATAATGTCTTCAATGGCCTTTTGCAGCATTATTTGCATGAATAACAGACAAAGTAAAAATTTTCAATAATTCAAAAAACTAATAGATGAGATTGAAGATTTGGTGTGTATGTGAAGAAGGTGAGAGACACAATAGGAAGAAAATTCAGGAAAAAAATGAAATAGGAAGAGGAAATCAGTAATATCTCAAAAGTTATTAGAATGTAAAAATCATATTTGTTTAAATTAATATGACCATGGCTTTGAATGAATATTATCAAAGTTAAAATAATGTTAAGAGAGGACATCATAGTTTTCAGTGATTGTCTAGGAAAAATGGGAAAATAATCACACTTAGATACTTTGAGCCTGAAAATTTGTTACATGCTAACTTTCCTCAGACTTCACATTTTCAAATATAATGGGTGCACTAACTTTATGCCCACTCTGCCTTTCCTTTCAATACTGGAATTTCATTTATATTCTCACCAATAGCAATCAGGATCTCACTCTAAAAGTTACTCACCTATGTGTTATTCAAAATTCTATTTACTTATATCCTCCACCCTGATTATATGGTTATATTTCCCAAACATTGTTGCCAGATGGTGCTTTCTTTTCAGACCTCTGATAAAAATCACATTCTTCTTAAATAACTTTTCATAAATTGTCACCCTCCCAGATTTTATACATATGTGGCATATATTTTTGGATCTAAATATGTTAACATAAACATATATAGTTGTGTGCAAATGTCCATGTATATGTACAGATGGTATAATATTCTTTCACTAGTGTTTGCTCACCCTGAATTTTAGAAGATCTTTTCCAAAAAGACCTTAATATGCATCTAGATCTTCCCCCTCTGAAGTTCTAATGGTACCTGTATTATCACTAAAATGTGTTAATGAAAACCTTCTGGCCACACCTTACTCTCAGGTCTATATTTTTGCTCAGGCATATGTTTTGGCTGCATAGAGAATTCATTGATACTGCAACATCCCTTAAGCCATTTGCAATTGAAGTGTTATTATTTCCTAAAGTTTACCTCAAATGTTAACCACTCCCACGAAAATGGTATTGTTGATCTCAAAATGACCTAAGGATATAATATAATACAGGATATTTATAATACAGCTAGGAATATTGTCCATGAAGTGTTTTCTATTTACCTAGAAGAATAGTTGATATTTCTTATTCACTGGATCAATCAGCACACATGCATTCCTATAATGGTCTAGTGTGATATCTTCTGGAAGGTAAAAGCAATTCGTGTCACAAATATTTTCAAATTATTTATCTGATAAAATATTTCTTTATGTGCAGGATCCATGACAAGTTCTCAGAATATATAAAATAAATTTTAAAACCCAATTAAAAATAGCCAAGACTTGAAGAGACAACTCACCAAAGATATATATGCATATCAAATAAAGGACATAAAGACATGCTGAACATCATTAGTCATCTTGTATGTGCAAATTGTACAAGCTTCAAGGATATATCACAATTTACATATTGAAATTAGTACAGTTAAAAGATTATCCATGCTGGAATTAGTAATGAAGAATTTTATTAATCAAAAATAGTCAACAAAATGAGTGAAGAATTATTTCCACATTTTTAAGAGAATTGTTAATTTCAACCAAATTATGTTTAGGCTAAGGGCTACCTGTGCACATAATTTTCTTTTCTCCATGTTTGTGCAGAGTATTCATAGAGCTTTTCTATACTTTTTTTTCCTACACATTTCTTTTTCACTAGCAAAACTCTAAGCCAGTACATTGATTAATGAAGCTTCCAAAAAAAAAAAAATGGCCTTCTTTTTTGTCCTTTCTTGCCAGTAGTGGTCAAGTTAAAATAACAACAAAACAGCAAACTGTCATTATATAGGTATTTACATACCACCATTCAGATATTAAATCTAAATGCCCTAAGTAGTGTTTTGTTTTTTCTGAATGAATATTCATTCTTCAACTCTCTCCAAACAGTTTCTGTAAATCATACTACAATAAAACCTATGAAGGGAACAATTTAAGTGTATGGTTCTGTTTTAACTCTAATATTTTCACTTCATAAATATTTAAGGTATGTCTCTTCTACATTCACTTCACTTCATTCTAGGAAATTTCCAGTGAGGACATGGAAAGAGCAAATGCAATTTTGCTGACATGTTGTTCTCATAGGACTTCCACAGCAACCACAGAGGAAACTCCCCCTGTTCTTTGTGTTCTTGGTAATCTAGCTTGTCATGGTTCAGAGGAACATACATCTGATTTTCCTCCTCTGATAGGATCATCACCTACATATCCCCATGTACTTTTTTCTTCAGAATTTAGCCTTTGTGGATGGTTGGTTATTATCAAACGTGATCCCAATGATGATGGTCAACTTACTAGGCAAGAGAAAAATGATCTGTCTTTCAGAACGCCTGATAAATTATTTTTCCATTGCAGTCAGTATAACATTTCCTCTTGACAGCAATGATTTATGATTGCAATGTTGCTACAGGCCACCCTTTAGAGTATCCTGTGATTATGACCAAAAGACTGTGTAATTTTATCATTAGTAGGTGATATTCTTTGTGACTTATTTCCAAAATAATTTTATTCAGATTAATCTTTTGTAATTTCCTAAAAATACATAACTTTTACTATGAAATTATATCATAACTAAAAATTTTCTGTACTGAGACTGCTATTTATTATCTACTAATTCTTATTTTTTTCTGGTTCCATAGAGTTTGCTAGCACTGTGACTAATTTCTTAAAAGTTTGATCTCACTACAATTTTTAAAAAGAAGAATGAAAAGCCCTCTCCAGCCCATCACTTTTCTGTATCTTTATACTGTGTCCCCCTTCTCTTCATGCATGTGCATCCTGCATCTTCACAAGCAAATGATCAGGAGAGTATCTTCTATTCTACACTGTCATAATTTCCATATTAAATCCCATTATCAACAGCCTAAGAAACAAGCAAGTCACAGATGTACTGATAAAAATGTTGAGAATAAGTGTTTAGATCTTATTAATATCTAGTCTTATTTATTAAAGCAATCATAAAATTAAAGAATTATGTTTTGGTACTATTGAAAGATTTGTGTGATTATAATCATTACTAGATGTTAATGAATTGAGTTCTTGGTATCTAATTAAATCCTTACACCTTCTGCATATCTCATATTAGACATAGAATTTTAATAAAGTATTTATATTATACTGAAATAATTAAAGCAGACACAAGTGAAAGCATTTTATAGTTTCTGTGTTCTTCAATTATAAATCATTGTGTACTAAAATAGTGTACATCCTCTCAAAAGGACTTAGAAATAATATTTGATACAGTAATAGTGCTATATAGTTTGGACTCATATCACATTTACTCCATAGTGATAGCAGATTGTGTTTGAGCAAGTGAAAGGAAACATCCCCTAATTTTTAAATTTATTCTTAATTGAGGTTATTATGAACTGGATAGTTTTTCTTATTTCTTTCTCAGAAGATTCATTATTAGAGTAAAGGAATGTTATTGATTCATATGTTGATCTTTCATTCTGCTGCTTTGCTGAATTTGTTTATCAGCTCTAAAAGTCTTATGGTTGAGTTTTTTGGGTCTTCTAGATAGAGGACCATGTAATCAGTAAAGAGATAATCTGACTTCTTCTTTTCCTATTTATATCCTATTAATTATTATCCTATTCTTGCCTAATTGCTCTGTCTAGAATTTCAAGGACTATGTTGAATAGGAATTGTCAAAGTAGAAATACTTGCCTTGTTCCTGATTCTGGAGGAAATGTTTTCAACTCTTCATCATTCATTATGATATTGGCTGTGGGTTTGTCATGGATAACCTTTACTATTTTAAAGTACGTTTCTCATTTCTCTAGTATTTTTTAAATGAATTGGTGCTAGATTTTTTTCAAATAGTTTTTCTGCATATATTGAGATAATTATGTGATTCATGTTCTTAGCTCTATTTATTTGGTGTATTACATTTATTGGTTTGAGTACTTTGAACCAACTTTGAATCCCTGTGATAAAACCTATTTAATCATGCTGTACTATCTTCTTAATGTGTTTCTGAATGCAATTCATGATATTTTATTAAGAATTTTTCATCTATGTTCATCAGGGATACTGGTCTGTAATTTTCACTTCTTAATGAGTCTTTGGTTTTGGTATCATAACTTCATAGAATGTATTTGGAAGTGTTTCTTCCTTTCAGTTTCATAGAATAATTTGAGAAAGACCTGTGTTACTTCTTCTTTAAAGGTCTGGTAGAACTCAGCTGAGAATCTATCCAGTCTTGGGCTATCTTTTTTTGAAAGGTTTTCAATTGCTGTTTAATTGTATTACTTGATATTGGTATATTTAAGTTTTCTATATCATCCTGGTTCAATTTGTGCAGGTCTTATGTGTCTAGAAATTTGTTAATATCATCTAGACTTTTTAGTTTCTTGGAACATAAATTTTCAAAATAGTTTCTAATGAATCTCTAGTTTTCAGGGGTGTCTCTGATGATATCCTCTTTTTAGTATCTTCTCTCTTTTGGTTAATTGGCTAAGGGTTTATCAATCATTTTTTTATGAAAGAAACAATTCTGTTTTATTGACTGTGTTTTTATTCTCAATTTTATTGATTTTGGCTCTGATCTTAATTATTCCTGTCTTTTACTTATTTTGGAGATAGTTTGTTGTTTCTTTTCTAGAGTCTTGAGGGATAAATTTTAGTCCTTATGAATAAATCTCAAGGAGTAATATAGTTGTATTATATGGTTGTTGCATTCTTAGCTTTCAAGAGATTGTCATAAAGCTTTCCAAAGTGAATGTAATAATTTGCAGTCCTACCAATAATATTTGAGTGTATCATTTACTCCATATCCTCAACAGCATTTGTTATTATTGTATTCTTGATGATTTCCATTCTAATTCACTTGAGGTGAAATCTAGTGTGGTTTTGATTTACATATCCTTGTGATACACACACACACACACACACACACACACACAATGCAGGTAAGTCATCCATAAAGAAGAATAAAATTATGGCATTTGCTGATAAATGGATTCACCTGGAGAGAACATATAAGAAAAAAGTCAAATTCAGAAAGTCAAAGAGCAAATATTTTCTCTCATATGCAGAAACGTGATCAATATTAGATAAGGGGGTGAGAATCCCTTGAATAGAAGAGTGATCAATAGAGTAATGGAAGAAGATTGAGGGGAAAAGAGGAGATATGGGATAAGAGAGAAATACCAGAATAAAATTAACCAAATTATGTTATGTACATATATGATTATACCACAATAAATTTCACCTTTATGTATATCTATAAAGCATCAATTAAAAACAGTAAAATAAATAAATAAAAGGAAGACTAGTTGAGTAGAGGAAGCAGAATAGGAAGAAAAAGGATAGTAGAGATATTGTGGATTGAAATGGAGAAAATTATGTTTCTTGCATGTGCAATTACATCAAAATGAGCTCTGATCTTAAGTGTTACTATAATGTACTAAGAAAACCATAAAAATACATCACCATCATTCAAAGATTATGACTGTTTTTCACATGGTGGGCTTTAAATACATATTTTTTTTCTGACAAATGCAACAGGGCTTTATTGAAAATATTCTATTCAGACTCAGGAATTCTGGACATCCATCTGCAAAGCCAGAACTCTCCATCCTTTTTCATTGAGATGTGACTTTTCTCCGCACATAGTTTTGTCAAAGACAACTTCCATGGATGCCCTGGGGCCCGGAGGGCAAGTTCACAAACAACAGAGTGAGGGAAATCATTTATTTATTTAGTTAGTTAGTTAGTTAAACACAACAGTACAGTGATCTTGACATATCATACAGTTGAATCAAATGGGGTATAATTACTCCTTTTTCTGAGTGTACAGGTTGACGAATCACATTGTTTGTACAGTCACATTTATACATACAGCAATAGTAGTGTCTATTTTATTCTGCTGTCCTTCCTATCCCCCCTCCCCTCCCCTCCCCTCACTTCTTTCCACCCAATCTAATGTGCTACACTTCTTTTTTTTCCCCTCACATCATCATACATGTATTCTGTATAACGATGAGGGTCTCTTTCCATCTTCCATGCAATTCCCATTCTCCCTCCCTTTCCCTCCCACCTCTCTTTCCTATCTAGAGGTAATTTTCTTCTCATGCTCTTCGTCCCCATTTTGAGTCACCTCCCTTATATCAGAGAAGACATTTGGCATTTGTTTTTCTGGGATTGGCTAACTTAGCATAATCTGCTCTAATGCTATCCATTTCCCTGCAAATGCCATGATCTTGTCATTTTTTAGCACTGAGTAATATTCCATTGTGTATAAATGCCACATTTTTTTAATCTATTCATCCATTGAGGGACATCAAGTTTTGCTCCACAGTCTAGCTATTGTGAATTGTGCTACTATAAACATTGGTGTGGTTGTGTCCCTGTAGTATGCCATTTTTAGGTCTTTTGAGTATAGTCCGATAAGAGGAATAGCTGGGTCAAATGGTGGTTCCATTCCCAGCTTTCCAAGGAATCTCCATACTGCTTTCCAGATTGGCTGCACCAATTTGCAGTCCCACCAGCAATGTATAAATGTACACATTTCCCCACATTCTCGCCAGCACTTGTTGTTGTTTGACTTCATAATGGCTGCCATTCTTACTGGAGTGAGATGGTATCTTAGAGTAGTTTTAATTTGCATTTCTCTGATTGCTAGATCAAAGGTCAAGTAATGATAGAATGGTATGATGCCATAGCACCCATTGGGATGATGAAAGAAAAATGTTTTCTAAAGGTTGTATTTCCTCATTTTCCATCCTCTTTAAGTAAAATTAATGATCTATACAAGGTAACATATTAAACAATATCTCCCTTCAATAACTTTCAAAGAATTATCATTACAAGATTATATGAACATATGATATCTAGATTTGCATTCATGTTTTTGTTAAGAATATGTCAAGGTCAATACACACACACACACACACACACACACACAAATGTTTACTGATCACCCTATGTTGCTCATAGTAGCAGTGTTTACAGTTCTAGACAATAAAACCTTGATATAAATCTGCAATAATTTCCTTCCCAATTCTCCCAATGAAATTTGTGTGCCAAAATTAGTTACCTAAAACTTTCTGGAGTATTAGGTATTCCATACTTGTATAATTATGTCAAAGTGGATTCTACTCTGATGTAAAACTAAAGAGAACCAATAAAAAAAGAGTTAAAAGAGTTGAAAAAAAGTTCCACTTCTCTATGCTTCATAAATTCAAGAAGATTACTAGTCTTTTGATGTTATACAATTTTTCACATATTTATTTCTTTATGTACACCATTTTTGTCATTTCATTAGGTTGCTGAGGGTAAGGTTAAATATATACTTTTGTCATACCTTTATTCTTTTTTGTTTTATTTTATTATTAATTTTTTTTTTGGTAACAGAAATTGAACCCAGGGGCACTTAACCTCCAAGTCAAAATCCAGCCCTTTTTATTTTTTAAGTTGAGACAGGATCTCACTAAGTTGCTTAGGTCCACACTAAGTTGCTGAGGCAAGCCTTTAACTTGCAATCCTCCTGCCACAGCCTCACAAACCACTGGGATTACAGGTATGTGCCACCATACCTGGATCAATCTCTTATTCTTGAAAGGACACTCAATATTTAACTATTGCCTTAAAATAAATTGTGAAAATATATAATGTATTAGTATGCATCAATGTAATATTTAATGTATATTTATATATAATGGATAATATCATTTACTAAAATTCACCCAGTTGTCTGGAACACTTCTGAAATTGTATTAAAATCTTCTCATAGACTCACTGATAATGTAAAAGTCCTTATTTTATTGTCTATTAATTTCTTACCATATAGTCTAAGAGAATTCACAGCTCCTCTCTACATAGAAACCTACATACATACTTTTTGCATCATCTTATAAACTTTCTACCTTATAGAAAACTATTTATAAAATTATGATGGACAGTGAAGATCATATTTGAGGTTTGGTTCAAACATTAATCAAATGTGGTAGATTTTTTTTCTCTAAATCTAGGATGTGGACTAGCTATAGTAAGATTTTATAACACATGAGTGTCTAGTAAGTGTCCAAATCTATCTAGTCTGGGACTTTTGGGGGGGATTGGGTGGGACTATTTTAACTCTCTGAACCTCAAAACTATATTCTGCATTAAACTCATGAAGAGAGCTGTGCAAACACATGACTGACTTCATCACCACACTGTTCACTTCAACCATGTTAATGCTATTGTAAGGGACTATTCTTAGAGAATCATTGTTTAGAGAAGCAGTGAAGGAAAAATAAAATAACAAGATATATTAAGGATATATCTAAATGTAGTTTTGTTTCCAACATACTATGTTCTCTTAATTAGCACAGTGGTCTTTGTTTTTACTCTCTTCTTTGTTTTTTCTTCCCTATTTTGGAACAGGTGGATGAGGGATTCAAAAGGCCTCTCTTTCAAGGAAGAATTGTAAGCTATTTTATAACATTTTCTTTGGAATGAAGACTGTCAGTTGTGATAGTTAATCCAAACTCTATTGTCAATGAAGACTGTCAGTTGTGATAGTTAATCCAAACTCTATTGTCATATTTCAGTAAAGTAATGGGAGGTATCTATATTAAATATCAAAATACTAGTTGTCAAGATGGATCAATATTTGGAATATCAATCTCAAAATTTGTGTAGAATATGTTCTACTCCTTATAATAATATGATGTTTATTAATTCTGAGATGGTATCATACATGTGAGTATCATATGAAGACATCTGCGTCATAGTATTTCCCTTTAATATTCAAAGGGAGAAAAGAAACTAAATTATAATAACTATTGTATCGGTGTATTATTGCACTCTAGAGAAAAATATGGATGTATCTGTCATTTACATCTCTTATCTTTGTATTATCTATTTTTCTGTTCAGAGGGAAGGAGCAGGAAAGTGTTGGGGGGAGACTGATTTATTTTAAGATATTGTCTCACATGATTGTGGATTTTGCAAGCCCAATTGTGTGCAGTTTACAAGTAAGAGGCTCAGGAAATTGGAAGTCTGAAATATGGAGAGCTGAGTCTACAGATTTCAGAGCAAGCCTGAAGACCTCAGGAACAGGAGAACACAGGGCAGAAAAATGTTCAGGAATAAAGTGAGTTTAACATTCCTCTAGGTTTTTGTTCCATTCATTCCTTCAATGAATAGTTTGATGCTCACATATATTGGAGGCAGTCTTATCCTTTACCGAGTCCACAAATTCAAAGGGAATATCTTCTAGAGTCACCCTTGGAAACATATTCTGATATAAAGATGAACCAGGTATCTGAGCCTCTATCAGCTGAGTCAAGCAGACACATAAAAATATCTCTCTGATTTCAAATGACTAAAATTGAGAAGACTATCCATTAAAAGGAAAACATAAACACAAAACTTTGGTGATCAAAGACAGGCAACAAAAGGAGTTAATAGAAAGTTACACTTATTTCAATTTAAAAGGGCCACTTCAGCAGATGAATGGATAAAGGAAATGTGAGATATATATATATATAAAATTCGTCCATAAAAAAGAATGAAATTATGGCATTTGCTGACATATGGATGGAACTGGAGACAATTATGCAAAGTGAAATAAGCCAATCCCCAAAAAACAAACTCTAAATATTCTCTCTTATATGTGGATTCCAACATATAATAAGGCAGGGGAAATGAAGAATTGGATTAGACAAAGGAGATGAAGGAAAGGGTAGGGGATAGGGAATAGGAAAGACAACAGAATTAATCACACGTAACTTTCCTATGTTCATATATGAATACATAAACAGTGAAACTCCACATCATGTACAACTGCAAGAATGGGATTCTTACTAGAATAAGTCATACTCCATGTATACATAATATGTCAAAATATACTCTACTGTCATGTGTATCTATAAAGAACAAATAAAAAGAATTAAAGGGTCCAGGCAATATAAGTGAAGTTTTGGTTATGTGAGCTGCTGTGTCTGCATATCAGGCTGCTTATTCTATACCTAGATTTTTTTTACAGTGACAAATCTTTTATCAATGTTATTTTCTTTACATTTTTGAGTCACAATCCAAATTCTAAGCAAGCAGTATAATGATTAATAAGTCTTTCAAAATATATGCCCTTTGTTTTCTTCTTATCTATCCAGTCATGGGCCACACGGAGGTTAAACTTTATATTTAACAATAGCCTTTTTATGTACTAAGGAAATGGCCCAATCAGAGTGTTTGCCTAGCATATGTGAGCCCCTGGTTTCAATACCCAGCACTGTAAAACCAAACTAACAAAAACAAAACCCAAACAACCCAATCTTTTACAACAGAAATAAAATGTATCAAATGTAAATATATATTAGCTTTTATTTTCCAAATGAAAACTCATGACAAGTTGCTTGGTTTATACCTGAAAGGAAATTTGAACATGACTCTATCATTCATAATCCATTGCTTTTCTTTTAGCTAGAGAACAAAGTCTCTGACTTAGTCCTCCATACCCTTTGAGATCTGATAGACAAATGCTGACTTCTCTGGCCCATATGGATCCTTCCAGTTTCTCCTTCAGGCCAGTCATGTTTACAATTCTTGGTTTTTCGAATGATCAAGAATCTCTCATCATATAGATACTCCAAAGATGAAGGCCCTACAGGTAGCAAATGTCCACTGGCATCATATTTAAAATAATGACTCCAAAGTCCTAACACAGGGATACTGAAACAAATATACACTTTCACACAATCTTTAGGAAATTCATCTTCCACTGAGGAACATATCTTTGCTTTTCTTGAGCTATGACTTCTAATATTTTCCCACTGAGATTGCTCATCAAATTTCAGTTCAAACTGGGGGCACCTAGGCATGTACTTGGTGTTTAAGCTGCAGTTTGTCTGAGGAGGACAACTGTACTTGAAGTTGGCTTCTGGAGGGAGCTGAGATCTTTACCTAATTAAAATCATGTGTTGGTAAGCTCAAACAGAACCGAACCAATCAAAGTGCTTACAATGGTATGTTTTAATGTAAACTGGATGTTCTCTAAACAGCTCAGAATTGTTCTTGGTATGAAAAAACATTGAATTAAAGCTTAATTTCTGTTTTTAAAACCAGAACTGTCTACAATGCCCTGATCTTTATGATCCCATAATTGGCGATGCCTGTAGGGCAATCTGGACATCTAGGTCTAAAGCCACAGTGCTCAGTAGAACAACTTCATGGTATCCTACAGGGAATCCTATCGTATTCTTAAGGGAATTTTAGCTATCCACTCCTTCCACTTCTGGAGAAAGCAATGGTTATAAAACTGGCTAATGCTTGTGTTCAAAATAAACTTTATATAACCAACACTTTCTTGAGAATAAGAAATTAAACCTCCAGAATGTATGAGTATGGTAAGAATTGCTTCTTTTGTTTTGGTCAACCTATGCTATTGTATATTTTTTTCTGTTCCACAAAGCCTAATACTTTGAAAGAATCTCTGCAGTGTCTTTGAACATAAGGGTAAGAAAGAAATGAGTCCTGTATTTTTAAAATTCTTTATATGAAATGTAAAATACTGTTTAATTTACAACAGTATAGACTGAGTTTTGCATATACCAAAAATGCCAGGTGGAAAATGGAAAAGAGTGTACTATCTTCATATTTAATTTTGTGCTAAAATCTGGATAAGCATAAGTGCTTAATGTAAGACTGATTGGTTCCTTTTATTGATAATTTCATTATCTTGTTAATATAAATCTAACAACTTTATTTGGCAATCTAGAACATTAAACAATTTAAAAATAGGTTTAAAGATTCTTACATAATAAATATTTCTGACAATACTGATAAAAGTGCCCTTATATTTAATAAATCATAATTCCGATTAAACATTTTAATGTATCATTTACATATTAGCTGTATCTTTTCACTCCCTCTGAAAATATTTGGCTGAGATACAAAATGATTTTTATAATTTTCAATTAACTAGTGATTTGGAGTAATTGGAGGGAATCCCACTATAAATAAAAGTGCATTTAAACTGTGACTATTAGCACTGGTTATTTATATTGCCTTTTACAGTTTCAGATAGTTTTAAGTAATTCTGCTAAAAAAATGGTTATTTGGAAATTGTATTCTCAAGTTAAACAAGCAGGATTTTTAGAGATAGTCCATTTCAGTCATTGCAATAACAATGACTTAAATTTTTTATTGTATATAATTGAGTTTTGCCACATGATGATTTGATATGTAAGTACTTAGTGAAATGATTAATATAGCCAAACACACTAACATTTCATCATCTCATAGAGTTACTTTTTTATTGCTGTTAATGATGAGAGTACTTAAAATCTACACTCTGGGAATATTATTAGTATATAATAAAGTGTTTGTTATAAAATTTTAGTTTTCATGTTGTTCGCATATGTAAAGATAAAGAAACTTTTAAATTTGAAAATACTATTATATTTATGAATAACAAAGTTTCAAAGCAAAAATTAAAATCATATCTCTTTCGTACTCAAAACCCACTTTAATGAAACACTTAATTTTGAAGAGAAGAAAAGGAGAT
The DNA here is from genome assembly GCF_964194105.1 of Spermophilus citellus. NCBI lineage: Eukaryota > Metazoa > Chordata > Mammalia > Rodentia > Sciuridae > Spermophilus > Spermophilus citellus. The sequence goes on from NC_138188.1 coordinate 83,144,226, forward strand.
TACTTTTGATAGACAAATTTTAATGAATTCCAAGATTAAGACAAACATCTGCATTCAAATCTCTAAGTCTTTCCCTTTATCTCTGGTTCACCCTTTCTTGGAAACTTCCTTTCTACTTCTTTGACTTTCTACAATTTTCTAAATGTGTCTCTGATATTTTTATTCTTTCTCCTCTTTATCTCTCTATTTTTTTTTTGTTGTTGTTGTGTTTTTACCTGGGGTGATTAGTCACTGTCCTACATCCCCAGTTATTTTTTCTTTTTTCTTTTGAGACAGGATCTCTCTAAATTGCTAAGGGCCTTGCTAAGGTGCTGAGGCTGCCTTTGAACTAGCAATCCTATCTCAGTCTCCCAAATTGCTGGGCTTACAGGTGTGTGCCACTGGGCTCAGCTCTTCTTTTTCTTTTCATACCCTCCAAATTCTCTGTCTACTTCTTCTATAACGGTTCTTTCTTTCCTTTGTTCTTTTCTTTTTGAAATCTGCTTAAAATAATCTATAGGGAAAAATTATTATATTTGACTTCACTCAGGATGAAATGCTGAGTCTTCTCCATATTACTTAGAGTGCACTCTTCCATTCTCTTTCCTGATTTGCTATTTGTTTCCTATGTACTTTCAATAATTGTTTGAATATAATTGTTTCACATAAAAGAAACTACTGTCGCTAAATTTCCCATACATTTCTTAATTTCCACACCCAATTACCCCTGCTGATTCCTCATCTCACTAGATCTTTTATTATGGTAGTTAGCACCATCCTTCACTTTATTCTTGAGAAAGTTTCTTTTTTTGGGGGGGGGGCGTTGTTTTTGTTTTTAGTTTATGTCCACAACACTCAGTTTTCTTGTTTTCACATTGCTTCTAGTATCACCCTGCTTAGTATGTTCTTCTGGTCTTCCTTTTGCATCTCTTTTGTTCAATCTAGGGCTCTGGGTTGCAAGAAGAAATGAATTTATCAAGTGGAAATTGACACAAAACAAGAAATGACAGAGAGGTTAAAGGAATCAACTTGGCAAATTGGCAGAAGCAGAAGAAAGGGGGAGAACAAAAATCATGTCCCCGCTATATCTGAAGAATATCTCAGTATTGGTATTGTGGACCCCAGATGCCAAAACTCTCAGTGCCTTTGCTGTAGACGCAGGATAGATGAACTATAATTTAGATATCATTGCCTTCCTTGATTTCCCTTGCAACCAATTTTTTCTTGCCCACATACATCTGTCTCCCTCTTTCCATATTCCAAATACTGTATATGTAGTTTTCACTGGGAAAATCTAGATCAATTACCCTTACTCTAGATTGAAGGGTTGTGGGAAAGTGGGTTTCTAGCCCTTTTGGCTTCTTAAGTGTTAGTAGCTTCTACTGATCAGAAAGATTCACATGTTATAAAGGAGTTCAAATGTGGCCATCTAATAAGTGACATCTGTTTACATTATAGCATCTTTAATATATCTTCCTCAATATTTTTCCTTTCTTTTCTTTCATTTGTATAAACTCTCTGATGGATAGGTTATGCAGAATTGTGCCTCCAACTGCTCCAAAGACACCTAAATCATTATTTTTATTACCACATGGTACACCAATACTCCGAATTATATCTTACTTGGGTGTTGAGAGCATACTCCTTCTACATATTTAACAATGGACTAGAATTCTTTATTTTATTTTTAATAATTACCTACTCAGTCACCAATTCACTGCTCTCTGCTATTTAATGCCTAATTCATAACTGAGTCTTACTGACTGTAAACTCTGAATTCATTTAAACCTTTATCTTCATATTCCTAACTACCACATCAGTCATATCATATGTGGACTAGACAATACATTTAGGTTTGCATCATCAGAGGAGAATTTTTAAGGCACAGATTCTTAACTTATTCTCAAACCTGATTCTGTTTCTTCAGTAGTATCTCATAATCTCTTTTTGTGCTAAAAGCTCCCCTAAAACATTGGGATGTGAATCTAATTTGGGAACCCCTGGCCAATGCTAACAGTTTCCTGATTATTATCCCTAATTCCAGTGTTCCCTCTCTAGACCATTTTGTATACTACCAAATATTTAATTAAAAATATTTGATCATATCATTTCAAATCTTAAAGCATCTCAGTACAAACCTATTGACTGAAGAATAAAGTTCAAATTCCTTGAGATGGCATTTAATTTAGTTTGTAATCCAGTCCATTCAAATAGATTTCCTCTAGATTCTGAACCATGATCATGACACAGAATTTCTAATCATAATCAATAAGTCCCAATGAATTTATCACAAGTTCAGAAAGCCTCTCATTTTCTCTAAATCTGTTACTGTGGTACATTTATTGAATTAAATCAATTATTTTTTTTACCATTTTTAATTTCTCCTGATGCTTTTCTTCCACATAGCAAAGGGGGCCTTCAAATGATCCTGTATGATTTTTCTCTCAACTCTTCTCCTCCAGTACTCCCATTAAAAACAACAGTGATTATTTTTTTTCTTTTTTACATTCAATTAACTTCATTTCAGGTGACATCCAGTGATAACATGGAAGAGGCAAATGCAACTTTGCTGACAGAGTTTATCTTCACGGGACTTACACAGCAACCACAGTGGAAACTCCCCCTGTTTCTGGTGTTCTTGATGATATACCTTATGACCCTTGTGGGAAACCTTGGTCTGATTTCTCTGATCTGGAAAGTTCCTCATCTTCAGATCCCTATGTATTTTTTTTTTCTTGGGAATTTAGCCATTCTGGATACATGGCTGTCTTCAACAGTGACCCCAAATATGCTGGTCAATTTGTTAATCAAGAGCAAGATGATCTCTCTCACTGAATGCAAGATACATTTTTTTTCCTTTGGAATCAGTGTAACCACAGAATGCTTTCTCCTGGCCGCAATGGCTTATGACCGCTATGTACCCATCTGCCAGCCTTTACTGTATCCAGTGATTATGACCAACAGACTATGCTTCTGGTTACTCGTTTTGTCATACATAGGTGGCTTTCTTCATGCCTTAATTCATGAAGTTTTCTTATTCAGATTGATCTTCTGTAATTCCAACGTAATACATCATGTTTTCTGTGATGTTATACCATTATTAACGATTTCCTGTACTGATCCTTCTATTAATTAATTATCTATTAATATATATTTTCTCTGGTTCAATACAAGTATTCACTATTGGAACTATTCTTGTTTCTTATACCCTGGTACTCTTTACAATTTTAAAAAAGAAGTCTGAAAAGGGTGTAAGAAAAGCCTTCTCCACCTGTGGAGCCCATCTCTTTTCTGTGTGTTTATACTATGGCCCCCTTCTCTTCATGTATGTGCATCCTGCATTTTCACAAGAAAGTGATCAAGAAATGATATTCTCCCTATTTTACACTGTCATTATTCCTGTGTTAAACCCCATTATATACAGTCTGAGAAACAAGCAGGTCATGGATGCACTAACGAAAATTTTGAAAAGAAATGTTTAGATGTCATATTTCTATCTGTTTTCCTTTTATTACTATATTCACAAAATGGGGGGTATTTTAATAATATTGGATTTTTTTCATGATTAGAATATTCTGTAATGTCAATTAATAAGGTTTTCGACTTAATAATTTCTTAAAATATTTGTATATATTGTTCCTAAACATGTAAGAAATTTTAAACATATTCATGTTATACTAGAATAAATGAAGCATAAAACAACTGAAAATTTTTGTAGGTTTTATGATATTGCATTGTAAGTATACAGAATAGAAAAATATTGTAGTTCCTCTCAATATAACTTGAAGAGGAAACTTTATACAGATAATACTGCTATGTACTCTGGGACCCACATCACATCTTCTCCATCGTGGTAGTAGATTTGCAATTGAGGAAGTAAAAGAAAAATCCCAGGAAATCTGCCAGTCATCAACTAATCTTCCATTTCACTTTTTGGGGGAATTAATGTCTTTTAATTCTTTGGGCAATTCAATTCACACATCTCAAAGGAAAATGAATAGAATTTAGAATATAATGAAGACAAAATGAGAAGGGAATTAAAACAACAAAGTCAAGGATAAATAGTAAGAAATTATTCTTAGCTCTCACTTCTCTGAGTAAAGAGGCAAGTTGACTCTTTGTCTCTTCTGCCTTCTAAGGCCTGTTCCTGCTGTGTTTGTTTCTTATTGACAATCTGAAGAACCTTGTTACTCCAGAAAGATACAAAGAATTAAGTATGGGAAGCACAAAGGAAAATAAAAGTGGCAGATTAGAAAGAAGATGTTTTCAGTTCTGTCTTCTTTTTAAGAAGTTAACTGGTAAAAAAAAAAAGTAGCATTTAAATATAACTGAAAGGTGTTTTTCACATCAGAGGCTTTAATTACATAATATGAAAGTTTTAGTAATAGTAAGATGATAGCATAGTGCCCAGTGTCTGTTTGGGAAAGAAAAGGTCCTTGAAAGTTGTAATTTCCTCGGTCTCCATATTCTTTACATAAAATGAGTGATCCATCTACAGGTTTATCCTTGCCATCTATCTCCCAACACTAACATTCGGAACACATTTTTACTGATACCACTGAATCCCTGATCTTAGAGTCTATTCACCATCATGATTGCAAAACTCTGATTTCTCACCACTTTCATCCTGCCCATATCCTCTTCCCTTGGGAACATCATTGCCAAATGATTTTTCCATATTTAGGTCCCAATTTAAGCCATATTCTTTCAGTACATTGTCATTGCCTCAAAATTATCGGCACATAGGTATATGTATCTAGATCTACATAAGTGTATTTGTTCATAAGTATTTCTTGATTATAGAATATATGTATATATAAATATAAATACACACACTTATACTTATTCCTCACCATACATGTGCTGGTGGTGGTTTTTTTAGGATCTTATCAATAAAAATTTGATTTATCTCTTTAATCTCTTCCTTCACAATTCTTCTAATGAAAACTGCATTATAGTCAAAAGAAGTTCCTTAAAGATTTCTGGACATACTTCCCTTCCAGGTGAACACTCTTTCTCCTACAAATTTGTCAACACAGAGTCCCTCTTCCTCCAACTGCCCTCTTCCTCATTAAAATTGCAGTGAGAGGATTTTTCCAAGGTCTTTCTCCAGTGTGAAGCTTCCATCGTGTATTTCCAGATTACCTGAAAGAAAATAAGATTTTTCACTCATTTGAAATATGTAGCTGTTTATTTATTCTTCATAGACCAAACTCCACTCTGGGCAATACTTATTTTGTGTATAAACTCTCCTTTTAGATTACAATTGAGAAGTCATACTTGTCTTTGATTTCTCACATGCATAACACAGTGACTTACTCACAACAAGCTCTGAATAAGTATTTGTTAACTATTTATAAATCAAAATGAACCTAAGGCATACATACATTAAATGTAGGGAAAATGTTTCACACTTTCTAAATCTTAAAATGACTCTAGGGAAATTTCTGGGCCTGGAATGGCTGATGCAAGTCAACTTACCCTCAGGTTTTGTAACACAGAAAGCATCATACACTTAAAATGAAGTTTTTTTTTTTTTTCATCACTAAGATTGAGTATTAGAATAGACTATGACAAAATTACAAGGGAATGTTTTTCTTTTAGTTTTATGTTGATTTAAAGAGCACAAAACATAGAGGTATTTTCATTAAATACAATTATTCTGTATTTCTGGAGGTCTACCTCAAAAAATTAGTCTTCATCTTTTTCCTGTTTTTGTTTGTTTGTTTATTTGTTTGTTTCACTTACAGATACCCCCAACCCTAGGAAATGGACTGAATGGATTACAGTTGTTTTCATTACTCTTTTTTTCCTGGAGATCCATGTATTGCACAGGTGTGGATTATTTTTTATTGCTATATAATGCTCCCATAGTAGTAATGGTTTCCTGTCAATTACATTGAGTTTTTCCTTATCCATTCATTGTTTTAACACAAAAACAAGGGCAGAGAACTGACGTCACCAGACTGCGGCGGAGGAGATAACTTCATTGAAACCTGCGGCTACAGTGACTTCTTCCCTTCCCTTCTAATACCTTTCCTCCCAAGCATCAAATGAATCTATAGGAGTAAACAGTAACTCAGCAGTCAAACAGAACAAAAAGTAACATGAGCAACTTGAAAAAGCAAGGAATAAAAGGAGTACAAACAATACAGGACAGCCTAAATATTCAGGAGGACCTAGAGTCATCAGAAAAATGGTCATATAAAGAATTCAAGGAACACCTTAGACAGATGGAATGGAACCTTAAAGAGGATACGAGACAGCAAATTCAAGCACCGAAAGAACACATTGAGAATGAATTACATAAACAGATAAAAGAAGAAGTTAAGCATCTTTATCAGGAGATAGAGATTATAAAAAATAATAAAACAATAATTCTAGAAATGAAGGAAATGATAAACCAAATTAAAAACTCAATAGAGAGTATCACTAACAGAGTGGAGCAAGTAGAAGCCAGATAGTCAGATAATGAAGACAAAATATATCATCTTGAAAAGAGTCTAGGCAACTCAGAAAGGCTGGTAAAAAGTCATGAGAAAAACATCCAAGAGTTATGGGATAACATAAAAAAACCAAACTTACAAGTCATCGGGATAGAAGAAGGTATAGAGATTCAAACCAAGGGAATGAGTAACCTGCTGAATGAAATAATTACAGAAAACTTTCCAGAAATAAAAAAAGGAAACAGATATACAAATTGAAGATGCATACAGGACACAGAGCACACAAAACCACAGTAGACCAACGCCAAGACACATTGTTATGAAGATATCCAATATACAGAACAAAGAGAAAATATTAAAAGCTACAAGAGAAAGGAGGCAGATTACATTCAGGGGTAAACCAATAAGGTTAACAACGGATTTTTCATCACAGACGCTGAAAACGAGAAGATCCTGGAACAACGTATTTCAAACACTGAAAGACAATGGATGCCAACCAAGAATTCTGTATCCAGCAAAATTAAGCTTCAGGTATGACAACGAAATAAAAATCTTTCATGATAAACAAAAGTTAAAAGAATTTGCAGCCAGAAAACCGGCATTGCAAAGCATTTTGAGCAAAACACTACACGAGGAAGAAATGAAAAACAATAACCAAAACCATCAGTGGGAAGTGCCTCGGTAAAGACAGAGGGCGAGGGGAAAGATAATCATGGAAAAACAAAGTAAATTTTTTAAAAAAAGGATAAATAATCAAACATGGCTGGAAGTACAAACCATATATCAATAGTAACTCTGAATGTTAATGGCTTAAACTCTCCAATAAAGCGACATAGGCTGGTATCATGGATTAAAAAAACAAATCCAACAATATGCTGCCTCCAGGAGACACATCTGATTGGAAAAGACATACACAGGCTGAAGGTGAAAGGATGGGAAAAAATATACCACGCACACAGTCCTCATAAGCAAGCAGGGGTGGCCATCCTCATATTGAATAAAAACGACTTCAAGACTAAGTTAATCAAAAGGGATAAGGAAGGACATTATATACTGTTAAAAGGAACCATTCACCAACAAGACATAACAATTATCAATATTTATGCACCAAATAATGGTGCTGCGACATTCATAAAACAAATTCTCCTCAAGTTCAAGAGTCAAATAGACCACAACACAATAATTATGGGTGAGTTCAACACACCTCTCTCACCACTGGACAGATCCTCCAAACAAAAGTTGAATAAAGAAACTATAGAGGGAAGATGGCGGCGATGGGAGAGCAGCACCCCAGTGCACCGCGTCACTGTGCGGGAGAAAGACGAGGTAAAACGGCTGAAGCCTACCTTGGTGGGAATTTCCAGTGAAATTGAGGTGCTCCAGAATCTAGAGGACAGATTTCCAGCGCGCGGGATTCGGCTGCAGGGGCTTGGTCGCGGGCGACTTCTCCGCACGGAAGGTAGCAGTACCTGGTCGGCGGACCGCCCCGCGGATGGAGTCTGGGGCGCGCGCTAGTTAGATAGCGGGGTACCAGAGCGGGATTACAGCGAAGCAGATTCTGGAGGCTCCTGCCAGCGGCGCACTGGCCGCGCTGAGTGCTGAGGTCCGGCCTTGAGACAGAGGAGAGAAACGGTCCAGTTCGATTCCCGACACCGGTCGGAACACGGAGGAGGACAGCATCCGCCATCTTGGAGAGCTGATGCAATCATCCCTGTTTTCTACTGATCTCAGCTCATTCAACTACAGAACAGGTGATTCCAGGCTGGTATTTGCCTGCGTCTCGCAGACAGATCGCTCAGGCTCGGGACTGGAGATCCTGAGGAGAATACTCTTCGGGGCTCACCCCTGGCAAGGTGGGCGCCAGACTTTGAGCGGCCAGATTCTAGCTTCCCGGGTTGCTTTGGCCCAGGGTGGGGGATCCTTCGGGGACAACGGGCTGAGGCCGATTACAAGTGGAGTGTGCGCTGAGGGGTGATGTGGCTTGGACTCCCGGAATAGTTTTGGCCCGGGGCTAGGGAGCCCGCGGGGACTGCGTCTTTGACCCTGCCCCTGGCGGAGCGTACACTGAGCTGGGAGAGGTTGGAGCAGCCAGGCTCGGGCTCCCGGGGCTGCTGGGGCCTGAGGCTGGGGTACCTCTGTGGAGCCTGATCCTAGCAGAGTGTGGCAGGGATAGGAGAGGCTGGGTTCTGGCTCCCATAGCTGCTTGAGCCCAGGGCCGGGGAACCTGCGGGGACCGCGAGCTGAGGCCAGGTCAAGTGAAACTTGCGACGAGGGGCAGCGGGACTCTGACTCCCGGAACAGTTTTGGCCCGGGGCTGGGGAGCCCGCGGGAACTGCGTCTTTGACTCTGCTCCCAGCGGAGCGTGCACCAAGCAGGGAGAGTCTGGTGTGGCCAGGCTTGGGCACCAAGCAGGGAGAGTCTGGTGCGGCCAGGCTTGGGCTCCCGGGGCTGCTTTGGCCTGGGGTTGGAGAACCCGCGGCGGTTGCTCTGTGGAGCCTGCTCCTAGCAGAACGTGGCGGGGACCGGAGAGGCTGGCTCCTGACTCCCGAAGCTGCTCTGGCTCAGGGTTGGGGATCCTACAGGGACTGCTTCTTGGTCCGGGTCCTGCTGGGTGCTGCGGGGGCCTGGGGGGCAGAGTGGAGCTGCCACCTGCGCCCAGAGCAGGCTAAGGGACCCACCGGTGTGGTTTCACGACACCCCAACTGCAGCTGGGGCCGAGGAGAGTAGCCGCCCACGCCTGGAACAGGACCAGCAACCCGACGGCAGGGTAGCCAAGTCACCCCACTTGGAGTGGAGGCCGTGAAGAGCTGCCGTCTGATCCTGCAAGGTAGGCAGACCTGCGTCCCACTGGCAGGACAGGCTCGGCAGCCTGCCAGTGTGGTGGACAAGTAGCATCCAGGCAGTCACGTCACACTGGTTGGAGTGGGGGTTGAAGAGAGCTGCTGCCAGTGTCCGGAAAAGGCCCAGCGACCCGTTGGAGAGGCAGTTAGGTACCCCCACTGGGAGTGGGGGCTGAGCAGATCTGCCGCCCAAGCCCGCAAGGTAGGCAGATCTGAGACCCACCGGCGGAACAGGCTTAGAGGCCGACCAGCGTGGTAGACATGTCACACCAATTGGAGTAGGGGTGGAGCAGAGCTGCCGCCCACATCCGGATCAGGACCAACGATCCGAGGACGTGGTAGGAACGTCACCACAATTGGAGTGGGGGCAGAGTAGAGCAGCCACCCGTGCCCGCAGGGTGGGCAGACCTACGACCAACCAGCGTGGTAGATAGATCACTCTAATTAGAGGAGGAGCACAGCCACTACCCGCCCTACAAGAGAGATATCCCAACTATACAAGAGCAATATAAATAAATAGGGGGAAAATTTCAAAAAGCACAACAGTTTCACCAAGCAGAAAAAAACGCAAGCAATATGAAAAGACAAGGAAAGAAAGGTCCACAAGCAATGCAGGTCAACTCAACTCTAGAAGAGGTAATAGCTGCAACAGATGGAATGTCAGATAAAGAGTTCAGGATATACATGCCTCAGATGATCTGGACTCTCAAGGAAGACATGAGACAGCAAAATCAGACAATGAAAGATCACATTGACAAGGAACTACAGAAACAAATCCAGGAAGTAAAAGATCAATTTCACAGGGAGTTAGAAGTAATAAAAAACAAACAAATAGAAATCCTAGAAATGCAGGAAGCAATAAACCAACTTAAAACCTCAATTGACAATACTACCAGCAGAATAGATCACTTAGAAGATAGAACATCAGACAATGAAGACAAAGTATTTCAACTTGAAAAGAACATAGACAGTTCAGCAAGGCTGCTAAGAAACCATGAACAGAACACTCAAGAATTATGGGATAACATTAAAAGACCAAACTTAAGAGTCATTGGGATACAGGAGGGCACAGAGCTCCAAACCAGAGGAGTGAACAATCTATTCAATGAAATAATACGAGAAAACTTCCCAAACTTGAAGAATGAAACAGAATCCCATATCCTAGAAGCCTACAGAACGCCGAAAGTACAAAATCATAAGAGATCCACACCTAGACACATTATAATGAAGATGCCCAACATACAGAATAAGGAGAGAATTTTAAAAGCTACAAGAGAAAGAAAGCAGATTACATTTAGGGGCAAACCAATCAGGATAACAGCTGATCTCTCAACACAGACTCTGAAAGCTAGAAGATCCTGGAATAACATTTTTCAAACACTGAAAGAAAATGGGCTCCAACCAAGAATCGTGTATCTGGCGAAATTAAGCTTCAGGATGGAAGATGAAATTAAAACCTTTCAGGATAAACAAAAGTTAAAAGAATTCGCAGCTAGAAAACCATCTCTTCAAAAAATCCTTGGCAAAACATTACAGGAAGAGGAAACTGAAAATAACATTGAAAAACATCAGTGGGAGGTAGGACAGTAAAGGGGGGAAAGTAATCAAAGAGGAAAACTAATCAGGTTTAGTAACATAAATAAACAAATATGACTGGAGGAACAAACCAAATCTCAATAATAACCCTAAATGTTAATGGCTTAAACTCACCAATTAAGAGACACAGGCTAGTCGAATGGATCACAAAACAAGATCCAACAATATGTTGCCTACAGGAGACGCATTTGATAGGAAAAGATATACATAGACTGAAGGTGAAAGGCTGGGAAAAATCATTCCACTCATATGGACTGCGGAAACAAGCAGGAGTGTCCATACTCATATCAAACAAAATAGATTTCAAGCCAAAGTTAATCAAAAAGGATAAAGAGGGACACTGCATACTGCTCAAGGGAAGCATACACCAACAAGACATAACAATCATAAATATATATGCCCCAAACAATGGTGCAGCTACGTTCATCAAGCAAACTCTTCTCAAGTACAAGAGGCTAATAGACCACCATACAATAATCATGGGAGCCTTCAACACACCTCTCTCACCACTGGACAGATCTTCCAAACAAAAGTTAAATAAGGAAACTATAGAACTCAACAACACAATTAACAACCTAGACTTAATCGACATATATAGAATATACCACCCAACATCAAGTAGTTACACTTTTTTCTCAGCAGCACATGGATCCTTCACAAAAATAGATCATATATTATCTCACAGGGCAACTCTTAGACAATATAAAGGAGTAGAAATAATACCATGCATCTTATCTGATCATAATGGAATGAAACTGAAAATCAACGACAAAAGAAGGAAGGAAAAATCATGCATCACTTGGAGAATGAATAATAGGTTACTGAATGATCAATGGGTTATAGAAGACATTAAGGAGGAAATTAAAAACTTCTTAGAGTTAAATGAAATCACAGACACAACATATCAGAATCTATGGGACACATTGAAAGCAGTTTTAAGAGGAAAATTCATTGCTTGGAGCGCATTCCTTAAAAAAAGAAAAAAACCAACAAATAAATGATCTCATATATCATCTCAAAATCCTAGAAAAAGAATAGCAAAACAACAGCAAAAGAAGTAGAAGGCAAGAAATAATTAAAATCAGAGCTGAAATTAATGAAATCGAAACAAAAGAAACAATTGAAAAAATTGACAAAACCAAAAGTTGGTTCTTTGAAAAAATAAATAAAATCTACAGACCCTTAGCCATGCTAACGAAGAGAAGAAGAGAGAGAACCCAAATTACTAGCATACGGGATGAAAAAGGCAATATCACAACAGACACTTCAGAAATACAGAAGATAATCAGAAATTACTTTGAATCCTTATACTCCAATAAAATAGAAGATAGTGAAGGCATCGATAAATTTCTTAAGTCATATGATCTGCCCAGATTGAGTCAGGAAGATATAGACAGCCTAAACAGACCAATAGCAATAGAGGAAATAGAAGAAACCATCAAAAGACTACCAACTAAGAAAAGCCCAGGACCGGACGGGTATACAGCAGAGTTTTACAAAACCTTTAAAGAGGAAATAACACCAATACTTTTCAAGCTATTTCAGGAAATAGAAAAAGAGGTAGAACTTCCAAAGACATTCTACGAGGCCAACATCACCCTGATACCTAAACCAGACAGAGACACTTCAAAGAAAGAAAACTACAGACCAATATCTCTAATGAACCTAGATGCAAAAATCCTCAATAAAATTCTGGCGAATCAGATTCAAAATCATATCAAAAAAATTATACACCATGATCAAGTAGGATTCATCCCTGGGATGCAAGGCTGGTTCAATATACGGAAATCAATAAATGTTATTCACCACATCAATAGACTTAAAAATAAGAACCATATGATCATCTCGATAGATGCAGAAAAAGCATTCGACAAAGTACAGCATCCCTTTATGTTCAAAACTCTAGAAAAATTAGGGATAACAGGATCATACCTTGACATTGTAAAAGCAATCTATGATAAGCCACAGGCCAGCATCATTCTAAATGGAGAAAAATTGAAGGCATTCCCTCTAAGATCTGGTACAAGACAGGGATGCCCTCTCTCACCACTTCTGTTCAACATAGTCCTCGAAACACTGGCCAGAGCAATTAGACAGACGAAAGAAATTAAAGGCATAAAAATAGGAAAAGAAGAACTTAAATTATCACTATTTGCAGACGATATAATTCTATACCTAACAGACCCAAAAGGGTCTACAAAGAAACTATTAGAGTTAATAAAGGAATTCATCAAAGTGGCAGGATATAAAATCAATACGCATAAATCAAATGCATTCCTGTATATCAGCGACAAATCCTCTGAAACGGAAATGAGGACAACTACTCCATTCACAATATTCCCCCAAAAAATAAAATACTTGGGAATTAACCTAACAAAAGAGGTGAAAGATTTATATAATGAAAACTACAGAACCCTAAAAAGAGATATAGAAGAAGACCTCAGAAGATGGAAAAATATACCCTGTTCATGGATAGGCAGAACTAACATCATCAAAATGGTGATATTACCAAAAGTTCTCTATAAGTTCAATGGTATCCCAATCAAAATCCCAACAGCATTTCTTGTAGAAATAGATAAAACAATCAGGAAATTCATATGGAATAATAAAAGACCCAGAATAGCAAAAACAATGCTAAGCAGGAAGTGTGAATCAGGCGGTATAGCGATACCAGACTTCAAACTATTCTACAGAGCAATAGTAACGAAACCAGCATGGTACTGGTACCAAAACAGGCGAGTGGACCAATGGTACAGAATAGAAGACACAGTAACCAATCCACAAAACTACAACTATCTTATATTTGATAAAGGGGCTAAAAGCATGCAATGGAGGAAGGATAGCATCTTCAACAAATGGTGCTGGGAAAACTGGAAATCCATTTGCATCAAAATGAAACTGAATCCCTTTCTCTCGCCATGCACAAAAGTTAACTCAAAATGGATCAAGGAGCTCGATATTAAATCAGAGACACGGCATCTGATAGAAGAAAAAATCGGCTATGATCTACATACTGTGGGGTCGGGCTCCAAATTCCTCAATAGGACACCCATAGCGCAAGAGTTAACAACTAGAATCAACAAATGGGACTTACTAAAACTAAAAAGTTTTCTCTCAACATAAGAAACAATAAGAGAGATAAACAGGGAGCCTACATCCTGGGAACAAATCTTTACTCCACACACTTCAGATAGAGCCCTAATATCCAGAGTATACAAAGAACTCAAAAAATTAGATAATAAGATAACAAATAACCCAATCAACAAATGGGCCAAGGACCTGAACAGACAGTTCTCAGAGGAGGACATACAATCAATTAACAAGTACATGAAAAAATGCTCAACATTGCTAGCAGTCAGAGAAATGCAAATCAAAACCACCCTAAGATACCATCTCACTCCAGTAAGATTGGCAGCCATTAAGAAGTCCAACGACAACAAGTGCTGGCGAGGATGCGGGGAAATGGGTACACTTGTTCATTGTTGGTGGGACTGCAAAATGGTGCAGCCAATTTGGAAAGCAGTATGGAGATTTCTTGGAAAGCTGGGAATGGAACCACCATTTGATCCAGCTATTCCCCTTCTCGGTCTATTCCCTAAAGACCTAACAAGAGCATGCTACAGGGACACTGCTACATCGATGTTCATAGCAGCACAATTCAAAATAGCAAGACTGTGGAACCAACCTAGATGCCCTTCAATAGATGAATGGATAAAAAACATGTGGCATCTATACACAATGGAGTATTACTATGCATTAAAAAAATGACAAAATCATAGAATTTGGAGGGAAATGGATGGCATTAGAGCAGATTATGCTAAGTGAAGCCAGCCAATCCCTAAAAAACAAATGCCAAATGTCTTCTTTGATATACGGAGAGTAACTAAGAACAGAGTAAGGATGAAGAGCATGAGAAGAAGATTAACATTAAACAGGGATGATAGGCGGGAGGGAAAGGGAGAGAGAAGGGAAATTGCATGGAATTGGAAGGTGAGCCTCAGGGTTATACACAATTACATATAAGAGGAAAGGAGGGGTAGGAGAAAAATTATATAAGTGGAAGAAACGATTTATAGTAGAGGGGGTGGAGAGAGAGAAGGGGAGGGGAGGGGAGGGGAGGGAAGGGGGGATAGTGGAGAATGGGATAGACAGCAGAATACATCAGTCACTAGAAAGGCAATTTGTAAATCAATGGAAATGTAACTGATGTGACACAGCAAGCTGTATACGGGGTAAAAATGGGAGTTCATAACCCACTTGAATCAATCTGTGAAATATGGTATATTAAGAACTATGTAATGTTTTGAACAACCAACAATAAAATAAAATAAAATAAAATAAAATAAAATAAAATAAAATAAAATAAAATAAAAAGAAACTATAGAACTGAATGCCACAATCAATAACCTAGACTTAACTGACATATATAGAATATATCAACCATCATCAAATGGATATACTTTTTTTCTCAGCAGCACATGGATCCTTCTCAAAAATAGACCATATATTATGCCATAGGGCAACCCTCAGTAAATATAAAGGGGTGGAGATTATACCATGCATTTTATCTGATCATAATGGAATGAAACTGGAAATCAATGATAAAAGAAGGAAGGAAAAATCCTACATCACATGGAAAATGAACAATATATTACTGAATGATCAATGGGTTACAGAAGACATAAAGGAGGAAATCAAAAAATTCTTAGAGATAAATGAAAATACAGACACAACATATCGGAATCTATGGGACACAATGAAAGCAGTTTTAAGAGGGAAATTCATCGCCTGGTGGTCATTCCTCAAAAAAGAAAAAAACCAACAAATAAATGAGCTCACACTTCATCTCAAAGCCCTAGAAAAAGAAGAGCAAAATAACAGCAAATGTAGCACAAGTCAAGAAATAATTAAAATCAGAGCGGAAATCAATGAAATTGAAACAAAAGAAACTATTGAAAAAATTAACAAAACTAAAAGTTGGTTCTTCGAAAAAATAAATAAGATTGACAGACCTTTAGCCATGCTAACGAAGAGAAGAAGAGAGAGAACTCAAATTACTAACATACCGGATGAAAAAGGCAATATCACAACAGATGCTACAGAAATACAGAAGACAATTAGAAATTATTTTGAAAACCTGTATTCCAATAAAATAAAAGATAGTGAAGACATCGATAAATTTCTTAAGTCATATGATTTGCCCAGACTGAGTCAGGAGGATACACACAATTTGAACAGTCCAATATCAATGGATAAACTGAAGAAGCCATCAAAAGACTACCAACCAAGAAAAGCACAGGACCGGATGGGTATACAGCGGAGTTTTACAAAACCTTTAAAGAAGAATTAATACCAATACTTTTCAAGTTATTTCAAGAAATAGAAAAAGAGGGAGCTCTTCCAAATTCATTCTATGAGGCCAACATCACCCTGATTCTGAAACCAGACAAAGACACCTCAAAGAAAGAAAACTACAGACCAATATCTCTAATGAACCTAGATGCAAAAATCCTCAATAAAATTCTGGCGAATCAAATACAAAAACACATCAAAAAAATTGTGCACCATGATCAAGTAGGATTCATCCGTGGGATGCAAGGATGGTTCAATATATGGAAATCAATAAATGTTATTCACCACATCAATAGACTTAAAGATAAGAACCATATGATCATCTCAATAGACGCAGAGAAAGCATTCGACAAAGTACAGCATCCCTTTATGTTCAAAACATTAGAAAAACTAGGGATAACAGGAACTTACCTTGACATTGTAAAAGCTATCTATGCTAAGCCTCAGGCTAGCATCATTCTGAATGGACAAAAGTTGAAGGCATTCCCTCTAAAATCTGGAACAAGACAGGGATGCCCTCTCTCACCACTTCTATTTAATTTAGTCCTTGAAATACTAGCCAGAGCAATTAGACAAAAGAAATTAAAGGCATAAAAATAGAAAAAGAAGAACTTAAATTATCACTATTTGCGGACGACATGATCCTATACATAGAAGACCCAAAAGGATGTACAAAGAAACTACTAGAACTAATAAATGAATTCAGCAAAGTGGCAGGATATAAAATCAACACGCATAAATCAAAGGCATTTCTGTATATCAGCGACAAAACTTCTGAAACAGAAATGAGGAAAAACACTCCATTCACAATATCCTCAAAAAGAAATAAAATACTTGGGAATCAACCTAACAAAAGAGGTGAAAGATTTATACAATGAAAACTACAGAACCCTAAAGAGAGAAGTAGAAGAAGATCTTAGAAGATGGAAAAATATACCCTGTTCATGGATAGGCAGAACTAACATTATCAAAATGGCGATATTACCAAAAGTTCTCTATAGGTTTAATGCGATACCAATCAAAATCCCAACGGCATTTCTTGTAGAAATAGATAAAGCAATCATGAAATTCATATGGAAAAATAAAAGACCCAGAATAGCAAAAGAAATTCTAAGCAGGAAGTGTGAATCAGGTGGTATAGCGATACCAGATTTCAAACTATATTACAGAGCAATAGTGACAAAAACAGCATGGTACTGGTACCAAAACAGGTGGGTGGACCAATGGTACAGAATAGAGCATACAGAGACTAATCCATGAAGCTACAACTATCTTATATTTGATAAAGGGGCTGAAAGCATGCAGTGGAGGAAGGATAGCATCTTCAACAAATGGTGTTGGGAAAACTGGAAATCCATATGCAACAAAATGAAACTGAATCCCTTTCTCTCGCCATGCACAAAAGTTAACTCAAAATGGATCAAGGAGCTTGATATCAAATCAGAGACTCTGCGTCTGATAGAAGAAAAAGTTGGCTCTGATCTACATATTGTGTGGTCGGGCTCCAAATTCCTTAATAGGACACCCATAGCACAAGAGTTAATAACAAGAATCAACAAATGGGACTTACTTAAACTAAAAAGTTTTTTCTCAGCAAGAGAAACAATAATAGAGGTAAATAGGGAGCCTACATCCTGGGAACAAATTTTTACTCCTCACACTTCAGATAGAGCCCTAATATCCAGAGTATACAAAGAACTCAAAAAATTAGACAATAAGATAACAAATAACCCAATCAACAAATGGGCCAAGGACCTGAACAGACACTTCTCAGAGGAGGATATACAATCAATCAACAAGTACATGAAAAAATGCTCACCATCTCTATCAGTCAGAGAAATGCAAATCAAAACCACCCTAAATACCATCTCACTCCATTAAGATTGGCAGCCACTATGAAGTCAAACAACAACAAGTGCTGGCGAGGATGTGGAGAAAAGGGTACACTTGTACATTGCTGGTGGGACTGCAAATTGGTGTGGCCAATTTGGAAAGCAGTATGGAGATTTCTTGGAAAGCTGGGAATGGAACCACCATTTGACCCAGCGATTGCCCTTCTTGGACTATTCCCTGAAGACCTTAAAAGAGCATGCTACAGGGATACTGCCACATTGATGTTCATAGCAGCACAATTCACAATAGCTAGACTGTGGAACCAACCCAGATACCCTTCAATAGATGAATGGATAAAAAAAATTTGGCATCTATACACAATAGAGTACTATGCAGCAATAAAAAATGACAAAATCATAGAATTTGCAGGGAAATGGATGGCACTAGAGCAGATTATGCTTAGTGAAGCTAGACAATCCCTAAAAAACAAATACCAAATGTCTTCTTTGATATAATGAGAGCAACTATGAACAGAGTAGGGAGGAAGAGCAGGAAGAAAAGATTAACTTTAAACAGAGACATGAGATGGGAGGGAAAGAGAGAGAAAAGGGAAATTGCATGGAAATGAAGGGAGACCCTTATTGCTATACAAAATTACATATAAGAGGTTGTGAGGGGAATGGGAAAATTAACAAGGAGAGAAATGAATTACAGTAGATGGGGTAGAGAGAGAAGATGTGAGGGAAGGGGAGGGGGGATAGTAGGGGATAGGAAAGGTAGCAGAATACAACAGTCACTAATATGGCAGTATGTAAAAATGTGGATGTGTAACTGACGTGATTCTTCAATCTGCATTTGGGGTAAAATTGGGAGTTCATAACCCACTTCAATCTAATGTATGAAATATGATATGTCAAGAGCTTTGTAATGTTGTGAACAACCAATAAAAAAACCACAAAAACAAAATTGATAATACAATCAATAATTTCTTCTGCTACTAGAAAGTTCTATTACTATAATTTCTATTTCCTTGGATGAGAGGGTGAAGAGTATACTATGAATCCATGGATGGGGTATGTAGTATGTCAAGTTTTCCTGTAGTTTTGGAGAGTATGGAATAAACAATAGGGGTTATGTTTCCTTTGCAGACTTATATAAGTGAGGTCTACACATTGCTCTTCTCTGATTTGTCCTTCAATATAATCCCACTTCTTTAGGCCTTCCAGAAATTCACTAAAATCACTAAAACTTTGCTAGTATATGATTTTCACTTCGATTATAGATTTATTCCTTTCCATACACCATTTTTGTGATTTCAGTAAGAGGCTTGGAATGAAGTAAAATATATATTTTTGCCTTAACCTTATTCTTGACAAGATATTCAATATTTGGATTTTTGTCTTAAAATAAATTATGGAAATGAATGTATATATTTAATGGTTATTTATATATAAAGTATGATATCATTAAACAAAGTTCACACAGTGGAACACTGCTGATAGTGGATTAAAATAACCTCAAATATATGCTGATAACTTAAGAAAAAATGCTTTATTATGCTTGTCTATTCATTTCTTACTTTGGATATTTAATAGAATTTATAGTTCCTCTCTGTATTTATACTCTGTGTACACAATTTTCTCATCATCTTACAAAACATTATTCTGTTTAGGAAATTATTGAAAAAATGTGCTGGGAAAAAAAGCACATTTAAGAGATAAGTAAAAACAAGCAAACCACAATCAAAATTTTCATTTTTTTTTTAATTCTAGGTTGTGGACTAGTTATATCAGGATTTTAATGCATGTATGTATTAGGCAAATGTCCAAACCAATCTGGTATAAGCTTTTGGCAGGTGTTGAGGGACCATTTTAAAACTCAAAAAGTTTGAGTCTCCAACTCTATTTTGAATTGTATGTAAAGATCTATGCAAACAGAATGATCGACTTCATCAACACACTGTCCAATTCAGTAACCTTAATGCTATTATGTGGGACTACACTTAGACACTTAGAAAATCATTGTTTTAAATAATCAGTGTTAAATAGTCAGCAGGGAATTAAGTGACTGCGACACGGTGGTATCCCACCAGCCAAGCCCAAGCCCGCACTGACTCCCGGGCTGAGTTCGGGATTGTTGGCGGGGACGGAAGCGGTACAGCCCCACCCCCCACAAGGGACACTCCACTAAGGTAACCAGCGGCCACCATCTTGGACAGCTGAAGTAACCACCGCCACTCGCCGACAGATTGCAACAACAAACAGGTGTGTGTCACCCAGCTCAGCCCCCATACATAGGGGGATTTCGCTTAAAATCTCTCCTAGACTTTCAGGGGGAGGGACTATCAGAGTGAGCCTGCATAAAGACTAAAGGAGAGCTAGAGGCACCTGACCCTCAACCCCCCCCCCTCCCATCAGCGGCCAAAACAAAACCTGTCTAGCCAGCGCTGGGGAGGGGCAAGCAGAAAAAATCAAAACCATAGAGTGCTGGGGATCCCAAAAGCCAACGGTGTGACCCCGGAGATCCAGGCTGTCTGATTCGCGCGGCCTGCCCCGAGGCTACAGAAGGCGTGGCGCCCCAGAGAAGGGGTTAAATAGTCAGCAGGGAATTAAGTGGCTGCGACACGGTGGTATCCCACCAGCTAAGCCCAAGCCCGCACTGACCCCCGGGCTGAGTTCGGGATTGTTGGCGGGGACGGAAGTGGTACAGCCCCACCCCCCACAAGGGACACTCCACTAAGGTAACCAGCGGCCACCATCTTGGACAGCTGAAGTATCCACCGCCACTGTCCGACAGATTGCAACAACAAAACAGGCACAGAGTACAGTTTGAACTGCCGAGAATCATCACTGAGGGGAAATCTGGTCTAGCAGGAGAAACCAAGGCTAGCAGGAGAAACCAGGAGCCTAGAGGCAAGGCCCTCGCGACTGGGCAGCTGTAAACTGCAGGCCCACCGGCGACAGTTCACCCACTGCCCGCGTAACTTGGCGGTAGGAGAACGCCCTCCCGTTGGTGACGGATCACCTGCCTGCGGCCTGTGATACTGGGCGGCTGGAGTCTACCCGCCTGCCACGACCGGGAGCTGAAACCACACAGAGACAGTCCAGTCACACCCCCCCATTAGGGCACCCCGGCAAGGAGACTGGGGCCCGTCATAGCAGAGTAGTGTCGTCACTGGAGCTCGAACGTCGGAATTCCTTCCCAGCGGAATCCACGTTAGCAGTCATACTTCAACAACACAAAGGAGAGACATCAGAGTAATACAGAAACAAAACAAATCTATAGAGGAGAGCAGAAACACGACAATCAAAAAGAGCTGGAAAGTAACGTGGACAACATGAGAAAACAAGGGAAAAAAGGATTACAAACAATGCAAGACTACTCAATTCTACAGGAGGACATAGAAACTTCAGAAACAGGTATAGGGAAAGAACTCAAGGCATACCTAACTCGAATGGAAAGGAATATTAGAGAAGACATGAGACAGCAAGTCCAAGAAATAAAAATATATTTTGAAAATGAATTAAACAAACAAATTCAAATGGCAAAGAACGAGCTCTACCAGGAGATAGAGATATTAAAAAAAAATCAAACAATAATCCTAGAATTCCAGGAAACTATAAACCAAATTAAAAACTCAAACGAGAATATTACAAATAGACTTGATCAAGTAGAAGTCAGAACATCAGATAATGAAGACAAGGTTTATCAACTTGAAAAGAATATAGTCAACACAGAAAAGATGCTTAATTCCCACGAGCAATCTATTCAAGAGATATGGGATGTCATAAAAAAACCAAATCTGAGAGTCATAGGGATAGAGGAAGGCACAGAGATTCAAACCAAAGGAATGGACAGCATATTAAATGAAATAATTCTAGAAAACTTCCCAGAGATGAAAGATGGAATGGATTGCCAAATCCTGGAAGCCTACAGGACCCCAAACATTCAAAACCATAATAGACCAACCCCAAGCCATATAATTATGAAGATAGCCAACGTACAGAACAAGGAGAGAATATTAAAAGCTACGAGAGAAAAGAGGCAGATTACTTTCAGGGGTAAACCAATTAGGTTAACGACAGATTTCTCATCACAAACTTTGAAAGCGAGAAGATCCTGGAATAACGTATTTCAAACGCTGAAAAATAATGGATTCCAACCAAGAATACTATATCCAGCAAAATTGAGCTTCAAATTTGACAATGAAATTAAAATCTTTCACGATAAACAAAAGCTAAAAGAATTTGCAGCAAGAAAACCAGCTCTGCAAAGCATTTTGAACAAAACACTACAAGAAGAGGATGTGAAAAATAGTGCCCAAAACTAACAGCAGGAAGTATCTCAGTAAAGGGGGAGGAAAATAACCAAAAAGCAAAACTAACCAAACTAAAATAAATAAATAAAGAAGCATGACTGGAAATACAAATCATATCTCAATTGTAACCTTAAATGTTAATGGCCTAAACTCACCAATCAAGAGACATAGGCTAGTAAACTGGATCAAAAAAACAAATCCAACAATATGCTGCCTTCAAGAGACTCATATGATAGGAAAAGACATACACAGGCTGAAGGTAAAAGGTTGGGAAAAATCATACCACTCACATGGCCCTCGGAAGCAAGCAGGAGTGGCCATACTCATATCGAATAAAATCAACTTCAAACCTAAGTTAATCAAGAAGGACAAAGAAGGTCACTATATACTGTTAAAAGGAACCATCCACCAACAAGACATAACAATCATCAATTTGTATGCACCCAACAATGGAGCTGCAACGTTCATAAAACAAACTCTCCTCAAGTTCAAGAGTCAAATAGACCACAACACAATAATTATGGGTGACTTCAACACACCGCTCTCGCCATTAGACAGATCCTCTAGACAAAAACTGAATAAAGAAACTATAAAACTCAACAGCACAATCAATAATCTAGACTTAACCGACATATATAGAATATATCAACCATCATCAAGTGGATACACGTTCTTCTCAGCAGCACATGGATCCTACTCAAAGATAGACCATATATTATGCCATAAGACAACTCTTAGTAAATATAAAGGCGTGGAGATAATACCATGCACCATATCTGACCATAATGGAATGAAATTGGAAATCAATGATAAGAGAAGGAAGGAAAAATCCTACATCACATGGAAAATGAACAATATGTTATTGAATGATCAATGGGTTATAGAAGACATAAAGGAGGAGATGAAAAAATTCTTAGAGTCAAATGATAACACAGACACAACATACCGGAATTTATGGGACACAATGAAAGCAGTTTTAAGAGGGAAATTCATTTCTTGGAGTTCTTACCTCAAAAAAAGAAAAAACCAACAAATAAATGAACTCACACAACACCTCAAAAATCTAGAAAAGGAAGAGCAAAACAACAGCAAATGTAGTAGAAGACAAGAAATAATTAAAATTAGAGCAGAAATCAATGAAATTGAAACAAAAGAAACCATTGAAAAAATAGATAAAACTAAAAGTTGGTTCTTTGAAAAAATAAATAAGATAGACAAGCCCTTAGCCACGCTAACGAAAAGAAGAAGAGAGAGAACTCAAATTACTAACATACGGGATGAAAAAGGCAATATCACAACAGACACTACAGAAATACAGAAGATAATTAGAAAGTATTTTGAAACCCTATATTCTAATAAAATAGAAGATAACGAAGATATCGATAAATTTCTTAAGGCATATGAATTGCCCAGATTGAGACAGGAAGACACACACAATTTAAACAGACCAATAACAAAAGAAGAAATAGAAGAAGCCATCAAAAGACTACCAACTAAGAAAAGCCCTGGACCAGATGGGTACACAGCGGAGTTCTACAAAACCTTCAAAGAAGAATTAATACCAATACTTTTCAAGCTATTTCAAGAAATAGAAAAAGAAGGAGCTCTTCCAAATTCATTCTATGAGGCCAACATCACTTTGATCCCAAAACCAGACAAAGATACTTCAAAGAAAGAAAACTACAGACCAATATCTCTAATGAACTTGGATGCAAAAATTCTCAATAAAATTCTGGCGAATCGAATACAAAAACATATCAGAAAACTTGTGCACCATGATCAAGTAGGATTCATTCCTGGGATGCAAGGATGGTTCAATATACGGAAATCAATAAATGCTATCCACCACATCAATAGACTTAAAGACAAGAACCACATGATCATCTCGATGGATGCAGAAAAAGCATTTGACAAAGTACAGCATCCCTTTATGTTCAAAACACTAGAAAAACTAGGGATAACAGGAACTTACCTCAACATTGTAAAAGCTATCTATGCTAAGCCTCAGGCTAGCATCATTCTGAATGGAGAAAAATTGAAGGCATTCCCTCTAAAATCTGGAACAAGACAGGGATGCCCTCTATCACCACTTCTATTCAATTTAGTTCTCGAAGTACTAGCCAGAGCAATTAGACAGACAAAAGAAATTAAAGGCATAAAAATAGGAAAAGAAGAAATTAAACTATCGCTATTTGCGGATGACATGATAATATACTTAACAGACCCAAAAGAGTCTACAAAGAAGCTGCTAGAGTTAATAAATGAATTCAGCAAAGTGGCAGGTTATAAAATCAACACGCATAAATCAAAGGCATTCCTATATATCAGCAACAAAACTTCTGAAATGGAAATAAGGAAAACCACTCCATTCACAATATCCTCAAAGAAAATAAGATACTTGGGTATCAACCTAACAAAAGAGGTGAAAGATTTATACAATGAAAACTACAGAACCCTAAAGAGAGAGATAGAAGAAGATCTCAGAAGATGGAAAAATGTACCCTGTTCATGGATAGGCAGAACTAACATCATCAAAATGGCGATATTACCCAAAGTTCTCTATAGGTTTAATGCGATGCCAATCAAAATACCAACGGCATTTCTTGTAGAAATAGACAAAGCAATCATGAAATTCATATGGAAAAACAAAAGACCCAGAATAGCAAAAGCAATTCTAAGCAGGAAGTGTGAATCTGGAGGTATAGCGATACCAGAGGTCAAACTGTACTACAAAGCAATAGTAACAAAAACAGCATGGTACTGGTACCAAAACAGGCGGGTGGACCAATGGTACAGAATAGAAGACACAGAGACTAATCCACAAAGTTACAACTATCTTATATTTGATAAAGGGGCTAAAAGCATGCAATGGAGGAAGGATAGCATCTTCAACAAATGGTGCTGGGAAAACTGGAAATCCATATGCAACAAAATGAAATTGAATCCCTTTCTCTCGCCATCCACAAAAATTAACTCAAAATGGATCAGGGAGCTAGATATCAAATCAGAGACACTGCGTCTGATAGAAGAAAAAGTTGGATACGATCTACAAATTGTGGGGTCGGGCTCCAAATTCCTTAATAGGACACCCATAGCCCAAGAGTTAACAACCAGAATAAACAAATGGGACTTACTTAAACTAAAAAGTTTTTTCTCAGCAAGAGAAACAATAAAAGAGGTAAATAGAGAGCCTACATCCTGGGAACAAATCTTTACCCCCCACACCTCTGATAGAGCCCTAATATCCAGAATGTACAAAGAACTCAAAAAATTAAATAATAAGATAACAAATAACCCAATTAACAAATGGGCCAAGGACCTCAACAGACACTTCTCAGAGGAGGACATACAATCAATCAACAAGTTCATGAAAAAATGCTCACCATCTCTAGCAATCAGAGAAATGCAAATCAAAACCACCCTAAGATACCATCTCACTCCAGTAAGATTGGCAGCCATTATGAAGTCAAACAACAACAAGTGTTGGCGGGGATGTGGGGAAAAAGGTACACTTGTACACTGCTGGTGGGGCTGCAAAATGGTGAGGCCAATTTGGAAAGCAGTATGGAGATTCCTGGGAAAGCTGGGAATGGAACCACCATTTGACCCAGCTATTGCACTTCTCGGACTATTCCCTGAGGACCTTAAAAGAGCGCACTATAGGGATACGGCTGCATCAATGATTATAGCGGCACAATTCACAATAGCTAGACTGTGGAACCAACCTAGATGCCCTTCAATAGATGAATGGATAAAGAAAATGTGGCATCTATACACAATGGAATATTATGCAGCACTAAGAAATGACAAAATCATAGAATTTGCAGGGAAATGGATGGCATTAGAGCAGATTATGCTAAGTGAAGCTAGCCAAGCCCTAAAAAACAAATGCCAAATGTCTGCTTTGATATAAAGAGAACAACTAAGAACAGAACAGGAAGGAAGAGCATGTGGAAAAGACTACAGTAAACAAAGACGAATGGGGGGAGAGAAACGGAGAGAGAAGGGAAAGCATATGGAAATGGTAGGAGACCTTCAAGGATACATAAAATTATAAGAGGCTATGAGGGGCAAGGGGGAGGGAAAAAAAAGGGAGAGAATTGAACAACAGCAGGGGAGATAGAGAGGGAAGATGGGAGGGGAGGGGAGGGGAGGGGGGATAGTAGGGGTTAGGAAAGGTAGCAGAATACAACAGACACTAATATGGCATTATGTAAAAATGTGAATATGTAACAGATGTGATTCTGCAATCTATATTTGGGGTGAAAATGGGAGTTCAAAACACAATTTGAGTCTAATGTATGAAAGATGATATATCATGAGCTATGTAATGCTTTAAATAATCAATAAAAAATTAAAAAAAAAATTAACATAATATGTAAAGATGATTCTGTGTTGATAAAACTTCTTTGAAATTTTGTTTTTAAATGCTGCATTTTATTGAGTAGAATGATTATGATTATCTAATTTATCTCTTATTGTTGGACATATAGACAACTGCTAACTTTTTGAAAATGTAAGTAATATATTACTATGTATCCTTATAGATCTTATATCCTTATTTGATCTCATAGAACAAAATGTCTACTTCCATAGAATAAGTATTCAAAAAAAGATAATGGAAAATTTTATGCCAATGGATAAGTGAATAGATTAATAAATTCTGGTACATAAATATAATGGAATACTATTCAGTAATTAAAAGGAATTAATTAGATACAAAAAATAAATAAATAAATAAATAATCAGTGAAGAAAAATTTATAATATTAACATATATTAAGAGCTTATCCAAATGTAGTTTCCAACAGCCTATATTCTCTAAATCAGCACTTTGCAATTATTCTTAGGTTCTGCCCTGATTTGGGCAGATGGATGAGAGATTCAAATGAGTATCTGTTTCAAGGGTGAAGAATTTTAAGGTTTTCTTTTTTTTGTTTGTTTGTTTTCTTTTCCTCTTTTTGTACTAAGGATTGAACTCAGGGGCACTTAACAACTGAACTACATCTCCAGCTCTTTTTATGTTTTAGTTTTTAAACAGGGTCTTGCTAAGTTGCTTAGGGTCTCTCTAAGTTGCTGAGGCTGGCTTTGAACTTGTGATCCTTCTGCCTTGACCTTCTGAAATAGGATTAGAAGGCAGATGCCACCATGCCTGGCTTGTGAACTCTTTTATGAGCTTTTCCTTTGGAAAGAAGATTGATAGCAATGATACCCAATCAAATTGCTATGGCTGCATTTTATTAAAATTATGGGGGGGTTGTTAATCAATGACAAAATTATAGTCAATGGATCAATATCTGAATGATCATTCTCAAAATTTGTATATAATATGTTCTAGTTGCTATAATATGACATTTCCCAATTCTGCAAAGTTATGTTCTGTATGATACTTATTTGAGGGTAATAGTCAACACTTGTTTTATAGTATGTCCCTATCATGTTCAGAGGAGAAAAGAAATTCACTAAATGAATGATTAATTGTATAACTGTATTAGTCAGGGTTCTCCAGAGAAACAGATTCTCCCTCCCTCCCTTCCTTCTTTCTTTCTGTTCTTCCTTCCTTCCTTTTGTTCATTCTTTATTTTTATTTATTTATTTTTTCATTTCTACATCTGTATGTATCTATGCATCTTTTTGGAAAGAAGGAGGGAGAGAGGGAAGAAGACTGATGGAGAGTATATAATTCATCCTAAGATATTCCCTCACATGATAGTAGACATTCATAAGTCCAATTTTGTGCAATTTTCAAGTCAGTGACTCCGGAACTTAAAAATCTGGGAATTGGAGATCTAGCAGTACAGATTCCAGACCAAGTCTAAAGACCCTAGAATCAGAAGCACAGAAGGCAGAAGAATATTAATGTTCTAGCTCAATTTGTTCAGGAAAAGAATGTGTTCAACATCCCTCTGCCTTTTTATTCTATTCAGTCTCTAAATGGATATCACCATGCCCATGCATATTGGAGGAAGTCAGATTTTTCACACAGTTTACCAATTCAAATGATAATATCTTCCAGAATCCCCCTTGTAGACACTCTAAAACAACATTAAACCAGAATCTGGGCCTCCAGAGCTCCCATAAGCAGAAGGATAAAACATATTTTTATGATGCATACCATTTCTCAACTTGATATCCATACAAATCTCTTTCAACCATAGTTGATCTCCTAATAAAAAGAATAATAAAGTCATAAATATATACAACACCATGCAACTCTACCTCCTATAAAGGATAACTCCCATGAATAGCAATCAAGCCATTAGGTGATGTTTATGCTTCTCTTTGATATCCCACAACCAAAATAACTGATAAAGTTTAACAATACTTAAAAATATCCATGATGTAAAATTAATATTTCTTATATTACATGAAAAGCAAATAAGAGAAGAAAGAAGACAAAGGTATTTTATATAGTGTCTATCAGGAAGCTCTCATACAGTGATATCAGGAATGTCTCATAGGGTACCTTCCACTCCCAGGTGATGCCTGTATATCAGGCAAAACATTTTGTAATACAGGCCTGCGTCTTCTCTTCTGCTGTCAGCTCAGCATACAAATAGCCCTTGAAGCTATACATGCAGGGTAGAAGAGAGAAGGCAATTTTACATGAGTGTGAATGAAGGAAACTCAAGCCATTTCAGGTAACTTGTTCCTTCATTTTCCACTAAGACCCAAACATGCGTATACCACATCTATTTGATGATGGGCTGCTGATGCACACGCCCAACTTTATGGCTTGCTGAGTCAGACAGCATCCATTTTATGATGGAATGCTCAGGTCACATGGTAACTTGGTGGCCCATGGTAAAGCATTTACTCTGTAGTAAAGCCCAGAGGCATGCTAAGGGATGTTTCTCAAAAGAAGAGTGAATATTTGCTTAGGAGAACAAGACATTGCTACAAAATTCTAAGAGTCCACTCTGAAATTCACCAGTAAAGGTCTACCAAAGGCTTCAGCCTGTCTTACCATTGCCTTCCAAATCACCACTGAATGCTAAATAATATGATTCAAATGGCAGTGCAAAGCCTCCTGCCAACCTCCATTATATTGAATTCCTCTGAAAAGTAGAAGCTTTTTGGATCATTTGATGAATAGGTCAGAGTAGTAGACCCATAGAAGGAATGAATGGTCTATAAGTCCAAAATGCTTATTGAACTTTTTGCATCTTCTACTTCTTCTTTTTATAACTGGTCAGATGTAGCAACTTACACTTTACCTTAGAAATCTTGATATGTCTCTTATCATTCAATAATACAAATTTAACCTAGGTAGAAGGTATCTAGATTTTTGTCTGATATACTTTTTAGTTTTTGGTATAATACTGTCTTAGCAGTAAGTCTAGAATGATGGCTGTTTCTTGCTCACAGATCCACTCATCCCAATGCTACTTACTACTGGAATGGAGTAGTGATGTGAAAGGAAATAGCAAGCAATATCCCTGAAAAAGTACTTACAAATAATTGGTCTGGTAAGCCTTATTTATACAATCCATGAAACAAATCTAAAAAGCAATAATTTTAAAATTAATAATTAAAAAATTGGAAAGAAAGGCTGGGCTCTGCTCAGTGGTAGAGCACTTCCTGAGTATGCATGAGTCCATGGATTTGATCCCTGGTAACATAGACAAATTAAAAGAATAGGGAAATGATTCTTATAGAAACTTCAAAAATGAATATATACACTTGTTCAGTAACTATAGAAATAGAATCTGGGTTATGTCAATCATCAGTAAATGTAACTAAAATGACAATAGTATTTCAGAACTCATTAAAATGACAAATTGAAAAGACTACCCATGTTGGAAGCATCAAGGACAACATTTGTAATTAAAGACAAGCAAAAAAAATGAGTTTAAAGTAAATGACACTAAAAAGGTTAAGAGGAGAGTAAAAAAGTTGAGTTTTTGTCATGTTTACTGCTATGTGTGCACATCAGGCTGTTTATTCCACACTTCCACAGTTTTTATAGTAATGTCTTTTTTATTTCTTATTATAGCCTTTATAATTTCCTTGTTCACTAACAAAATTATAAGTAAGCAAGATAATTGATGGATAAGTCTTCCAAAATATATGTCCTGTTTTTATTCCTTTTTCTCTTGTCATTAGCCAAATGATGGATTAACCTTCTTATTTAAAAATATCTTTTTATTTTCTGGGGGAAAAGCTTAGCCTAACGTGCATGAGCCCCTGATTTTAAACCTTAGCACTGCTAAAACAAACAAGAACAACAAAACAAACAAATAAAATACCTCATATCCTTTTACTGCAGAGATGATGACATGAGTACCCAGGTATCAAAAATAAAAATATTTAGGTTTAATTTTTCTGAAAGAGGACTCAGTTGTAAGCTACTTTGTTTATGCTCAGAAGAAAACCCAAATGTGTTACTACCATATTCATAATTCACCATTTGCTTTCCTTTCAGCTGGGTAAAAATAAAAACCCTGATGAAGCTCCCCAGGCCCTTTGAAATCCAATAGATGCTGATTTCCTGACCCCATCTGTCTCCTTTCAACTTCTCCATTTGCAGGCCAGTTACATTTACAATTTTTTGTTTGTCTAATAATTTGTCTAAGGATTTTTCATAAAATTGAAGACCCTATAGATAGCAAGTGTCCACTAGTATAATAGTGCATAAAGTAAAGACTCTAGAGTTCCACCTAGAAATACTGAAACAAATACAAGTTTTCACAAGATCTCTAGGACATTCACCACCCATTGAGGAACCTTGGTTTTCTTAAGCTATTCTCTTTAACATTTGACTAGTAAATATTACTCATCAGATTTGAGCTTAGAATGTGGCACCTAGGCACATGGTTGCTGTTTAAGCTCCAGTTTGCATGAGGAAGACAAATGTACTTAGATTGGCTCTGAAGGAAATAAGATCTTTGCCTAAGTAAAATCATGTGTTGATGAGCTCAAACAGAACCATACTAATCAAATCACTCAGAATTGCACATTTTAATGTAAACTGCAGCTTCCATTTCAATATAAAAAGATATTTCTTTTTATGGGAAGATATTGAAATGGAGTGCAATTTTTGTTAACTAGAACAATTGTGACTCAATGTTTATGATTCCAGAGTTGTTGAGGCTTGTGGGACTACCTAAAGTTCTCATACGTGTCTAAATCCACAGTGCCCAGTAGAACTACTTCACTTGTCCACCGGGAACCCTCTGGTTCTCTGAGGGGAATTTTAGATCTCTACTTTTTCCACTTCTGGAAAGAGCACACAGTTGTACAACTGCCTGACTTTTGTGTTCAAAGTAGACCTTATATAAACAACATTTTCTTGAGACCAGTAAATTAAGCATTCAAAATGAGTAAGGGTGCAAACAATTGAGACTTGATATCATCAATTCTGTGCTACTGTAATTTTTCTATTTCATATGGCCTAATACTTTTAAAAAATCTCCCCCAAATTTTTTTCAATATATGTATAAGAGATAAATCATTTATAATTTTTTATTTTTTTTATATGAAAGCTCAAATTACTGTTTATATGGAAACCTTTAGATTGGGTCCAGAAGATAACAAAAGAGCCAGGTAAATATGGAAAACAAATACTATCTTCAAATTTATTTTTGTGCTAAAATTTGGGTAAGCAAAAATACACTAAGAATGTTTTGTTCTCTTTACTGATTTGTTTATTATCTTGTTAACCTAGTGATGACTTTATTTGGTGATCTAACACAATGAACAATTTAAAATTAGGTTTAATGGTTCAAGTCATGATTATGGCTGTATAACAAATATTTCTGACAATTATGATAAAAATTAAGAAAAATAGTAAAATGAAACAGAAATTATTACTGTATGTATGTATGTGACAGTATGAACAATGTGATTCTATAATATGTATACTCAGAAAAATGAGAAATTATATCCCATCTATGTATGATACATCAAAGTGTATAAGTGCATTCTACTGCCATGTATAACTAATTAAAACAAAAAAGAGCTACAAACATATTGTAACCTCTGACTAACTAAATTTCCTTTTTAAAATGTATTATGAAAAAATTATTGTTTTAAAGTAGGAATGAAAGCTAAATGAAAGCATTTTATGCAACACAATTTTAGTAGTGAATAAATATAATGTGTCAAAATGTTATGCATATTGTCTCATTTAATCTTTTTTCTGTGCAAATTATTATGTTTTATTTTTCTTCATTTACATCTACTGAAATTCTCTTATATCTATATGAAATTCATTTATATCTATATGAAATTCTTTAATTTTAACAGAGATCTGACACAAAGCTTACCTCAGCAATGTGGTCCTTAAAGTTCATAAACACTGCTTGGTTCAAGTGATTCTGAGTTGCATGGAAGGAATCCCAACCCAAATAAGAATGCATACAAACTGTAGTTGTCGGTACTAGTTATTCTCTTCTCCTTTCTCAGGTTCCTGTTTTGGGTTACATATTATTCTGGTTAGAATGCTAGTGGGTGAGGAAAGTACTTTCAAGTTAAGCAAGAAAGATTAATTGAAAAAGTCCATTTTAATCACTGCAATAACAAAGGTAGTGAGGTTAAAATTTGTTACACTATATATTTGATGGTACCACACTGTGTTTTTACATATATGAACATAGTGATTGATATAGTCAAGTAAATTGCATTCTACCATCTCATACAGTTACTTACTCTTCTGGCACACTCTTGTATACAATAAAGTATTATTAATTATTAAAGTTACAGTTTTCATGTTGTTCTTATATTTAAAGGTAATGCAACTTTAAATATGGAAAGATGTTCATGAAATGATAGTGTATTTATTTTAAAAAAAACCCACAATATTTAAAACAAAATTTAAATTAGATCTCTCTTTTGTGCTCAACCTCCATGGGAAGACTGAATTTTAACAGAATGTACAAACTTTTATTGAATTCCAGAATGAAGATAAACACCTGCTTCCCTGAGCCTTTCCCTGCCTCTCATGTGCAGCCTTTCTTGGAAACTCCCCCTCACCTTTTCTGCACTTATCCACATCTGTCCCTAGTATTTTTCTTCCTACCTCTTGTTTTCTTCACACCTGCCCAAATTCTTTTTCTACTTCTGTCCCAGTTCTCCTCTCCTTCCTTTTTGTTTTTCTCTTTTATGAAACTTTGATTAAAATGGTCCTATAGGAAGAATTATTATATTTGACTGCAGACAAGATGAAAATGCCAACTCCTCCACATTACTTAGAGTGCACTCTTCCATTCTCTTTCCTGATGTGCTACTTGTTTCCCATGTACTTTCAATAATTCTCTGAGCATAATTGGTTCACATAAAAGAAACGACTCTTGCTAAATTTAGTATGGATTTCTTAATTTCTGCACTTAAATATCCTTGTTGATTTCTTGTCCTACTAGATTATTTATTATGGTATTTAGCACCGTTTACTTTGTTCTTCTTCAGTATTTTTAATTTTTTTATGTCTATAACACTCAACGTTTCGGATTCCCCTATACATCTGATAACTCTGCTTAGCATTTTTTTTTCTGGTCTGTATTATGTCTCTGTATTGTTCAATCCAGGGCACTGAGACATAATAAGAAATGGGTTTATTACATGGAAATTGATTTAAAGCAAAGCCTTACAGGAATCAGAATGATGGCTGGGCAGAAAAAAAGTAGGACAAAAAAAAAAAAAAAAACTAGGCCCCCAAACAGTAACAAAACTGATATCTCAGCATTGTCTCGGATTTCTGTTATTGATTTGACCTTCGATGTCACAATCACATCAACAATGAAATCATTGTAGATGCAGGATGTTGGAGTCTTGATATCATTGCCTTGGTTGTCTTATAATTCAATTTCTTTTTTGCAAGTGTATATTTGTCTCTCTCTCTGTATTCCAAATCCCGTGTATATGTGAGTTTCATTGGGCAAAAATAGACCAATTCCCCTTACACTAGGTTCAAGGGCATGTGAATTTCTGGTACTTTTGGCTTCTCAAGTGAAGGGTAACCCTTGCCCTTCAAAAAGATGAATGTTAGAAAGGGACAGATTGGTCATCTAATAAACAACATCTATTTACATTATAACATCTTTTAATATAACTTCTACAACATTTTTCATCTGCCCTCTCCTAGTGTACACATGCGAAGAGGTATGTTATCCATAATTATGCCTCCAACTGCTCCAATGACATTTAGTTCTAACTTCTATTAGTGCCCAGTAGAACCATACTCCACCTGGATTTGAAAGATTGTTACTTACACAATTTTCATAATGAAACAAAATTCTTACTTGTATTCTTACAGACTACCTGCCCAGTCATCAAGTGACTGCTTTCACCTTCATTGACTACCCTTTAATAATAAATATGTAACTGAATCTTGATGACTCAAATAATTCAGAAATTCTGAACATTTTGAATCCTGTTTCATTCTCCTTATTACTACAAATGTCATGTCACGTATGGGTGAGGCAATGCACTTAGGTTGGCATGTTCAGAGAAGCATTTTTAAAGTACAGATCCTTAACTCATTCTTGAACTACACATTCTGTTTCTCCATTAATACCTCATAATCTATATTCTCTACAAAAAAGCTCCCCTAGATCATTGAGAGATAAAACTAGTTTGGGAATCCCTGGACAATGCTAAGTTTCCTGATTAGTATCCCTAACTTCAGTGATCCCTTCCTACAGTTCACTTTGTATACACCAAAGTATTTTATTTAAAAATAATTTGCCACATCATTCCACATCTTAAAAGATCTTAGTACAAAGAAGTTTAACTTCCTTCGGATGGAATTTAATTCACTTTAAAATTAAGGCCATCGAAATAGTTCTTCCCTGGGCTGAATCTCATCCAAAATACAGAAATCTCAACACCTCAGTAGTTTCCCCCAAATTTATCTCAAGTTTAGAAGCCACTCATTCTCTCTAAATATGTTGCTTCTTTCATTTTTCATTGAGTTGATTTCTTTGCCTCTTTTTCATTAGATAGACTTTTTTAATCATTATTTTAAATGGAGGGTATTCTGAGAAGCTTGAATTTTTTTTCATTCCCTCTTTTTTTTCAGATTTTTAAAAAAATAAATCCTAATTGAATTATTTTTTTTTAATTCCCCATTCACAGCATTTCATTTCAGGGGACATCCAGTGATGACATGGAAAAGGACAATGCAACTTTGCTGACAGAGTTTATTCTCACAGGACTTACAGAGCAACCACAGTGGAAACTCCTCCTGTTTGTGGTGCTCTTGGTGATGTACCTCATCACTGTGGTGGGGAACCTTGGTCTGATTTCTCTGATCTGGAATGACCCTCAGCTTCACATCCCCATGTACTTTTTCCTCGGGAATTTAGCCTTTGTGGATGCTTGGTTATCATCCACAGTGACTCCGAAGATGCTGGCCAACTTCCTAGAAGAGAGCAATATATCTCTTGCTGAATGCATGGTACAATTTTTTTCGTTTGCAACCAGTGCAACCACAGAGTGTTTCCTCTTGGCAGCAATGGCTTATGATCGCTACGTAGCTATATGTCAACCTCTACTGTATCCTGTGATTATGACCAACAGACTATGCGTTTGGCTACTAGTTTTGTCATTTGTAGGTGGATTTCTTCATGCCATACTTCATGAAAGCTTTTTACTCAGATTAACCTTCTGTAATTCCAACATAATACATCACTTTTATTGTGATGTTATACCCCTGTTAAAGATTTCATGCAATGATCCTTCTATTAATTATCTAATGCTTTTTATTTTCTCTGGTTCAATACAAGTTTTCACCATTGGGACTATTCTTATTTCCTATACCCTAATTCTCTTTATAATTTTAAAAAAGAAGTCTAAAAAGAGTGTAAGAAAAGCCTTCTCCACCTGTGGAGCCCATCTCTTTTCTGTGTCTTTATACTATGGCCCCCTTCTCTTCATGTATGTGCATCCTGCATCTTCACAAGAAAGTGATCAAGAAATGATACTCTCCCTATTTTACACTGTCATAATTCCTGTGTTAAATCCCATTATCTATAGTCTGAGAAACAAGCAAGTCTTAGATGCACTGACAAAAATGTTGAAAAGAAATATTTAGATGTCATTAATACCTGTTGTTTCATTAAAACAGTCATGAAATTGTGGGGTTATTTGTACTGTCCTTAGTATTATTGAAAGGGTTTTTCAGTTAGAATTGTTATGAAATGTTAATGAATTTTTTAGTACTTAAATATATACTTAAACCATTTGTATACCTCATTCAGAAACATGTATGAAATTTCAATTAAATATTCTCATCATGGTGGAATAATTAAAGCAGAAAAAAAGTGGAAACACTTTATGGTTTGTATTTTCTTGCTCTGTAAATACATTGAGTACTAGTGTAGTTACATCCAAAGGACTTAAGTATGATACTTCATACAGATAGTCTGGGCCTCAGTCATTTATTCCACAGTGGTGGCAGGTTTGTGTTGGAGCAAATAGAAAAAAAATCCCAGGACATTGGTCAATCATCACATCTTTATGTTTTGGGGAGGAAATGGTGACTTTCACTTCTTGGAGCAATTGAACTCACATATCACCTGAGGAAGAAACAATCTGAAATGCAATCATGATACAATGAGAAGGTAATTAAACCAGTGAAGGCATGGATAAAGAGTGAGAGGTTGTTCTCAACTTATTTGCTTCTGAGTAAAGAGAAGATATGTATTGCTTATCATTATCTCTCTTGAATTTTGAAGCCCTTTCTAGATGTGCATATTTGTTATTGGGCAATCTGAAGAGCCTTACTAATTCAAAAAGCTAATATATTAAATTAAAGATTTTAAGTATAGGTAGGCAGAGTAGGAAAAAGTTTGGCAGAACAGAATACAAATATTGAACAATTTTTTTTCTTTTTTAATTTGTTTTAATTAGTTAATCATGACAGTAGAATGCATTTATGCACTTTGATATATTATACATAGATGGGATATAATTTCCCATTTTTCTGAGTATCATGTTGTTGAATCATATTGGTCATGCAGTAACATATATATAAAATAATAATGTGCGTTTCATTCTACTATATTTCCTATCCCCATATCCCCTCCCCCGGCTCCCTTCATTTCCTTCCACCTAATCTAACGTAACTCTACTCTTCTCTAGTGCTCCCCCTATTGTGCATTAACATCTGCTTATTAAAGAAAACATTCAGCCTTTGTTTTGGGGGAGATTGGCTTATTTCACTTAGCATGATATCCTCCAACTCTATGCATTTACTGGCAAATATAATAATTTTATTCTTTAAAGCTGAGTAATATTCCAATGAATATATATTCCACATTTTCTTTATCTATTCATTTATTGAAGAATTCCTAGATTAGTTCCATAGTTTAGCCATTGTGAACTGAGCTGCAATAAACTTTGGCATGGTTACATTGCTGTAGTATGCTGATTTTTAGTTCTTTGGGTATAAACTGAGGAATGAAATAGCTGAGTCGAATGGTGGTTCCATTCTCAGTTTTCTGAAGAATCTCTACACTGTTTTCCATGGTAGCTGTGCCAATTTACATTTCCATCAGCAATGTATTCTGTGTACTTTTTCCCCCATATCCTTGCCGACATTTATTGTTGCCTGTGTTCTTGAGATTGCCCTGTGACTGGAATGAGATGAAATCTTAGCATAATTTTGATTTGCATTTCTCTAATTGCTAGAGATGTTGAACACTTTTACATATATTTGCTGAGTACATTTATTCCTCTGTGAAATGTCTGTGTAGTTCTTTTTTAGCCCATTTATTGGTTGGGCTTTTTTTATGGTGTGAAGTTTTTTTAGTTCTTTCTATATCCTAGAGATTAATGCTTTATCAGAGGTGCATGTGGTAAAGATTTTATCTCAATCTGTAGTCTCTCTCCTCACATTTATTGATTGTTTCCTTTGGTGAAAATAAGTATTTTGTTGGGATATATTCAAATTAAAAAGCTTCTTCTCCTCAAAGAAAAAAAATTTAAAAAAGGAAAAAAATGCTAAAAAAATTCTTAATATCCAAAGTTATTTTTTTCAATGTGTCTTTGTCTTGGGGAATCTTAAATGTTTACTACCAAGTTCAGGTAAGATGATAGGATGTCATAGTACCCACCAGGAAGCTGGAAGAAAAATTCTTGAAGGTTGTATTTCCTCATTCTCTATACTTCTAAAATATAATTAGTGATTGATGTACAGGTACATCTTTGACATTTGTCTCCCAGCACTGAAACTCCATACATATTTGTACTGATACCACTGATTCTCTCAACCTAAAATCTACAATCACCAGTGTTTGCAAAATTCTAGCTGTTCACCTTTTCCATCTGCTGATATCCTCTTCCTTTTCAAACATAGCTACCAGATGATTCTTTATACACAGGTGTCAGATTAAACCATATACCTCTCTGACAACTTTTAATACACACATTATATTTAATGGTTAGTTAGATATAAAGTGTAGCATGTAGTGAATTCATCCAGTTGTAAAGAAATCTACTAGTGTTGGAGTAAAATCATGTCATGTGTCTACTGAAAATAGCAGGAAAAAAACCCTCCTTATGATGTTCCATTCATTTCTTCTCTTAGATATTTTAAATAATTCACTGTTCCTTCCTCTCTCTCTCTCTCTCTCTCTCTCTCTATATATATATATATATATATATATATTTTTTTTTTTTCTTCATTAACTTG
Organism: Spermophilus citellus; assembly: GCF_964194105.1. Lineage (NCBI taxonomy): Eukaryota > Metazoa > Chordata > Mammalia > Rodentia > Sciuridae > Spermophilus > Spermophilus citellus. Next base: position 83,183,222 of record NC_138188.1, read on the forward strand.
TAAAATATCTGACTGTTTAGGAAATTATTGACAAAATTATTCTCGACAGTGAAAAATTATTTAAGATTTAGGGAATAGCAAGTAAAATCAATCAGAAATGGAAGTTTGCTCCTTTCTCAAAATCTAGATTATGGACTAGAGATCTTAGTGTTTTATGACATATGAATATCTGGCAAGTGTCTAAACAAATCTGGTTTATGATTTTGCAGGGTGCAGGTACTGGGTGGAGCTATTTTAAAACTTAGTCTGAAACCATATCCCACATTAAAATTATGTGGAGAACTGTGCAAACTCAGAAACATTGACTCCATCATTAGGTTGACACTGCAATGTTAGTGCTGTTGGGTAGGCGATGCATAAAGAGAATTTTTTGTTGTTTTTTGTTTGTTTCTTTGTTTTAATAAACAGTAACTTCATAATAGTTAAGCTATGGAGTCAACCTAGGGCCCTTCAACAGAGGAACGCATAAAGAAACTGTGGTATATATACACAATGAAGTATTACCCAGCCATAGAGAAGAATGACTTTATGACATTTTCCAGTGAATGGATGGATATGAGAGACTATCATGCTAAATTAAATAAGCCAATACCCCAAAAGCCAAGGCCAAATGTTCTCTCTGATATGTAGATTCTAACTCATAATAAGAGAGGGAGGAGAGTAGTATAGAAGTTAATTAAATAAACAAAGTGAAATGCACAGCCTACTCCTTTTTGAATTATTCCTCTCAACAGAAGCAGCTCATTAGGTTACTTGGTAAATGGCTTAGAGTATTAGACCCACAAAACAGAGTAAATGGTCTCCAAATCCAAAATGTCTATTAGATTTTGGAAATATTTTGGTTTTCTGAATGGTCAGATGTAGCAACCTATGCTTCAATTTGAAGGGATACCTTAGATATGTACTTTATCCATGGATAATTAGAAATGTCACTGGGGTAGAAGTCTTTTGAATTTTTAGTATGAGAATATATCTAAAACAGAATTCACAAATAATTTATCTGATAAGTCATATGTATGATATAGGGGAAAATCTCCAAATCAGAAATTATAACTCTAATTATTTAATAAGAATATAGGAAGTGGGTCAGGGATTACCTCAGTGGTAGAGCATTTCTCTAGTATGTATGAGGTCCTTAGTTTAATCTTTTGCAACACAAATACATGTAAACACACACACACAAATACAAAACAAGACAATGATTTCAATAAACATTTCAAAAATTAATATATGCAGATGTCAAAGAAATGTAGAAAAACCATCTAAATTAGGTTAATCATCAAGGAATGTAATTAATTAAAATCACAGTAGTATGTCAGATTTCACTTATTGAAATTACTAAAATGTATATATATTGAATCATCCATCAACTTTACTCTTGAACTTTCATAGCCAAAGACAGAGATGTTCATAATCCATCAGTACCTTTCCTTTTTGACTAAAGAACAAAGTCCCTGACTTATGCCTCCAGGCTCTTTCCCCTCTGGTCCCATCTGACTCCTTCCAGCTTCTCCATGTGCAGGATAGTCCACTACAATTTGGGTTTGCATAATGATCAAGGATCTCTCATAATCTACATCCTCCAAAGATGAAGTCCTTAGCAAGTATCCACTGACACAATGTTTAAAATAAAGACTCCAGAATTTACCCTTGCTTTATTTTTTCTTTTGTTTTGCTCTTAGCTACTCCTAACATGTGTCTAGTGATACTTCTCACTAACTTTTAGCTAAAGTGGAACAGCTAAGCTGCAGTTTGCATGAGAAAGAAAACTTTCCTCTTGAATTTTACTCAGTTGGCTCCTGGAGGGAATCTAGGTCTTGGCCTAATGATACCATATTTTGATGAGCTCAGCCAGAAACCTACTAATCAAATCACTCAGAATGATATATTTTAATATAAACTGAAATTTCCATACACTGTTCAGAAGTGTCCCTGGGGAGAGAAAATATTGAAATAAAGTGTAATTTTTGTTGTAAGAACTAGAATTGTCTACTGTGACTTTTTGATTCCAGAGTTGGTAATGCGTGTGAGACAATTTGGGCTTCTTCTCATACATGTCCTAATTCTCAGTGCCTCTTAGAACAACTTCACTTGTCCTTCAGGGAACCCTGGCAGTCTTAGGGGAATTTTAGATCTCAGTTCCTTCCACTTCTGGAGAAAGCACGTAATTGTAGAACTGTGTGACTCTTGTGTTCAAAGCAAACCTTATATAAACTTTTCCTGGAGATTGTATTATTAAAAATCTAGAATCAATCAGTTTGCAAAGAATCACTACTCTGCTACTCTTGTTATTGTTGACTCTATGCTATTGTATTTTTTCTGTTTCATAATGTCTAGCACATTTTTAAATTTTTAAAATGTTTTTGTTAGTGCATGATAGTTATGCATAATAGTGGGGTTTATTTTGACATATTATCCAAGCATGGAATATTAAAGGATCTACAATATTTCTTTCAAGTTATTGGTAAGACAGAAATTATTTGTTTACTTTTAAATACTTTTTTATGCAAGGTAAAAGTACTGATTAGATTGTATCAATTTAGTATAGGTTTGGAAGATACAATATAACCCAGGGAATAGGAAGGAAAATGGTGCACTAATAGTATATAATTTTGTGCTAAAATCTGGATAAGAAAAATGCTACAAAACTGATTTGTGTCCTTTAGTGATATGTTTATTTTCTTATTAATCTAACTATAAAGATGTCATTTACATATGTATAACTTCAAACAATTTAAGACCAGGATAAGATTTTGAAGTTATAATGATTTTTGTATAAGAAATATTTCTAAAATTCTGGTAAAATGACCCATTGTGTTTAAGTAATCACATGTTCTGAATGAAAATGTTAAGTTGTCAATTACTAACTCTGTCTTTTCACACACTCTGTCATATATATATATATATATATATATATATATATATATATATAGTATTTATATATTTATATTTATTTACCAGGAAATATGATAAAACATTTCTTCTGCTACTCTTTCCAGAAGTTATGACTTAATAAGTACACATACAATAATTTACCTGGATGATTTTCAACCATCCAGTGATTAGGATTGCATGGAGGGAATCCCATTCCAAATAAGAATTCATTCAAACTGTAATTATTGGTACTGGTTATTTACATTGCCTTAGTTTTCTATCTTAGGCTACGTGTTATTCTGCTTATAAACATGGGACAGAAAAAGAGGTATGTACAGTTAAACAAGAAATATTTCAAGGAAAAAAAATTAATTATGGTAATAACAAAGATAAAATTAAAAATCTGCTTTGTATATATTGAGGCTAGCACATGATGTTATGATGATTATAAATAGATTGAAGTGATAGACATAATAAAGTAGTAGTGCTGCAGAACGCACTAAAATAATATCAATTATTAAAATTTTGTTTCTATTATGATTTCATATTTAAAGACAAAACAATTTGACTATCTGGAAAGAATGTTCAGGTAATAAAAGTATATATGTGAAAATCATGCCATCTTTAAATAAGAATTTTAAGTTGTATAGCTCTTTTGGACTCAAATCCAGGAGTAGAAGGGTAGGGATTGCATTTAGAATAGAAGAAAAAGATCAGATTCCCTTGGTTCACAACTTTTAATGAATTCCAGGTTAAACAAACATTTGCATCCAAATATCTGAACCTTTGTCTTCCTCTCAGGGTCACCTTCCTTGGATGGATGCTTCCTCTTTCTTTGACTTTTCTGTACTTATTCACATCTCTCTTATTCTCTGTCTAGTTTTTTTCCCCTTCCTCTTATTTTCTTTTCATTCACCCTAAACTGCCTTTCTACTTTTACTGAAACTCTTCTCCTCTCCTTTCCTTCCTCTCTTTCTTCTTTTGTACATTTGTGCAATGGTGTGCAGGAGAAATGCCTTACATTTGATGCAGGCAGGATGGAAAGGCCAGCCCTTCTCCACAATGCTCCCAGTGCTCAGAGCTCACTCTTCCACTCTTTTCACCATTGTGCTACTTGTTTCTGTACATGCACTTGCAACTGTTCTCTGAAATTACTTCTATCACATAACAGAAAATGCTTTCACTAAAATTTATAAATTTCTACAGTAAAATATCTCTGTTGTTAATGCTTTGTCCTATTAGAGCATTTATTTTGGTATTTAGTGCCATCCTCTAATCTGATCTTCTTCTTTTTTTGGATTTATTTTATTTTATTGATTTAAATAAATAAATAAATGACAACAGAATGCATTACAATTATTATTACACAGTTGTTAGAGTGCTTGCCTTGCATGCATAAGGCCCTGGGTTCAATCCCCAGCAACACACAGACACACACACACACACACACACACACACACACACACACAAACAAAAAAAAATCTTTGTTCTTCTTCATTATTTTTCTTATGTTATAACCACAAAGCTTCACTCTCCATTTTCCCCTTTACTTCTCGATCACTCTAATCCCTACTTTTTTTTTTCAGTCTCTTGTTTCTCTTATGTTCAATTCAACATCTAAGAGGTAATAATAAATAAGTTTATTAAACAGAAACTGACCCAAAGCAATAAATGTGGCAGAGGATGGAGGAATCTGCTTGAGAAATGGGCAGGAAAAGGACACGAGACAGCCAATTAACAGCAAAAATTACTCCCCAATGTTATCTCAATAAGAGATTCAATTCCTGACATGAATTTCAGGTGTCAAAATCACAAATAATACCACTGATGTGGATGCAGGGTGCATCTTTTTTGCCACGTTCTAAATCCTATACATTTGTGTTTCACTGGGCAAACCTATACTAATTCTCATCTCTCTAGGTAAAAGGGCCATGAAAAAGTTAGTTTCTAGGCCTTTGGGTTCTTAAGTGGAGGGAAGCTTCCGCCCACCAAAAGGTTTTGTCTTAGAAAGGGGTACAGATGTACCATCTAATAAATGACATCTATCCATATTATAAGTTCCTTAATGTAACTTTCTCATGGTTTCCTTCCCCTACTCTTTTCCTTGAATATAATCTCTGATAGGTAGATCACCCAGAGTTATGCCTTCACCTACTCTGAAGTTACCCAGGTCATTAGTCATAGGAGTGACGAGCAGACCCATACTTACAGCAATATCTCCTGGGTGATAAGGGGGTTCTCCTTTTGAAAATTTGATAATGAATTGAAGGATTCAGCTTTATTTTTGATATTACTCACCCATTCAACAATTCACTGCTTTCCTCGTCACTGGCTAACCCCTAACACCACATATGTAACTGAATCTTAGTTACTCTACATTCTGAGTTATTTCAATCTGCCTGTTCATTTTCCTAACTTCTACAAATGTCATATTATATCCAAACTAGGCAATACAAGTATGTTGGCATTGTCAGAGAAGAATTTTTAAAGTATAGATTCTTAACTCTTTCATGAATTACACACTCTGTTTTTGTAGTGATGCCTCATATTATACATATATATATATATATATATATATATATATATATGTATATATATATATATATATATATACACACACACACACATATATATGTATGTACATATATATGGTATGAAGAGACCATTAGATGTGTTTATTGGTCTGTGAACTCTTGGACAGTAATAACAGTTTTCTCATTATTTCCTATGCTTCATTGTACCATCCCTATAAAATTTTTGTATATTACAAATATTACATTTAAAATATTTGATCACATCATTACACATGTTAAAAGATCTTAGTATAAGAGCATATTATCTGATAAGTAAGTTTCAAATTCCTTCAAATGACATTCATTTTAGTTTGTGATCCAGGTCATTCAGATAGTTCTGTAGATCTTGAACCATGTCTAGGACATCAAATTTCCAACCACATTCAACAGTTTCTAATAAATTTATCACAAATTTAGAAGGCCTCTCATTTTCTCTAAATTTCTGTTTTCCTGTATGTTTATTTATTTGAATTTTTGGGGCTATATGTTATTCTCTAAAACTATTAATGTCCTTTGAAAAAAAGTACAATTTTATCTCAACCTTTGTCTTCCAATATTTTCTTTATAAATCCTCATTGTAGCCAGGTATGGTGGCACTGCCTGTAATCCCAGGAGCTCAGGAGGCTGAGGTAGGAGGATCCCATGTTCAAAGCCAGCCTCATCAACTTAGTCAGGTCATAAGCAACTTAGCAAGACTCTGTCTCTAAATAAAATGCAAACAAAAAAGATTGGGGCTGGGAATGTGGCTCAAAGGTTGAGTGTCCCAGGGTTCACTCCCCGCTTGCCAAAAAGAAAGAAAGAAAAGAAAAAAATTCTCATTATATATATGTATTTTTTAACATTCATTACATTTTATTTTGTTTCATTTCAGGGGACATCCTGTGAGGCATGGAAGAGGCAAATGCAACTTTGCTGACAGAGTTTGTTCTCACAGGACTTACACAGCAACCACAGTGGAAACTGCCCCTGTTCCTGGTGTTCCTGGCAATATACCTCATCACCATGGTGGGAAACCTTGGTCTGATCTCTCTGATCTGGAATGACCCTCAGCTTCACATCCCCATGTACTTTTTCCTCGGGAATTTAGCCTTTGTGGATGCTTGGTTATCATCAACAGTGACCCCAAAGATGCTGGCCAACTTTTTAGACAAAAGCAAAATAATGTCTTTTTCTGAATGTCTGATGCAATTTTTTTCAGTTGCATTTAATGTGACTGCAGAATGCTTTCTCCTGGCAGCAATGGCTTATGATCGCTATGCAGCCATATGCCACCCTTTACTGTATCCTGTGATTATGACCAATAAACTATGCTTACGGCTACTAGTTTTGTCATTTGTAGGTGGCTTTCTTCATGCCATACTTCATGAAAGCTTTTTATTCAGATTAACCTTCTGTAATTCCAACATAATACGTCACTTTTATTGTGATGTTATACCTCTGTTAAAAATTTCATGCAATGATCCTTCTATTAATTATCTAATGCTTTTTATTTTCTCTGGTTCAATACAAGTTTTCAGTATTGTGACTATTCTTGTTTCTTACACCCTAGTGCTCTTTACAATTTTAAAAAAGAAGTCTGAAAAGAGTATAAGAAAAGCCTTCTCCACCTGTGGAGCCCATCTCTTTTCTGTGTCTTTATACTATGGCCCCCTTCTCTTCATGTATGTACATCCTGCATCTTCACAAGCAAATGATCAAGACACGCTTTCTCTATTTTACACTGTCATAATTCCTGTGTTAAACCCCTTTATCTATAGTCTGAGAAACAAGCAAGTCTTAAATGCACTGACAAAAATGTTGAAAAGAAATATTTAGATGTCATTAATACCTGTTGTTTCATTAAAACAGTCATGAAATTGTGGAGTTATTTGTACTGTCCTTAGTATTATTGAAATGGCTTTTCAGTTAGAATTGTTATGAAATGTTAATGAATTAAGTTTTTAGTACTCAAATATATACTTAAACCATTTGTATATCTCATTCAGAAACATGTATGAAGTTTCAATTAAATATTCTCATCATGGTGGAATAATTAATGTAGAAAAAAAAGTGGAAACACTTTATGGTTTGTATTTTCTTGCTTTGTAAATACATTGAGTACTAGTGTAATTACATCCAAAGGAGTTGAGTATGATACTTCATACAGATAGTCTGGGCCTCAGTCATTTATTCCACAGTGGTGGCAGATTTGTGAAGGAGCAAATAGAAAAAAATCCCAGGACATTGGTCAATCATCACATCTTTATGTTTTGGGGAGGAAATGGTGACTTTCACTTCTTGGAGCAATTGAACTCACATATCACATGAGGACGAAACAATCTGAAATGCAATCAGGATACAATGAGAAGGCAATTAAAACAGTGAAGGCATGGATAAAGAGTGAGTGGTTGTTCTCAACTCATTTGCCTCTGAGTAAAGAGAAGATATGAATTGCTTATCATTATCTCTCTTGAATTTTGAAGCTCTTTCTAGATGTGCATATTTGTTATTGAGCAATCTGAAGAGCCTTACTAATTCAAAAAGCTAATATATTAAATTAAAGATTTTAAGTATGGGTAGACACAGTATGAAAATATTGGCAGAATAGAAGACAAATATTGAAAACATTTTTTTCTTTTTAAATTCGTTTTAATTAGTTATTCATAATACTAGAATGCATTTACGCACTTTGATATATTATACATAGATGGGATATAATTTTTCATTTTTCTGAGTGTACAAGTTGTAGAGTCATATTGGTCATGCAGTCACATATATATACTTAAAATAATAATGTCTGTTTCATTCTACTTTCTTTCTTATCCCCATATCCCCTCCCCTCCGGTCCCTTCACTTCCTTCTACCTAATCTAAGGTAACTCTAGTCTTCTCTAGTGCTCACCATATTTTTAATATTTCTTTTTGCCCTAAAATAAATTATTAAAATACACACATTATATTTAATGGTTATTTAGATATAAAGTATATCATGTAGTGAATTCACCCAGTTGTAAAGAATTCTACTAGTGTTGGAGTAAAATCATGTCATGTATATACTGAAAATAGTAGGAAAAAGACTCCTTATTATGTTGTTTCATTCATTTTTTTCCCTTGGATATTTAAAATAATTCATAGTTACTTTCTCTGTATACATATATACATATTTTTCTTCATTAACTTGTAAAACCTTCTACTGGTTAGGAGATTATTGAGAAAATTATTCTCAAGAGTGAAAAATCATTTAAGATTTAGGGAATAACAAGTAAAATCAATCCGAAATGGAAGTTTGCTTCTTTCTCAAAATCTAGATTGCCGCAGTCTGTCTGGGCACCAAATAACCGAGCCGCCACAAAGCCTTGTAGGTTCAAACAGCAACTCTTTATTCCGGAACTCTCACCAGCACTCTACACACACTTCCGGGGAACACACTCCCTCCACAGGGCTCCAGGCGCCAATTCTCTCAGAACTCCAGGAGAACTAAATGGGAACTCCAAAATAGTGGGTGCCCAAGGCAGCAGGATCCACTCTAACCCCGGAGCTTCCCTATTCCTGGAGCAGGGTTACCTTTCAACAATTCCCTCTGGCATTCCGACTGAACTGTGGCTCTCAACACTAGATTATGGTCTAGAGATCTCAGTATTTTATGACATATGAATGTCTGTCATAAAGTGTCTGAACAAATCTGGTCTACGATTTTGCAGGGTGCAGGTATTGGCTGGAGCTATTTTAAAACTGAGTCTGAAACCATATCCCACATCAGAACTGTGCAAACTCAGAAACATTGACTCCATCACTAGGTTGACTCTGCAATATTAGGTGCTATTGGGTAGGGCACACATAAAGAAAATTTTTTGTTGTTTTTTGTTTGTTTTAATAAACAGTAACTTCATAATAGTTAAGATACGGAGTCAACCTAGGTGCCCTTCAACAGAGGGATGGATAAAGAAAATGTGGTATATATACACAATGAAGTATTATTCAGCCATAAAGAAGAATGACTTTATGACATTTTTCCAGTAATGGATGGACATGAGAGACTATCATGCTAAGGGAAAAATAAACCAATTCCCCAAAGCCAAAGGCCAAATGTTCTCTCGAATATGTGGATTCTGATTCATAATAAGGGAGGGAGGAGAGAAGTATAGAAGTTAATTGAATAAACAAAGTAAAATGCACAGCCTACTCCTTTTTGAATTATTCCTCTCAACAGAAACAGCTTTTAGGTGACTTGGTAAATGCCTCAGAGCATTAGACCCACGAACAGAGTAAATGGTCTCCAAATCCAAATGACCATTAGATTTGGGACATATTTTGGTTGTGTGAATAGTCAGGTGTAGAAACTTATGCTTCACTTTTGAAGGAATATTTTGATATGTACCTTATTGATGGATCATTAGAAATGTCACTGGGGTAGAAGTCTTTTGAATTTTTAGTCTGAGAATATACCTAAAACAGAATTCACAAATAATTTATCTGATATTCATATGTATGGTATAGTTGAAAATCTCCAAATCAGAAATTATAACTCTAATTATTTAATAAGAATATAGGAAGTGAGTGGGTCTGGGATTACCTCAGTGGTAGAGCATTTCTCTAGTATGTATGAGGCCCTTAGTTTAATCTTTTGCAACAAAAACACATGTAAACACACACACACACACAAAATACAAAACAGGGTAATCATTTCAATAAATATTTCAAAAATGAATATATGCAGATGTCAAAGAAATGTAGAAAAACCATCTAAATTATGTTAATCATCAAGGAATGTAATTAAAATCACAGTAGTATATCAGAATTAACTTATTGAAATTACTAAAAATTATCTATATTGAAATCATCCATCAACTTTACTCTTGAACTTTCATAGCCAAAGACAGAGATGTTCATAATCCATCAGTTCCTTTCCTTTTTGACTGAAGAACAAAGTCCCTGACTTATACCCCCAGGCTCTTTCCCCTCTGGTCCCATCTGACTCCTTCCAGCTTCTCCATGTGCAGGATAGTCCACTACAATTTGGGTTTGTATAATGATCAAGGATCTCTCATAATCTACATCCTCCAAAGATGAAGTCCTTAGCAAGTGTCCACTGACACAATGTTTAAAATAAAGACTCCAGAATTTACCCTTGCTTTATTTTTTCTTTTGTTTTGCTCTTAGCTACTCCTAACATGTGTCTAGTGATACTTCTCACTAACTTTTAGCTAAAGTGGAACAGCTAAGCTGCAGTTTGCATGAGAAAGAAAACTATCCTCTTGAATATTACTCAGTTGGCTCCTGGAGGGAATCTAGGTCTTGGCCTAATGATACCATATTTTGATGAGCTCAGCCAGAAACCTACTAATCAAATCACTCAGAATGATATATTTTAATATAAACTGAAATTTCCATATACAGGTCAGAAGTGTCCTTGGGGAGAGAAAATACTGAAATAAAGTGTAATTTTTGTTGTAAGAACTAGAATTGTCTAATGTGACTTTATGATTCCAGAGTTGGTAATGAATGTGGGACAATCTGGGCTTCTACTCATACATGCCCTCATGCTCAGTGCCTCTTATAACTACTTCACTTGTCCTTCAGGGAACCCTGGCAGTCTTAGGGGAATTTTAGATCTCTGCTCCTTCCACTTCTGGAGAAAGCAACTAATTGTAGAACTGTGTGACTCTTGTGTTCAAAGTAAACCTTATATAAACTTTTCCTGGAGACTATATAATTAAACATCCAGAATCAATCAGTTTGCAAAGACTTGCTAATTTTGTTATTGTTGACTCTGTTATTGTATTTTTTTCTGTTTCATAATGTCAAATATATTTTTTAATTTTTAAAATGTTTAATGCATGATAGTTATGCATAAGAGTGGGGTTCATTTTGACATATTATCCAAGCATGGAATATTAAAGTATCTCCAATATTCCTTTCAAGTTATCGGTAAGACAGAAATTATTTCTTAATAATTTAAAGAATAAATAAATAAATTATTTCTTTAATAAATACTTCTTTAAGTATTCTTTTAAATATTTTTATGCAAGGTAAAAGAATGATTAGATTGTATCAATTTAGTGTAGTTTTGAAAGATATGATATGATCCAGGGGATAAGATGAAAAATGGTGCACTAATGGTATTTAATTTTGTGCTAAAATCTGGATAAGAAAAATGCTACAAAACTGATTTGTGTCCTTTAGTGATATGTTTATTTTCTTAGTAATTTAACTATAATCACTTCATTTACTTATGCATAACTTCAAACAATTTAAGACTAGGATTAGAGTTGAAGTTATAATGATTCTTTTTTTTTAATTTTTTATTGATTATTTAAAGCATTACATAGCTCATGATATATCATCTTTCATACATTAGACTCAAATTGTGTTTTGAACTCCCATTTTCACCCCAAATATAAATTGCAGAATCACATCTGTTACATATTCACATTTTTACATAATGCCATATTAGTGTCTGTTGTATTCTGCTACCTTTCCTAACCCCTACTATCCCCCCTCTCCTCCCCTCCCCTCCCATCTTCCCTCTCTATCTCCCCTGCTGTTGTTCAATTCTCTCCCTTTTTTTCCCTCCCCCTTGCCCCTCATAGCCTCTTATAATTTTATGTATCCTTGAAGGTCTCCTACCATTTCCATATGCTTTCCCTTCTCTCTCCGTTTCTCTCCCCCCATTCGTCTTTGTTTACTGTAGTCTTTTCCACATGCTCTTCCTTCCTGTTCTGTTCTTAGTTGTTCTCTTTATATCAAAGCAGACATTTGGCATTTGTTTTTTAGGGCTTGGCTAGCTTCACTTAGCATAATCTGCTCTAATGCCATCCATTTCCCTGCAAATTCTATGATTTTGTCATTTCTTAGTGCTGCATAATATTCCATTGTGTATAGATGCCACATTTTTTTTATCCATTCATCTATTGAAGGGCATCTAGGTTGGTTCCACAGTCTAGCTATTGTGAATTGTGCCGCTATAATCATTGATGCAGCCGTATCCCTATAGTGCGCTCTTTTAAGGTCCTCAGGGAATAGTCCGAGAAGTGCAATAGCTGGGTCAAATGGTGGTTCCATTCCCAGCTTTCCCAGGAATCTCCATACTGCTTTCCAAATTGGCCTCACCATTTTGCAGCCCCACCAGCAGTGTACAAGTGTACCTTTTTCCCCACATCCCCGCCAACACTTGTTGTTGTTTGACTTCATAATGGCTGCCAATCTTACTGGAGTGAGATGGTATCTTAGGGTGGTTTTGATTTGCATTTCTCTGATTGCTAGAGATGGTGAGCATTTTTTCATGAACTTGTTGATTGATTGTATGTCCTCCTCTGAGAAGTGTCTGTTGAGGTCCTTGGCCCATTTGTTAATTGGGTTATTTGTTATCTTATTGTTTAATTTTTTGAGTTCTTTGTACATTCTGGATATTAGGGCTCTATCGGAGGTGTGGGGGGTAAAGATTTGTTCCCAGGATGTAGGCTCTCTATTTACCTCTTTTATTGTTTCTCTTGCTGAGAAAAAACTTTTTAGTTTAAGTAAGTCCCATTTGTTTATTCTGGTTGTTAACTCTTGGGCTATGGGTGTCCTATTAAGGAATTTGGAGCCCGACCCCACAATTTGTAGATCGTAGCCAACTTTTTCTTCTATCAGACGCAGTGTCTCTGATTTGATATCTAGCTCCCTGATCCATTTTGAGTTAATTTTTGTGGATGGCGAGAGAAAGGGATTCAATTTCATTTTGTTGCATATGGATTTCCAATTTTCCCAGCACCATTTGTTGAAGATGCTATCCTTCCTCCATTGCATGCTTTTAGCCCCTTTATCAAATATAAGATAGTTGTAACTTTGTGGATTAGTCTCTGTGTCTTCTATTCTGTACCATTGGTCCACCTGCCTGTTTTGGTACCAGTACCATGCTGTTTTTGTTACTATTGCTTTGTAGTACAGTTTGACCTCTGGTATCGCTATACCTCCAGATTCACACTTCCTGCTTAGAATTGCTTTTGCTATTCTGGGTCTTTTGTTTTTCCATATGAATTTCATGATTGCTTTGTCTATTTCTACAAGAAATGCCGTTGGTATTTTGATTGGCATCGCATTAAACCTATAGAGAACTTTGGGTAATATCGCCATTTTGATGATGTTAGTTCTGCCTATCCATGAACAGGGTACATTTTTCCATCTTCTGAGATCTTCTTCTATCTCTCTCTTTAGGGTTCTGTAGTTTTCATTGTATAAATCTTTCACCTCTTTTGTTAGGTTGATACCCAAGTATCTTATTTTCTTTGAGGATATTGTGAATGGAGTGGTTTTCCTTATTTCCATTTCAGAAGTTTTGTTGCTGATATATAGGAATGCCTTTGATTTATGCGTGTTGATTTTATAACCTGCCACTTTGCTGAATTCATTTATTAACTCTAGCAGCTTCTTTGTAGACTCTTTTGGGTCTGTTAAGTATATTATCATGTCATCCGCAAATAGTGATAGTTTAATTTCTTCTTTTCCTATTTTTATGCCTTTAATTTCTTTTGTCTGTCTAATTGCTCTGGCTAGTACTTCGAGAACTAAATTGAATAGAAGTGGTGATAGAGGGCATCCCTGTCTTGTTCCAGATTTTAGAGGGAATGCCTTCAATTTTTCTCCATTCAGAATGATGCTAGCCTGAGGCTTAGCATAGATAGCTTTTACAATGTTGAGGTAAGTTCCTGTTATCCCTAGTTTTTCTAGTGTTTTGAACATAAAGGGATGCTGTACTTTGTCAAATGCTTTTTCTGCATCCATCGAGATGATCATGTGGTTCTTGTCTTTAAGTCTATTGATGTGGTGGATAGCATTTATTGATTTCCGTATATTGAACCATCCTTGCATCCCAGGAATGAATCCTACTTGATCATGGTGCACAAGTTTTCTGATATGTTTTTGTATTCGATTCGCCAGAATTTTATTGAGAATTTTTGCATCCAAGTTCATTAGAGATATTGGTCTGTAGTTTTCTTTCTTTGAAGTATCTTTGTCTGGTTTTGGGATCAAAGTGATGTTGGCCTCATAGAATGAATTTGGAAGAGCTCCTTCTTTTTCTATTTCTTGAAATAGCTTGAAAAGTATTGGTATTAATTCTTCTTTGAAGGTTTTGTAGAACTCCGCTCTATACCCATCTGGTCCAGGGCTTTTCTTAGTTCGTAGTCTTTTGATGGCTTCTTCTATTTCTTCTTTTGTTATTGGTCTGTTTAAATTGTGTGTGTCTTCCTGTCTCCATCTGGGCAATTCATATGCCTTAAGAAATTTATCGATATCTTCGTTATCTTCTATTTTATTGGAATATAGGGTTTCAAAATACTTTCTAATTATCTTCTGTATTTCTGTAGTGTCTGTTGTGATATTGCCTTTTTCATCCCGTATGTTAGTAATTTGAGTTCTCTCTCTTCTTCTTTTCGTTAACGTGGCTAAGGGCTTGTCTATCTTATTTATTTTTTCAAAGAACCAACTTTTAGTTTTATCTATTTTTTCAATGGTTTCTTTTGTTTCAATTTCATTGATTTCTGCTCTAATTTTAATTATTTCTTGTCTTCTACTACATTTGCTGTTGTTTTGCTCTTCCTTTTCTAGATTTTTGAGGTGTTGTGTGAGTTCATTTATTTGTTGGTTTTTTCTTTTTTTGAGGTAAGAACTCCAAGAAATGAATTTCCCTCTTAAAACTGCTTTCATTGTGTCCCATAAATTCCGGTATGTTGTGTCTGTGTTATCATTTGACTCTAAGAATTTTTTCATCTCCTCCTTTATGTCTTCTATAACCCATTGATCATTCAATAACATATTGTTCATTTTCCATGTGATGTAGGATTTTTCCTTCCTTCTTTTATCATTGATTTCCAATTTCATTCCATTATGGTCAGATATGGTGCATGGTATTATCTCCACACCTTTATATTTACTAAGAGTTGTCTTATGGCATAATATATGGTCTATCTTTGAGTAGGATCCATGTGCTGCTGAGAAGAACGTGTATCCACTTGATGATGGTTGATATATTCTATATATGTCGGTTAAGTCTAGATTATTGATTGTGCTGTTGAGTTTTATAGTTTCTTTATTCAGTTTTTGTCTAGAGGATCTGTCTAATGGCGAGAGCGGTGTGTTGAAGTCACCCATAATTATTGTGTTGTGGTCTATTTGACTCTTGAACTTGAGGAGTGTTTGTTTTATGAACGTTGCAGCTCCATTGTTGGGTGCATACAAATTGATGATTGTTATGTCTTGTTGGTGGATGGTTCCTTTTAACAGTATATAGTGACCTTCGTTGTCCTTCTTGATTAACTTAGGTTTGAAGTTGATTTTATTCGATATGAGTATGGCCACTCCTGCTTGCTTCCGAGGGCCATGTGAGTGGTATGATTTTTCCCAACCTTTTACCTTCAGCCTGTGTATGTCTTTTCCTATCATATGAGTCTCCTGAAGGCAGCATATTGTTGGATTTGTTTTTTTGTTCCAGTTTACTAGCCTATGTCTCTTGATTGGTGAGTTTAGGCCATTAACATTTAAGGTTACAATTGAGATATGATTTGTATTTCCAGTCATGCTTCTTTATTTATTTATTTTAGTTTGGTTAGTTTTGCTTTTTGGTTATTTTCCTCCCCCTTTACTGAGATACTTCCTGCTGTTAGTTTTGGGCACTATTTTTCACATCCTCTTCTTGTAGTGTTTTGTTCAAAATGCTTTGCAGAGCTGGTTTTCTTGCTGCAAATTCTTTTAGCTTTTGTTTATCGTGAAAGATTTTAATTTCATTGTCAAATTTGAAGCTCAATTTTGCTGGATATAGTATTCTTGGTTGGAATCCATTATTTTTCAGCGTTTGAAATACGTTATTCCAGGATCTTCTCGCTTTCAAAGTTTGTGATGAGAAATCTGTCGTTAACCTAATTGGTTTACCCCTGAAAGTAATCTGCCTCTTTTCTCTCGTAGCTTTTAATATTCTCTCCTTGTTCTGTACGTTGGCTATCTTCATAATTATATGGCTTGGGGTTGGTCTATTATGGTTTTGAATGTTTGGGGTCCTGTAGGCTTCCAGGATTTGGCAATCCATTCCATCTTTCATCTCTGGGAAGTTTTCTAGAATTATTTCATTTAATATGCTGTCCATTCCTTTGGTTTGAATCTCTGTGCCTTCCTCTATCCCTATGACTCTCAGATTTGGTTTTTTTATGACATCCCATATCTCTTGAATAGATTGCTCGTGGGAATTAAGCATCTTTTCTGTGTTGACTATATTCTTTTCAAGTTGATAAACCTTGTCTTCATTATCTGATGTTCTGACTTCTACTTGATCAAGTCTATTTGTAATATTCTCGTTTGAGTTTTTAATTTGGTTTATAGTTTCCTGTAATTCTAGGATTATTGTTTGATTTTTTTTAATATCTCTATCTCCTGGTAGAGC